>NC_081826.1:123073392-123385000 GCF_030867095.1 Alligator mississippiensis | reverse complement strand
GAAGAACTTCCATCGTTGCGATAGTAACAATAACGACAACGATATCATTAGAGCAATAATTATAGCAATAATAATAACAATAGTAGCAGTAACAGTCATGCTAGCAATAATGCTAGCAATAACAATAATGGTAACAATGTAACAACAGTGATGATGATAGTAATAATAATGATAATACTTACGATTCTGATAATAGTAATAATAACAGTAACAACGACGAGTGTAATTCTAATAAGAATGATGATGATAATAGTAATAATGACAAGGATGATAGCAATGATGATAATAGTAATAACAATGATTATTGTAATCTTAGTAATAAAAACAGTTATAATAGCAAAGCTGATGAGTAATAATAATGAAAATAGCAATGATGTTGATAATAATAGTAATAATAACAACGATGTCTGGAATAGCCATTATAACAATGAATATTAAAATAATAATAATAATAATAAGGATAATAGCAATGATGATGATAGTAGTAATAATAGTGATGATTGTAATAATAGTAATAATAATGATAATAGTTATAATGATAGTAATAACGACCATGATTGTAATAATAGTCATAATAACAATGATTATGATAATAGTAATAACAAAGATAATGGCAATGATGTTGCTGATAATAATAATAGTAATAGCAATGATGGTTGTAACAACAGTAATAATAACATAGCAATGCTGATGATAATAGTAATAATAACAATGATGATTGTAATAACAATGATGCCAATAGTAATGGTAATGACAATAGCAATGATGCTGCTGATAATAGTAATAATGATGTTTGTAACAATAGTAATAATAATGATAATAGCAGTGATGCTGGTGACAATAATTGTAATAATAAGGGTGATGCTGACGATGAGAATACTAGTAATAATAATAACTAGGAGAGCAAGGTGAATTGCACGGCGCTATTTTTAAATCAAGGCCCCGTGGCCCCGGCCCCGAAGCTGTGGCCCCCCATGGGCCTTGCCATGAATCCCGATCTCGTGCTTGCTGCTCCCCTGCGGTCCTTCAAGCCCAGCCCAGCGCTGTCCTAGTCCGCAGCAACTGAGCTGCTGCAGAGGGACTGGAGCGGGGAGCTGGGGAGCTGTCTCCGAGAAAGGGCTTTGTCCTGGCTACCGCTCGGGATTTAGCTCCTGTGCCAGGCCACCAAAATGGGCCTGGTTTCTTTCAAGAATATTTTTTCCCTTCCCACTCCCCCAGCCTTGACCCTCCCCCTCCCAGTCTGCGTATTGAAAGGAGATCGGGGGGGGGAAGATTTAGTTTTCCCCGGGGAGATGCAATTACAGCAGAAATACTGCAGGAGAGGCACACTCTCAGCCTTCTTGGCATCTCCATATCTCATTATTTATTACAAATGTAGCAAACATTGGAGCCTACAACCAGTTTAGAGTGCTCATAAATTGCGAGCCCGCAGCCTGCCTTTAAAAGAGAGGAAGGAAGAAAGGATCAGGCGCCTGTTGGGGGGAGGGCGGGGGGGGAGAGGGAGCAGAGGACAGTGGCAGAGACCGCAAGGACTTCAGATAACCTGCACCAGGGGCGGAGAAAAATCAGCCGCTCTCTTCTAACCCGAGACGAGGCAGCAGGGATCAATCCCGCGTGCAGGTTATATTTAGCCTCGGGATCTATTTTTGGGCGAGGAAAAACAATGGGGAGGCGTTTGAAGAGCATCTGAGGAGGCTGCGAAGGAATGAGCAAGCGCTGGTGGGCCGAGGCAGCAGGGGGCTCGTGGGAATCAATGGGGCAGCTCCCCCCATGGCCACAGGCTGGGCGGTCCGAAATAGCCCGGGACCCCGGTGCTTCCGCTCCACGCCCGGGGGCTCGAGCCGCTGCAGCCAAGGGGACCTTTGTCCCGGTCTACAGGGGATCGACCCCTTTGCAGTTTGTCCCCCTCGATCTAGGAGGTCCTTGGCGTAAGGGAAAGAGTAACAAAACAAAACAAAAAGGGAAACCGCGTAGGACTACAACCCCTCCCCCCCCCCAAATAATAACACCGCCAGCACAGTCAGGGCTGCTAGACGCCGGCCATAAGGACTGCAGCCCAGACCCCCCGCCTGAATACAGCTCCGCTGAGGAGAGGAATCCCTCGGGGGGACCTGGCTTTATATATCTCTAGCTATATAGATAGACCTCTCTATATAAATAGATATATATCTATATAAATAGATAATATAGCTGTATAAATAGATATAGCCATATCTATATATTTTATGTCTATATAGATTTATATCTATCTAGATATAGATCTAGATATATAGAGATTTAAAGATATAGATAACTCTATATACATAGCTATCTCTATATAAATAGGTATATAGACAGACCTCTCTATATAAATAGATATATATAAATAGATATAAATCTATATATAGATATAGGTCTATATAGATCCATATTTATATATCTATATGTCTATATAGATTTATGTCTATCTACATATAGATATAGATATATAGAGATAGTTATATATATCTATCTATCTATCTATCTATCTATCTATCTATCTATCTATCTATGTGCACGGGGACCTCCCCCCTCCCCCCAAAAAAACCCTTTCTAAGGAGCTACACACCAGCTTCGGACCCCCCTTGCAAAGCCCCAAAGATCACCCCCCCGCCCCCACATCCTTTCCCCAAGGCAGCTGGGAGTGTTTGTTAGGGTCGCAGAGGAGCTGGGGGAGTTGAGTCCCTGGAGCAGAGAGCAGGGGTAGATCCGGCACTGGCTGCAATCTGTGGCAAAGCCATTGCATTGGGTCCCAGGTGGCAGAAGGGGGGTGGCTCTGTGCTAATGTTGAGGCTCTTGAAGGAGGCCCCCGCTATTCATTCAGAAAGGAGGGGGAGACGCCCCGTGCCTTTCTCTTAAAGCTTTGGGTGGGTGTCTCAGCCGGAGCATCCTCCCACGAAGCTCAGCTCCCACCGCTCCCACCCACCAGCTGGATCTGGGCCAGGGAGGGAGGCGGAGCGGGGTGCCAGCGGGGCACGGGGGCTGCCCAGGGTGACCTTGCTCCTAGGCTGTGTGTCTGCTTCTTCCCCAGGTACTGGGATGATTTCCACGCCTGCACCCTCACGGCCCTCACGGATTGCCAGGAAGGAGCGACAGATCTTTGGGAAAAACTGAAGAGGGAGTCCAAAAACCTCGATTTCCAAGGCAGCTTATTTGAACTGTGCGGGGGAAGCAACGGGTCGGCGCCTTCCCTGCTCTTTCCCGCCTTGCCGGTGCTCCTGGTCTCTCTCTCCGCGGCGCTAGTGACCTGGCTGTCCTTCTAGGAGCCCTGGGCAGAGCACACCCCCTTGCACACTCACACACACTCACACATCCTCTCCACGTGTTGGATTTACAGAGGAGGTGCCCATCCGCCGCGCTGGGGGGACTGTGTGATGCATCTATGCTGATGAACCACCCATAAAGGACTGTGGCATCGCTCTCTTTCTCCTGCTCTCTCTCTCTCTTTCCTCTCTCTCTCGATTTTGTGTTTTATTTGCCAAATGTTACCAAACCGTTGAGCAGCCAACAGCCAAAACCGGACCTCAGCTTTATCCTGTCTTCACGTCACAAGAGCAAAACTCCAGCCCTTGGTTGCAAAACAATCTCAGGAACGGCTCTGGGCCACCTAATCTTAATAAATATGAATATATATAAATCATCACGCTAAGGCAGAAGGGGCTCCTCTGAGAATCTGAAAGAGAAATGAAGTGAGGGGGAAACATATATTAATAACCCAGCCAAGAAACCACCACCACCAAGTAACCCAGGCACTGCTGGAAAAGAACCCAGATAGATCCCACAGCTGAAGCATATGGTGAATAACTCACAATCTCTCATCTTTTTTTTTTTTCCTCCTCGGTCGCTTGTTTTTTGGTCCATACCACTGCAAAAAAAAAAAAAAAAAAAAAAAAAAAAAAAAAAAACTCCAACAAAACAATACTAATAATAAGAAGAATCCTATTAATCATTTTTCCTCACGGGAGGGAAACAAGGAAGAAAGAAATGGCCAGAAAGGAAGGAAAAAGAGATGTCTGCCACTGATGACTGAAAGAATGAATGCTGCTAAGATTGCTGAGTTTAGCTTTACTGCTGTTGTCAAGGCATCTTTCTGAGTTCACTGCTTTTAATTTGAGTTTTCCCTCCTCTTGTTTTAGATGTTACTCATACAGTAAGATACCTGAATATCCGACAGGCTAGATCACAAAAAAGAAAAAGAAAAAGAAATATATATAGGGGGCTTAAATGTAAACCTAAAAAAAAAATACAGTATAACGATTTTGACAAAAAAAGAGCCTTGATTTTAAAAGGAAAAATGTAATTAAAAAAAAGGTTTATTATAAAGGTAATTCAGCAAAAAAAAAAAAGAGAAATTTGCTACAAAGTATAGAAAGAAGTATAAAATAAAAATTATTGTTTGAAATGAGGGTGTCGTTTTATTTACAAAATATGCATGGGCAATATATATATATATGTGTGTGTGTATATATATATAAACATACACATAGACATACACATATAAATATATATGTATGTGTATATATAAATATACATACATATAAATATGTGTATATATAAATATACACACATAAATATATGTATGTGTATATATAAATACACACATATATAAATACATATGTGTATATATAAATATACACATAAAATATATGTATGTGTATATATAAATACACACATATATACACACATAAATGTGTATATATAAATACTAATGCATCTATAAATATATGTGTGTATATAAATACACACAGATATAAATATATATGTGTATATATAAATACATATATATATATATAAAGATATATGTGTGTTAAATACACACACACATATATATATATGTGTGTGTGTGTATATATATATATAAATGGACACACATATATAAATAAATATATACGTGTGTGTATATATAAATACACACACATTTAAATGGACAGGTTTTTAATATACTGGAGCCTAATACAGACTTGACAACTTTAATACCATAGACATTTTGGTGCAAATAAATCTAGAATTGCTCAATTGATTAGCATAGTCGATTTTTATTTTCTTGTATGTGTTGTGGTTCAGTCGTGAGTGATGGAGAGCCAGCCCCTGCAGACCTAGGGAGGTTGCGAGTCTAGGAGGACGGAGTTTGTCTGGTTGAGGACCCCCCCCCCCCCCCAGCCCAAAGGGGCTGGATTCGTTGTGGAGCTGCTGGACCTGGCCGGGAATGACTGCGGAGCACGGGATTGTGGCCGCATGCGAGGCAGCTGTAGCCCCAGCGCCGGGCTGCGAGGAGCATTTCTGCTGCAGTGGAAGGAAACAAGCAACCACCATTAAGACGTTGCAAAGAGAAGCTGGGATCAGATGAGTCCTTTCATAATTAATAAGACAGCTCAGCTGAACTGGCGAGGGGAGGGTGGGGAGGTATCGATTTGGCATCCCGAGCTGCTGTAACCCCCGTCTATTTATAGGCTCCTGATAGAGAAGGAAGCATCAAAGAGTAAACACAGCCCTGCTACCTGGGAGCCAGGAGTCCCGCTGACTGGCGGCAGCTCTGCTCCGGGCTGGGGCAGGCTTGGACGGCCGCGGAGTAGAGGGGCTGCCGGCTGGCACGCGGCACCGGGCCGGGCTGCTCGCGTTTCTCCTCTCCCAGCCCTATGCTGCCTGCAATGTAATGTGTAAGCAAGAGCTACTGTACCGTTTCATAAATCAAACAGTGGGTTGCAAGCCGATCTGCATTTCCCAAACGTATTGAATCCCAGCAACAGACGTGCCCCGGGAGCTGGAGGCAGGAGCCTAGAGCCCTGGAAGGCATGTGGATTTTTTAATGATAAAATACATTATGTGGGGAAAGTGTGTGTGTGTGTGTGGGGGGGGGGGGTCACTCGCAATATAGGCAGAGCTCAGCCTCGCTGGTTTGTGCACAGAGGAGCTATTTTCTTGCTATTTCATATGTATGTGTGCATGTATGATCGCTGGCTGGCGTTTTGCAGCACGGTGCCAGGCAGCTTCCGCCCTGCCTGGGCAGCCTGGTCCTGCTCCCACTTAGGCGACGAGCAAATTCCCATTGATTTCAGCGGCTGCCGGCCGAGGGCAAGACATTTCCGTGGGGAGGAAGCTGCCTAAGGAGGATCGGGCTTGTCTTCTCATTAGGCATCCCGCTGGGCATGGGCTTGACCCGGTCCTGTTGGCCCCAGGGTCTTGCCAGGGCTTGGAGCATTTGGGTCAAGTCATCCTACCGAAACCGATGCGGGGAGCTTCCTCCCCTGTGTGCAAAGTGCCCTACGAGCCAGCTACACCCGAGAGAAAATGTAGAGGGGTCCTGGCTGTGTGCGCCACGGCGGTCGGGGGTATAGTACTGATGCTTTCCCCACCTACAGCAACCTCCGGCTCTTTCAAAGGGGGAGGGAGGGGGATCTCCATCTCATTAGCCCGTTCAAGGTCTTTTTTTTTTTTTCGATTTAAAACGAATGAATAATAAATCGCCTGTCTATAATTAGCCCGTCCAAGAATTGGCTGGGGAGGGGGGCGGGCGGGGGGGGCGTGATCCCCCTGGTAGCTGCCCGGTGAGCTAAGCAAGCGATTTGAGAAGGAGCTGGCAGGGGCAAGGGAGGGCCGGCTCATGCTGCTTCTGATTGTTTTTCTTCCTGCAAATTGTTTCGATGTTCATATCAGTTTTCCCGGAGTTTGAGAAGGGAAAGGATTTGTTCAATAGCGGCCGAACCTCTCGGTAAATCTCCCAGGCCGCTGTTATTCCAGCTAGCCCGGCATGCAGAAGTGCCTTGCCATTGGCAAGCGCCTGTTTCTAGGTATCGGTTTCATACGAGGTTAAAGCTGAACAGAGGCAGGGAAAGGGGATGCGGTGGGGGGAGCATCTATTATATCCTGCCTCTCCTCTGCTTATTGTCCAGACAAACTGACAAAGCGAGACGGTGCGAACTAGTGTTTTCCGTACCTGTTACAAGCTTCCTGGCCAGGGAGCAGGCAGCAGAGAAGCCAGGGAGTCCGGCAGGCACCAGCAAGGCGCAGCCCTGGTCCTGCAGACTTGGGTGCCTGCCCCTGCTGAAATGGAGGGTAGGGCTTCAAAGGGAGCCAAGACATCGGCTGCCATGGGCGGGAGGGAGGGAGGGAGGGAGGGCAGCTTCCCATCGCCGACCCTCGCGGCTTCCTGAAATAAAAAGCCAGGTGCAAATATATGTATATGTATATGATAGACAGAGCTCCGCTATATGTATATGTGTAGCTTTATATCTATAACTATAGCTATGTATCTTCATCTGCATATATAGATATATAACTAGATCTTTAGATTTATAGCTAGATCTGTACCTCCATATCCATACCCATATCATCTCTGTCGCCATCTCCGTCTCTATTTGTCTGCACCTCTCGTTATGTTTTCGGATATGATCCCAAACAGTCCCCCCACCCTTCCTTCCAGCTGTACAACGGAGATCTATTTCTGGACAAATAGCTGGGATCAGAGCGGCTCGGTGGTGGTGGGGTGTGTGTGTGATGGCTGGGGGGCGGTGGAAATGGTATAGGAGGATCCGAGGAGTTTACAAAGGATTTACCAAAAGGGCTTTCCTTTCATAGGCGCGGGAAAGCTTCCACCTATCAGCAGCCTCGACTCTGGGCTTTCACTGATTTTTTTTTTAAATAGGTACTTATCGCAACTTGTTCTCGCGGGTGCACAGGGTTTTTGTTTCCCCCAAGTTGTCACGAAAGAATGGAGGCGGGCTCCGAATTTATCTGGGATATCTAGATAGCTAGATATATATCATGCCATATAGCATACATATATCCCGTGTGTGTGTGTGTGTGTAGTTACATGGGATACATTACATACATGATATATGGGATCATCTACATATAGGGCATCCCATATATCAAGTGTATATCCCATATATATATATACGCACACATACACACACAAAATGTACGTATCCCATATATACGTATAAATATTATGTGTATATCCCATATATAGATGATCCCATATATCATGTATATATTCCATGTGGCTGTGTGTATATGTGTGTGTGTGTGTGTGTGTGTATGTATGCACTGTATATGTATATACGCACACATATGTATACATACATCCATGTATATGTATATTCGCATGCCTGTATATGTATGTAGATATGTACACACATACGTATATACATATTACCATTACATATATATATATATATATATATATATATATATAGCCAAGATCCAGAATAAACGCAGAGCCCCCCTCCGGTCTCTGACTGTGCGTATTGTGTGTGTATATATTTATGTGTATGCGGGGGTGTATGTGAGTGTGAAACATATTTTATTTCCCTAGATACGGTATAATTTTATTTCCCTAGATCTGCTCTAATGCATTTACAACCCGTCTCCTGTTTCGCTGCTAGATAAATACTCGGAGCTTCAAAGAGCCCAACGCAGATGATGGTGGCAAGAGTTTATTTCGTCTTCAGGGTTGAGGAGCTAAAAAACCCTCCCGGAATTGGCTGGCTTTGACCCCGCGGGGTGGTAGTGCCATTCCTGGTTTGGGTTTGCTTGCCGCTCGCGCTCCGCCTGCTCCCCAAATCCAGCCCTGCCGGGGCTGCCCGTGTCCACCGCAATCCTTCCTGTCCCCCCGCACCCCCGGGGACACGGCCCGGGAGAGCCCGGCTGCCCCCAGCTCTGCTGGGAACGGACTGGCATGCATGATCAATAGAAGAGATACGCAGAGAAGACAGCAGAAACCAAGGGGAGGCGCCCAGGGCTCAGTGCTGCCCGGTCCCCCTGACCCAGGGAGCAGGTTGCTTTCCCAAAGAGCTGCCGGTTCATTTCTCCGGAGCCCTCCCACCAGCTCCTACCCCCGGGCTAACAGGCGCTGGGGCGATTTAAAGCCAATCCAAAGGAGTGGAAACGCGAACAGATAATATAAAGCAGACTCCCAGGTCCACCACAAGTGCTTTTCCGGAGCTAGGGGAGCTGTTTCCACTGCCTGATCGCTTGGGCTGGCCCCTCATCCTTGTCCCAGTTCAGCCTGCGAGCAACACGAGACTGCAGGCTGCAGCCCCCTGGGGTGGCAGAGGCTGTCTCCTCGCCTGTGAATCCTGGATGAACCCGTCTTTAATAACATGCTGCTCTCACTGAATAAGCCCCGCCGGCCTCCACCTCTTAACACGCTGCCTGAGCGTTGGGGGTGAAGGCAGAGCGCTTGCCTCCTGTTTAGATTTGCCTCTGATGGCCAGGGAAAGAATGAAAATTGAGCCAGAGATTTGGAGAGAGAGAGAGTTTATGCATCAATTCCTTCTCTATCGGCTCACTTCTAATCCCACGTACTGAAATGGGCTTCATTGCTTTCTACAACGAACTAAACCTTGCTGCCTGCTGCAAACGCAGACAGAGGGTTGGAGGGAGGATGGACTAGCACTGGGATATATGAAAAATGCACTTTTGGGGGGCAAGGAGTAAGGCACCTATGGTGATTCATCAGAATTAGTTACAACATGGGAAAGCAAGGCTGGCTGGGCTCCTGGTTTGTTCAGCTGCATGTATCCCCTCCTATTCATTATTAAGGTCCCGATCCTGGTCCCTCTTGGCCAATAGTTTAGATTAATGGGGCTATTCTCCTCTTCTGGAAGCATAAGCTTGGCTATGCACCCTGAGAGAAGACAGAAGCAAAGTCAGTATTTATTAACTGTTAATTAACATGATTAGGTGTATTCCAATGGTACCTGCAGATCCCAGTTAAAGGGGAAAAGTCTCTTAAAATACAAGGGCCTGATCCCTGGTTGTGTTGTAGGCTGAGGTAAGGTCACTGATCTCAATTGGGGATAGAAATGCTCATAGTATCTTGGGCCTCCAGGAATGTGGGGATTTTTATAGGGGAAACCAGTAATTAGTCTTGGGAGACCCCTAGCTTTTTCATTAAAGGAATCAGAGCTGCTGAAAGTAGGCTGGGGTAGCCTGCAAGGACATATAATTGATGGCACCCTCAACAGCGCTGCTACCAGAGTGACACCTGTCACCTGAGCAGCAGTTCCACATGGCTCTTGGCATGGTTTGGCAGCATGGCACATTGTGTTTTTCTGGTTCAGCTGTCCTCTTCTGGGTCATTTTTGCCTTTGGCTGAACAAAGAGGAAATCTTTGGTTGATGTCTGTCTGCAGCAAAAAAGGAGGGAGGACAAGGGCAAGGAGAATAGAGATAATCTTTACAGATGGAAATGACCCTTGTCCAGGGGACTTGCCTTCAATAGCTGAAATCCCTCTTCCACCTGGGAACTGACCTGGTACACAGGCCTTGATCTGTGGCTCTGTCCAAGGTAAAATGTGTACACTGAGGGTACACAGCTGATTTGTCAAGAGTCAGAGCATCTCAGTTTGAATGAGATATCAGGTATGTAACCTACAGGAGTCTGAGTTTTGTAATGATGTAGTCTGGTGGCGGAATAGAATCATAATCTGAGAAGTCAAGGCATTGCAGAATATTACCTAACCCCCAAAATGCAAATGAATGCAGAGGATGGAGCGGGGAGGTGAGAAAGTGATTAAAAAAAAAACCTTGGCAGCAGCTAATGACAAGCAGAAGGCAGGGTAGATTTACACTTTATAAACTAAATAAATCAGAGATGCATAAGCTTTCATAAGCAGCAACTTTAGCAGAGGGAGCTTTATCAGATGGGGCTGACATTGGACTCTCAAAGACATGATAGCACCAGTTTAGAAACAAATCAATAAAAATATGCATACACAGAAAAATAACAAGGATAACAATAATAACCCAGTCCACATCACGGGTAGTGAAAGCTAGAAATAAATCTATTTCTAACTTAATTGTATTTTCTGATCCTGTTACTTCAATGGAGAGGAAAACTATTTTCAATCTGTTGAACTCAGTGAAAATGCATCCATTTTCTTGTACTTTAAAATTTCAGGACACTCAGTGGTGGTCAGCTTGAAGAGTGCATCACTGGCTTCTGAATCAGTTGATCTAATGTCGTATTAGTTCTATGTATCATCAGCATGTTTTTCTCTGGTGACAAATTATTTTGACTAATACCAGCTGCCTGCATCATCTCCAGGATATATAACCTGTTAGACAGATTATTAATGTTGGTGGCATTTAGTACTTACAGTATTGTGTTTGAAAAATAGAAAAGAAGGGATCGTCATGAGATCAATGCATAAAATGGACCACTTCAGATGAGTACAACAAGAAGAGTATACATGAGAAGGGAGGGGGAAAGTTGTAAAGCAAAGGGACCATGACAAAGCAAGAGCAAAACAAAAATGGAAGAGAATTAATGTTTTTTGATAGTTATGCTGGTAAATCAATGGGTCCTTTTCTATTCCAACGAAGCCTAAGAAAAGTGAGTCAGAGCTGCTCCTTTAGACCACATTTGACACAGTTACAGAGACCTATCTGTCATTTAATTTAGTTACAATCTATTTTGGTAACATTCATTTGAACTCTGTGTTGCATAGGCATCTTGCTGGACTCTGCACAGTCAAGCAAGGTTTGTTTGGTAGTTATCTTTTTACAGGACTAGAAAACAGGACTAGAATCTCCAATACTGTTTAAAATATCAGTATGAGACTATTAATTTGGGAATGATTGACTGAGTGATGCATATGACAATAGAGATCGCTAACCACAGGCACTGTCTGGGTTTGTACAGCAGGATTCAGTACTGCTGCTGGGATTAAAGGAGCAATCATGAAGTCCTTAATATCCCTTCTTTGGGCCTGGTTTCCTTTGAAGTAAATGCGAGTTTTTTCTGTTTAAGGATTTAGGACTTTTAGGCCTGTCTTTGGTGAGAATTTTACCCAAGTAAAGACACCAGGATTTTACATGTCTGTGGGCCCTTTATCCATCCCCTATGTTATTTTACAGTTTGGATTTTATACCTTAATGAGTTACATTACTGATCCATTAAGTAACATAACAAGCTTGCAAAAGAGGTACTTGTTTATGTAACAAAGGTCAAACACACATCTTTCACTGCAGGTTTCTTACTATGCAATACCACACTCTGAAGCGGAATTAGCATGTGAGGATAGGTGACTCCCTGTCAGCAATATCAAACTTAGAACAATTTGGACAGTGATAGATAGTCAACCTATACCTCCCCCAAGGCGGATAAAAAGAGGCAGATACTAACCTTGGCTGTTGTTTCTTCTTCAGAGTTAACTGTCCTTGAAGCATTTCTTCAGTGTAGGTCCACCAATAGGCTTTTTTTTTCAGCATCAGGTAAATGCAACATCTAAACCAGTGGAGGTCAACCTTTTTGGTAGGTGTGCCACAGAGTAAGCCCTGCATATTCCTTGAGTGCCACTCTGAGCCCCTTGCCCTGCCTGATCTGTTGCTCTGCATTCTGCTTCCTGTCCTATCTATTCCTGCAGTCCCTGCTCTCTTCCTCATCTGCCGCATGTCACACAGAAAGGCTGCCCGTGCCACCTGTGCCTTGGGTTAACCACACCTGGTCTAAACTCCACCATGTTTATTTCCTGAAGACACATTATCAGATCAATAAAGTACAAAAAAGGGCATCTCCTCCCCAGAGCTCTTAGCAACAGCTTATATTAGCAGTGGACCTTTCAGCAGTTGCAATTCATTCAGCTTGGACAAGTCCATTTTAGTGTTGCTTCTGATCAATTTAATTTTCCAATTCCCCAGCACTAGCCCCTGCACTAAAAAAGGAGGTCTCAAAACAGTAACATTTTTGCATTTCACTCCCCACTTCCTCCTCCTCACTCTCCATGGGAACTTGGATTACATTTAGTTAAAAAAATGGTTCACAAACAACATTTTCTTAATAACAAACATATTAAATATCTGTATATATTATACATTATAAAACAAAAAAAATCCTTAAACTTAACTTTAGGAGCTAACCCACCCACTCACCAGTGTCCTATTAACCTATTTGTTGCAAATGATGCAAAGCCAATTTTTGCTCATTTGTTATGTTTGTATGCCTCTTTGTCCCTCTTACTGTGTAACAGAAACACAGTGGAAGTCTTGTTCTTGCTCATATCAGCTTCATCTGCATTAATGCTTTCACTTGTTTAATAAGGGTAATAGTACTTATCTCCTTTGTAAGGCACACTGGCCACGTCTACGTGAAACGCTGATTGTGCAGTAACCAGAGTTACTGCGCAGTAGCATTCTCGAATGGTTTTTGGTGATACTGACCATGCAGTAGCTCATTAATACTGTGCAGTAGCTCATTACTACTGCACACTAGCATCACGTCATGCTTTGTTCCACATGATGCTACTGCACAGTAATAACAAGCTACTGAACAGCCAGCATCTCATGTAGACATGGCCACTGAGATGTAAGAATGAAAAGTCCTGTTGCTAGATATTTTTAATTAATATTACACCCCTTTATGGCCTTTTAACCCCCAGTGTACAGCAGAAGACAAGGCAATATAGCTAAAATTCACTCTGTATCAAAGAGTGTTTATACCAATCATTTCTCACCAAAACCTTCTTTTGAGGAATTCACTGGAATGGTAATGGTTCTTGGCTCAGGGCCGAAGGTTGCACTGGCTCAGAGGTTTGCTTGCTTGGGACACATTGTAGCACCTTACCTTCCAACAGGGATACAGGCCATTGTCAAGAAATGGCATTTCACTGTTGGTGTTCTCTCCATTTTATTGTGCACCAAAGCTCCATTGCATGTTTTTGTTTAAGTTCTCATGATTTATGATGTCTCCCAACTAAGTCAGAGAATCAGCTCATCAGAACTGGAATGGGTCAAAAAAGAAGCGTCACAGTCCAACATGAATGCCTCTCTATTCCCTTCTTCATGTCAACTATGGTCAGTTTTTTCCAAACATGGTTGCTATAAGCTGCTCACCCTCTCTATCCATCAATAAGGGTGACCTGATCTTTCAAAGTGCTGAGCACCCACAGCCACTACTGACCTATGAGCACAGGCTCAGAATCTCTGAAAATCAGGCTCCTTGTGTAATTGTCTAAACATGCACCTGTGGGCAAGACAGCAAGCTCACACATTTGAAAAATTTCAGCCCACGGGCACAGCAATTGCCCTTTTCCTTCCACATTTCAACAAATTTTTGGTTTGGTTTTATTCAGGGTCAGTTCTGAAGAGTTTGCCTTTATGGGTAAAATCACCACAAGGCCTAATAAACACAAACCAGAAGGATTATTTGTTCCTAGATTGTGTTTAAAAACAGTGGGCCATATCCACTGCGGTTTAAATTGACCATTGGAGTTGTACCAATTAACACCAATCCTTTCTGGAGGCTTTGATTATTAGGAAAGGGTACCAAATATGTAGCTAATTTGTGTATTAAAATGTGCCATCACTTCAGCAACAAGAATGGGAAAGTTGGGAGGAAGAGCCAGTGTTCCCAAGATACTGGTGAAAAGAAAGGTGTAGCTGGTCCTACTGCAAAATGGCTGCTTCAGCATCCTTAGCTCTGCCAAATTTAAGGTCCGGACCCAGAAAAACATGCTGGGGAAAAGTTCCTAAAATAGTGGTTCTGAACTCAGAACCTCAGAAAATGCCAACCTTTAGCTTTCACTAATTTTTTGAGCACAGAAAAATAATAAAGCAATTCTTCTGTTGCAAAGAACTTAGGAAGATCACAACTGGTCAGAATGTGTTTGACACTGTTGGATGCCTACGTGAAATCTCTGGGTTTATCTTGTGAATAAGCAGGGTTAAATGAATTAGCATGATAAGTGAATTACTATGTTAGTTGTGCAAACCATTATGATATTTTGTGGCACTCTTAAAAAGGTCTCATATAACACTGTGGTCAAGATTACTATCTTAGAAGATGGCAAGCCCTCACAGAAGTTAGTATGGGGCCAGGAAGTCACCAAGGAAGAGGTTTCTCCTGTCACCACTCTATCCCATACAGCATGGGTGGCCAACCCATGGTACACGTGGCAGTCTCTGTTGTGTGGCATATGGCAGGTCAGAGGGGAAACAAAGAGCACAGTAACAGATAGGGCATGGAGTAGAAGGCAGAGTAACAGATGGGGCAGGGGAAGGGGTTCAGAGTGGCACTTGAGAAGAGTGAGAGGCTTTGTGGTATGCTTGCAAAAAAAGTTGGCCCCCACTGCTCTAGGGTATTTATTCTACAGGAAAATCCTAGACCTTTTATAGACAGTGTGGGTACAGAGCTTCAGGCTTTGTGTAGTATTGACGTGTATTTGTAGAAGGACTGGAACCTACATAAGGATTCAACAAGGTAAGCATTGCTATGTGTAGAAGGGCACTTACAAGTGTAAGCCCTCCATGCACTTAAAAACTCCCCAGTCTTACATTTTATGGAATTAAATCCTTTAAGAAAACTTTATGCTTTAAACACTACTTCTTTATGAACTTTCCTGTTTTATTTTATATAACAAAAGGCTTGCTGCTGCCAAAATTATTGCAGTATAAAATAGCAAATTGCTATTTAAATTCAGAAATTGGAATGTCACTAACTGCACTTTTGCACCTAATACAATTACTAGCATTCCGATGACTTATCTCTTTTGTACTTCTTATCGATTTAACTATTAATTACTCTTTAATAGTTTCATAGTTTCATAGTTGGTAGGGTCGGAAGGGACCTGAGCAGATCATCAAGTCCAACCCCCTGCCATGGGCAGGAAAGAATGCTGGGGTCAAACGACCCTAGCTAGGTGATTGTCTAGCCTCCTTTTGAAGACCCCCAGGGTAGAAGCGAGCACCACTACCTTGGAAGTTGGTTCCAGCTCCTAGCCACCCTGACTGTGAAGTAGTGCCTCCTGATGTCTAGCCTGAATCTACTCTCAGTCAACTTATGGCCGTTATTCCTTGTTACTCCCTGTAATATTGCCTTTCTTCACTGAATCATGCATATACTGACTTAAAACTCCAGGACAGTCACTCTCAGCCAGGGTGCTGTGGCATTCTGGGGTGCTTTGAAATTCTTTCAAGGGTGCTGTGGGGTGTCACATAATGTTAGCACAGTTAGGTGTGCAAATACGATTCCCAAGATAAACCCAGAGGGAGATCCCAGTGTCAAAAAAACCCATGCCTTACAAAAGTGGGGTGGTGCACATGGCAGAAGCACGTGCCACCCATACTAGAGCCTGGCCTGCCAGAGCCACACTTCAGTTGCTGGCCAGGCTCTGCACACCTGGATCACCACTGCTGGAGCCCCAGGAGGCCCCCAGGACCCCAGGTGGCCTCCCCTAGCCAACCCAAAGCATTTTTCCCCACACTAACCACATGTACAGGGGCATGTGCCAGGGCAAAAAGCAACAGCATGAATTTGTGCTGTTGCTTTTTTTTCCCACAGCAACCACACACCCCTGCTCATGGGGATGCGGCCAGAGATTTCAAACAGGCATCCACAGCATCAAAAGCATTCTAACCTGTTGTGGTCTTTCTAAGTTCTTTGTAACAGAAGACTTGCTCTATTATTTTTCTGTAGTGAACAAATGAATGAAAACTAAGAGCTGGCATTTTCTGAGACCTACTTTGAGTGTAATGAGGGGTTCCTTGAGCCTATAAAGGTTGAAAACCACTGCTCTAGGAGTATAAGGAACACAGGATATGTGTAAACCCTCTTCCATTCTTTTGCTTCCCTTTTTTAAAGCCTGACTGGGACCTGATTTCCCATCCATCAGTGACCCAAAGATATGTCCAAAAATGACTGGTCAACTGAATCTCTAATTTGGTTGAGCAGAGATTGAGGTACTGACCCAGGCTCTTAAAGATGCCTAACTCTCTTGATCCCTGGGCCTGATAGCTACAAAAAAAACCAAACAACAACAACAAAAATGCTTTGATTTCATTAATCTGGTTTAGTTAATTGGTGCGATCTTTTATACAAATAATTATTTCTTATTTTTATTAGTATTCTTTCCTCCTACTGTTTCATTTTTTAGTGACTTATATTGTTCTGGTTTTAAATCTGTTCCTAACTGACATAAATTGAAACAAAATGAGCCTGGCTCGTACACCCATTCACAATGGTTTAACTATATTGGTTTAGAATTGCACCTTGAGTTAATCTGGGTAAACAAACCCTGAGACAGTTCAGGCAAATCCAATGCTTGTATGTACACAGAACCAGTTAGGTGGCTGGCCATTTGTGCACTCATATACCCTGGCTCAGAATCTCATTTGATCTAAATCTGTGCAGCTGTACCAACTTCAATGGAACTATGTTAACCTACACTAGCTGATAATGTGGCATAGTCACTGTGGGCAAAAATCAATCACACATATTTGCATGTAGCCCCAGGTGTTTGATATACTGCAGATCTCACCCTTGCTATCCCCTGAACACAACTGGACTAAAGGTTGAGATGGAAAGGGCTCCTGCAGAAAACACAGGAGTGGAGGAAAAACCAAAAACGAAAAAAAACCCCCAAACAAAATAAGAGATAATTCCACAAAAGGATCAAAATACTTGTGGTATAAACAAGAGTTATCAAGGAAAAAAAAGTCCTGCAGCAGTTAAAATGAGGTGAATTAAATGAGGATATTCAACCTTCCTGCTTCAAGGCACAAACAAGATCCTCATTTGCAGGACTGAAGAGAATATTTTCATTTCTGTCCCATATTTAACCTCTCCAGAGCTCAAGTCTTGAGCCAAGCAAAGTTCCCAGCAATGGCATTAAAGGGAATGTTTTCCATATGCCAGGAAATAGAGGAGAATAGGATGATTGTTTAGAATGTAGCAGAGATGAAAAAGGGCAGCAATGACAGAGATTAAACAATGAATGGCATACAGAAAGTTCCCTTTTTTCCCACATACAACACATATCTTTTTCCAAACACTGGTTGCTGGAAATTGGGGTGTATATTGGGGTAAGCAAAGAAATATGGTAATAGCAGTTTCTTCAGTGTAACCTCTGCAGTGAAAGTAACACTGCATGTGCTCCATAGGGAGTAATACAATCAGCAAGCTGGGCTCCCTAGCGGTTGTTACTCAGTTATTTATTGCTACTGACCAGGAAAGTTTTTTCTTCTTCATTCTGCCTTTCAAAAAACAAGGTCCATATCTTATTCAGTGGCATGTTATTTGTAGGAAAATATGGTAACTCTTATTTACCTGTGTTTAAAAGCAAGAACAATGGTACATCCAGAAAACCTGGAAGACTGCCCATAGGAAACGGAGAAAAAGAAGTTTAACACAACAGGTGAAAGGTCTACAGAATCCTTGCAAGGAAGTAACTGAGGCAAAGAAGATTCACTCAGTTGATCCTCCAATGGATACTAAATGCAAACTGAAGAAACTCAGAGATGTACAGTAATAAAGCTTTTTATTATATTTACATAATGTGCTTGTTTCCTCTACGAGCAGGATGTTATACAGCATCTGGAAAAAAATTATTATCAGGAGCAGCTTAGAAACAAAGGATTGCGCCAAATGTAACAGGTTTTCATGAGTAGTAACTAGAAGCCAGTCAGATAAGGAAAAGATGTTGGAATGAGCAATGAAAAAATAAGGAAGACAGGTAACTGGGTGGATGAATCATTGCAGTTGAGGGAACTATTTGAATTCAACTATCAGTTCTTGAGTGCCTTTATTTTTCAATAAATAAATAAATAAATAAATAAATAAAAATACAAGAGGCTTGCAGATCCCTTTAGACTTTCCCACCATGAAGTAACAGGCAAAGATTTCATGGAATTTTCTACAGGGTCAGTCCTGTACTCATACTCCCAAAGAAGGTAAACCATGTGTGAATGGGAATTTTATGTTGTAAGAGAGACAAGGATCAGGCCATGGATCAGAAAAACTCTTGGCAGTTTCAAGTAAATTTTTAGACTATGAGGAGTTACAATAGGGACTCAGATACTTCTAAGCATTAGGTTACTCTTCCTCCCATGAAAATGAGGCTGGGGACATATCTAACCAGAGCAGAGCTGTGAAGGACCGCTCCAGCTGTGCACAGAAGCAGAGCCTTTGACATAAAAGCTGGAGCAAACAGCTGTTCTTAATTCAGCAACCTGCTGTGAACTTGTGAGCCACCCGGATGTGAATGGCTCGTGTTCTTCTGTATATTGTTACAGTAATTACTTTAGCATTTATTTATTAATTAGTATTACTCATTTGTGTTGCACTGACCAGACATGGAGGCCTCAGGACTTTTGTGCCAGGCAATGTATAAACATACAACAAAAAAGCACATTTCCTTTCTCCAAGAATTTACAAAGTATCAGATTTGAGATAACCTGTAGAGATTACTTGGTACCCACCCAGCTGTGCCCAGTTCAGCTATCACACTAGAAGTGTCAATCACATTTACCCACATTTCTCTATCTTTATGTAGGACAGAAGCAGAATTGTCACTGATGGATGTAAATGCTCTTAAACTGGTTGACAATGACATTAAGGATTTATGAACAGATAATATAGTGTACTTAAATAAATCACATGTCCTCTGAACAATGGCAAATATTTCCTTTAGTTGTTCATTATTCACACTGAAAGCATGAGATAAATGCATTTGACTGGTATGTACCCAGCTGAGAGTTGACTGAAGTCATTAACAGTATTGTCGTTTCCATTCTCATCCTTAGGTTTCAGGATCAACAGTTCACTGAAGTGAATAGGGGCAATTTATACTTCTCAGACTTGCTGGGTCAGATCCTCCGGACCATCCTACATGCCTCAGGTATAGCTGAGGGTGAAGGGTATGCTCCAAAAAAGCCAGTCCTGAGACAGTGTCTGATATAGCTTAGAGGACTCTTATGTCTTCTTGAAGCTACAACAGCTGTGTAATAAGCTCAAATCGGAGTTCAGGGCCCAGCCTGTTTCAATCAAATTTCAAGTTGCAGCAAGTGAAGTTTAGGTTAGCTATTAGGAAAAAGTTTCTCACTGGGGGGGAGCAAAGCACTGGAATAGGTAACTTGAAAAGGTGGTTGAATCTCCATCCTTGGGTTTCTTTAAGACCAGGCCAGACAAAGCCTTGGCTGGGATGACGTAGTTGGCAACAGTCCTGCTTGAGCAGGGGTTTGGATTAGATGACCTCCTGTGGTCCTTTCCAACTCCAATTTTCTATTATTCTATGAATGATCAGGGCAAATCCATCCCCTGAAGCTGCAGGAAAACAGACCCCACCTGCAACCAGCCCAGATGCCTTGGGCCCAGTCAGTCCTAAGTGGGCAATAAGAGCAAGCCCCTGAGGCCACCAGCAACAGTCTCCACCTGCTCCAGCCTTTAAAAGCTGACCCCTACCAGCAGCACTATTTGGTCAAAGACTCTGGTGCTTGTTCCTGACTCCTCTGCAGTTCCTTGACATGTTTCCTGGAAACTTTGTCTTAAGCACCCAGCTTACCTGGAATGCTGGGCTTGGCTTAGTTCCTCATAAATCCTGTTCCTCGACTTCCTCAGTTACCAAGTCACCTTTCCAGACTGCGCAGGCTGTGGTTTCTAACAGGCTGGCTCTGGCCCCAAGATGCCAGTATGCCACCTGATAGTTGCTGGCACACAATAGCAAACCATTCTTTTTTCCCACCAGAATCCCCAAGCTAAATGCTAAGGAAAAGAGGCAGCAGAGAAATTCTGTATGCCGGCTGTACAGACACACGCTCCCCCAGAATGGCATACAAGGTGCTGACCCCTAAGGGTGAAGCTACACTTTGCACCTAGACCGTAAGTGCACATTGTACTAAACCTGTGGAAAGTTAAGCAGTGTTAAAGTTACAACTTGCAGTGAGCAGTGGCACACTATGGGTTAATACTGTTTCTTGCCTGCACAGCTCTGACTTGCCATTAGGGAGCTGGTGAGCAGGGGTGTGGGTCTGAGCCAGGACACTTGTGGGGAGGAGGGACCTAGGAGCGATGCATCCTGGAAGGATGAAGGACTGCAAATGGCTTGTTTTATCTCTGTGAAGCAGAGTGCAGGCTGAAGTTACCCTAACATGAGCCAGGTAGCACAGCCCAGAGTTCACGCCCTTAGTAGGGTTTAAGTGTAATGTGTAACTTCACCCTAAGACAGCCAGAAACTGCAGGATGGTGTCTGGGAAAGGTAACACCTCTCCAAGCCCTGTGCAGCACTGTTTCTCCTTGATTTCTTGCCCCGGCAAAACAAAGTCTACCATCAAATACACCCTATATATCCTTGTCTAATCCAACTCCTCTCTCAGATGTCTCTTCCTTTCTTTCTTGCCCTATTGTTTTGTAAACTGCATTTTTCCCTACATGTATTTTTAAATAATTTTTGGTTGACTAGGGATATAATGCAGACTGGCAACACTTCCTGGAGGGATGGGTATCCATAAATTAATGAACAGACTATAGTGTGGTTAAGCTATAGCATCTTTATCTGTGACAGATATACAATCTTAAGCCTATATCTCTCAGGAGACCTACAATAGCTTCAAGACCCCATGCTTGAAAGAAAACAAGAGAAAGGAAATTGCCTATGCAGAATATTTCCACCCAGTGTACATTAAAGCTGCCTGGTAGCCTGCAGAGATGCTGCCATTATCAGTGTAAACTCACTTTGGAATGGGGACTCAGACTTGCTATGGGAAAAAATCAAGCTAGCTATACTCTACACTTGGCATATAGAGCATACAGTCTGTAGGTCTGTGGAACCTGTAATGTTACCTTATATACGTACCTAAGGGTCCACCAGCAGTGTCTGCAGCACATTTCCACTCTATTACTGTGTGAGTGCCCTAAGAGAGGGTTATCTTCAAGATCCACCTGTTTAAGGGATGTTGTGCAAACTATAGTCATAAAAACATAAGTTTAAGTTACGTTACATCAACAGAGAAATATAGCACTGGGCAATACAGTTTGAACATAAATTGATAGCTAGACAAATCATGCTCCACATTATGCACACATGTACTTGAACGCTGATTGGGAAGCTCTCTGGCTATAAATATATTTCTTTTTTGCATTAGCCAAATAAGGCATCCAAGTGCAAACTGCAGCACTTCGGAAATTGTCTTAGATTTGTGGTACTGCCTGGAGTTCTTTAAGTCATTAAGGGTATGCTTTTTCAAAGGTGTCAAACATCTGCACTTTCCATTTTCTTCAATAGAAATTGTGGTTACTAAGCACCTCTGAAAATCCAGCTCCAGAAGAAGAGGTATTAGAGATATGGATATGTGAGCACATCATTTTGTTTTTAGCCTGTTTTTCAGATAGGGACCATCTGCAAATTTTAGAATGAGTTCTGAGCTTTCTCAAAGTAAAATGGTTAGATCTGTGGAGGATTTCAGGATACTTTTGAAGTATAAGATGCAGTAATCATGTAGAAGAGAAAATTATGGGATACAATTTTTTGCATGCTATGGAATGCAATATGGGCTACAATATACTATGGGATACAATATTTTGGATACATTTTAAATGGCTTTTTTAAACACCATTTCCAAATATTGTGAAGACAACTGAAGAAACACTCACGTGGATTTCTTTGCTTTTAAAAATGTAGGCTTGCTTAATTATAGTGAATAATCTGACTTTTCAAACAGGAGGGAACTGTATTCCCTAAAGCCTGCTGCTCTTCACAAGTTATTGTCCTAGTCAGACTGCTTTCAATAAGCATTTCTCCTCTGCACCTTCAGGAAAATGTTGATGTGACTTCTTAGCAGACCAAGAAGGCTTCTTTAAGGTCTTTCATAAAGCCACCTGATGGGGTCAAGTACAATACATAATCACTACTCAACCTGGTGAGACATTTTCTTTGCTGTGTTTAAACACAAGATCAAAAAGATCAGAGACCTATTTCTGCTCTCTTCTTTCCTTGTTAGGGTCTTCATTATTTTTTAAGTGCTTTGGGATATACCTGCAGCATGAAAACGATACAGACAAGTCAAATTCTATTCTTTCCTATGCTCCAGAGAAACATATGCTACCATCCAACACATTAAGAGTAGAAAAAAAAGTCAAAAGAGGTGAACTGTTTTGCCAGGTGAGTCTGAGATTATGAAATGATGGATCCTTTTGGATGGATGGCTGAATATGTGCATTCAGCATAGATTATTATGAATTAAGGGCATTATATCCTATATCTGATTTATAAAAATAAAAGGAAATTAGAGAGAATTCCCAACTGAGTATCCATGTTGCCTAACAACCACTTGGACAAGCAACATCATTACTAATCACATGAGTTCAGGGACAAGTCTGGTCTAGCTTTTTGTTTTCATCTTTTCATTTGGAGCTTAAATGCAATGTCAAATACATTTTAATTTCTGAGTTTCTCAGAAACACATTAGATTTTGTTCTTGGATGTCATCCAGCAATGTGACTAGGATGGTGAAAATATAATTTTAGCAATAGTTTGGTCATGATAACCATGATTTATATTTCTCAATTCAGGGGGTAGATTTTAGCCCGTTCATTTCAAATTGTGTATAATAGACTCCAGTCTTTGTCTGAAACACTCTGCCACTATCAGAAGGGTCAATCCTTCTTTCAAAGGGTTTTTTGGGAGCTACCGACTCACAAGTATCTCATTTACACAGGGACTTGTTCCTGATTAACTGAACCTAATTAATTCCCTGTGTGGACCCTCTTATTCCAGAACAAGAGTGCCTTATTTTGGATTAGCTTAATTGAGGTGGTTATTCAAAAACAAATGTTGTGATGTAAATTCACGTTATCTTTATCTTTGTTCATGCTTCAATATACACGAGTCCAGAGATAGATGCTTTATTAATCCATCCTAGGTATGTGAGAAAAAGGACTGAATGAGTGGGCTAGGCACAGCTTAAAAGAGGTTCCCTCCAAACAACAAAACAATAAAGGAGATTTGGGGTTAATCTTATATTACCTTATTGTCGGGGTTTCTTTTTTTTTGCGGGGGGGGGGGGCAGGGAAGGGGCAAAGACAGCTGTTTTTCTATTTTGTTAAGGAACCAAAAGGAAGGGGCTACATCTGGAAGTTACAACTTGCACTTGTAGGACACATTGGGAGACACGCTTGTTCTCACTGCAAAACATTTCAAAGGTCTGCCCACTCCAGTGGCCTCAGCTTCTAAAGAAACAATGTAGGAAACCAAAATTAACTGCCCATTGATGCAACCATGCCTGTACTCTGTGCGCTTGTGTCATAGAGAGAGATGTCTAAATGTACAGAGCTAAAGCTAAATGCAGCTGTCAGGTGGAACAGCTGGAGAACAACTGCACAGCAACATAGAGAGTACTCCCCGAGCAAAGAAAGGCAGCCAGCTCTGGGGTGGAACCTTTCCAGTGCTCTTCTTTGCTGTACCCCAGTTCCAGGTGGTGGAGAAGCTGTCTCAGCAACCCTTGTCCAAGGGGCAGCTTTGTACCAGCAATGATTGCATCCTCTCTTGGCCTGCCCTGTCACTCCCTGCTCCTCAACATGCACCTGCTTTGGATACAGATGAGGATGTTGTCATGCCTCAGTTGAGAGCCCTGAGTGGGATGACAGTTCTCCTAGCTGGCCTGGGGCAGTGCCCCATCCAAATTAAAAAACTTGAGACACCCCTTTGCCTCAGGGTCTTGCTTCTTCTCCTTGGCCATCTTCCGGGAGGATGCTGGGAAGCCCTGAGAAGTTTGTCCCTTCCTTATGTAAGATGCACTGAGACTTTGTTGGGGAGGGCAGCATATCAATCTAATAAATAAATACATTACGCCTACACTAGACATTCTTCAAGTCAGCAAATAGGAGCTTAGCAAGTTATATATTCATCAGTCAGACAAAAAATGGGCAACTACAGACTCTGAAGCAAATATCTCTGGCTTACATTTCCTTCCCCCCCACAAGAGAAGCACATGTTCAGAAACAGCTTTGGTCCCTTGAGGAAGGGGAAAGGAGCCAAACATGGTATTGCACCTTTCCACTCCCTCTTGCAGCCTCTGCCCTCTGCAAAAATAGTGAAACCACAGCAGGGCTGTGGGGGTGGAGGGGAGGCATGAGCTGCTCTGTGCAATCAGCACCCCCTACCCGCCCTCAATCGTCTGCAACTGGAGAGATCGCACACAGCATTAGTCCTTGCCACATTCGTGCTCTCACTTCCACCCACAGCCATAGAAGAGAGAAGCCAACAGCACCATGATGACTGGTTCTTCTAGGTGTTGGGGATACTGGTGAGGAGAACTTCTTGGCAGCTGGCCAGACTGTGAGGTGTAGGCACGAATCCCAGAGATCTCCATCCTCCCCTGCCCTTTGAGGCCTTTCTCCTCATAAGTATCAAGGTGGTTTCAAAGTGTGCATTCTGCCATTCCATATGAGCCACACGGGTTTTTTTCATTAGTCCATTCCCCTCTATGCCTTTTTCTTTAGGAAAGGAGCACAAGGACCTCACACATTCATGCAGTTGTTTGCCACCTTTGCTTCTTAGAACTGTACTACTGTGAACTGCTATATTCCTTCTTTTCTTTTTGGAGAGCTGACTTGTGTTCATAATAGCTTTCTGCATGGCAAATCCTGTATCCCTTGCTAACTAAATGCCTTAGACCCTTTCCTTTTTCTCTTTCCAGAGGAGCACTGTAATGTTACCATTTTCTCTTCTATGTATCTTAGGGCTTATGATGTAGCTTGAAACTTGCCATAGACATCCACTGTTACAGTCTGCACATTCATACTGAGAGATCCAATACCCTTAGTCAGTGATGTCAAATTAACTGGGGATCCAGGCTGGATCTGGACTGCAGGACTCCTTGTGGGCCAAATCTAGCCAGAGGTATGGGAGACACCATGGTCACCACAGCAATGGTAGGGATTGAGAGGGTTCTGGAGGTGGCGAGGGTCCCAGTAGAGGCAAGTCTGAAGGCAGCAAGGGGTCCGGGGCAGGGGGGGGGTCTACAGGGGATGGGGGTCTGGCAGCAGCAGGGGTCTAGAGGCAGCTGTGGCATGAAGCCAAGTTCATTGCCAATGGTCATAGCCAGCAGAGCCAAAGGGCCATACATTCTGCAGCAAGCCAAGCCCGACCCTGCCCCCCCAGCTTCCAGCAGCAGGCTGGATGGAGAAGCTCTTCAGGCCAGATCCAGCCTGTGAGCTGTATGTTTGATACTGCCCCAAGGAAGCCTGCCTGTGGAAGGGAAAGACAATCAACCACCTCCTGTGGTGCTATCCATATGCCAAAGGAGTGTGGAAGAAAGTGTTTATACTCCTTAAGACTGTGACAGGGGTCAAAATCCCAACCAGAGAAGCAGCACTGTTTGGGTACCTATCTAAGCAGCAGGGGACCCCAATGGCCTGCTTTGACCAATTCATCTCCTGCTTCAGAAATGCCCTGTGGAAGACCAGGAACCTGCTCAGGTACAGGCACACAAACCTCTCAATAGAGGCCTGTGTCAAAATGGGACTAAGCGAGATGCAAAGGTGCTATAAGGAAGCAGTAGAAAACATTGGAGGAGGAGATAGTGAAGATCATATGGAAGAGGATGGGCTGGCTGTTTAGAGATGTAACTCCTAAAGAGAGCAATGACAAACACGATAATGACAAAATGCCAGCGGAGCTGACGAGAGATGATGATGACAGCAACAACTGAAAGGACTGTGAAACAGAGGGGGGAAGGGGAGGGAGAGGTTAAGGGTGAAGTTGTGTCATTGTGACAGGCAACGGTGATGGTGATAGACATGTGGACACACAGACACATGGAAGCGCAGACAAGTGGGTGCACAGTGTGGATATTGTGAGGGGAATGTGTACAGTGTAATTGCAATGGTGTGCTTTGGACTGTCGAGTGAACTATAGTGGCCACAGGACAGGTTGGTAGAAGTATTGTGGTATATACATATTTATTTATGTGTATATATATAGGAATATATATTTTTGCCTCTACATACACACATACCCTTGTTCTAAGTATTTAATCAGGAGCTATATCTGTTCATAAAAAAAATCAGGTCATACAATCAGGGAATGGAAAATACACCGCAAGACTTTAAGAGACTGACTATTTTCTTATAATTCAATCAGTAAATTCAAAACGGTGAATATCTGAAAGAACACTCATGGGGTATGGTTTATGACCAAACAACAGGCTCTATTGTGTTGGTCAAGCTGTAACCAGTTACTGACTGCTGGACTTGGCCCTTTCTCCTACTGGTGAGTTGTCCATCAAGATTAGCCACAGACAGCAAACAGTTCAGTCAGTTCTAGTAAATATGATACTTCACATGATTTTTAATTTGTGGAAGAAGAAAAGTGGTGAGAAAAATAAAACTGGGTGACAAATGCATGAAACAGGACTGAAGGATGAGAAACATGCTAACAGTCATACTGTGCTATACCATTTTTTAAAATAATTAAAAAAAATGGTTTTAAATGAGGTTTGGTTTTGATAATTCAGCACACAAACCAGTGGCCCAATGCAACCCCTGTGCTTTAATTTTTTCCCATATGTTCTCTAGGTTACTAGGAAGCTGGTCAAGTTAAAATGTCTGTGTCTCACCAATGTAGAAAGTGGTCTATATGTCTTGACACGTGGATTGTCCCACAGAGGAGTTCAGGTGCTTTTCATACTCCCTTCCTGAATTTTCGAATACTTCAAATGTTCCAAACAGTCGCCTGAGCTGCCACAAGAATTCTGGAAAGTGTCTATGCCTTTTCCTGTTGATCCAGATATCTTAGAGCTCTTCAATCGCAGTCCTATTCCAGTCAGGAGTTCCACTGATAAATGAGGAAGATATGTTGGATGGAGGAGGCACTTCCACAGCATGAACATCAGGGTAATCTGATCTGCCAGAAACAGCATTACTAATCTTTTCAGTAAAATATCCTGGATCTGCATATGACATCTTTGATCTAACAGATGTCAGCCTTCTGCCACATGGTAGCATTTAGTTCAGCTCTGCTTAGCTAGTTGGTGTAAAGTTAAACTCATGCTTGCTATTTTAATAACATGACCACAAAATGTGTTGCTATATACTCTTAATTTTGAGTCCTAGAGAGCAAGGTATGGGTTTCTGAATAGGCTCTGCTTTCCTTATATTCAAAAGCATTTATGAGAGAGATAAATGAGGCTAATAACAAGCAGCCAAGGGCCATTGGGATCCTTAAAAATGAGGTTCAGATGGCTGCACAGTGACGGAGGTTCCCCACAGCTCTCGCTGTGAAATGACTGCCAACTGTTAGTACCAGGAGCACACATGCAGCATTAATGTGGGCTCACAAAAGGTAGATTTCCACCACAAATAAACAGCATCAGCCAGAAGATGGTAGAAAGGGGAGGTAAGTAGAAATGGAATGAAATGGGAAATCACAAAGTTGCAAATAACTTAGAGAGTGAGAAGCTTTCAGGCAAGATCATGCCTAGGAAGGGGAGAAAATGGGAATGAGACTCCCCCTACCTCTACTTCTCTGCATGGAAACGTCCCTGCACCTGAGGTCAGGGAGACAGATGGGAAGTAGGTCTGGGCTCATAGGATGAGATAATGGGGAGGGAGAGAAATGAAGGGGGGGGTAACCTGTTACTGTTACCTGTAATATATAATGTGCCCTTCCACCTCAACCCACTGGGGCTCGGGAGGAGCTCTTCCATCAGAAGGAAATCATCTTAGGTGCAAACATTCAGTGGTTTGAGTCGTTAAAAAATAGAGATTAAAATAAAAGTATACTTCTAATGCATGCTATGGAAAAGGATTTAAAGGATTGAGTTACTATCCAGAGCTGATGGGTATCTTGGGCTGGGTTGTCAATAGCAAATTTAAATGACTGTGGGTTTCAAACAAAACAAAACAAAACAAAACAAAACAAAAAACTGATCCTCAATATGTTTTTCAGAAAAAAAAGAAGGTAGTTTAGAAAAAAACAGTCTAGATAAGTGGGACTCTACCTTTTTGGCAGATATGCCACAAGTTAGCTTCCCCTACCCCATAGTGTCATTTCAAGCACCTTCCCCTGCCTGATCTGTTGTTCTGCTTTCTGCTTCCTGCCCTAAATGCCACGTGCCGTATACACAGGCTGCCCATGCTACTTGTGAGTGGCATGCCAGAATTTGGTCACCCCTGGTCTGGAACACGGACTTGCTCCTGGAACATGAAGACCACTGAACCTGGTTCAGCAAAGCATTTAGTGTGTTTGATTTTAAGTGCTTGAGCAGTTCAGTCAAGGTTGAAAGGACTCCTCATAGATTTAGGTATGAATGTAAAGTGCTTAGCTAGATCAAGGCAAAATGCTTAGCACTTTGCAGCATCAAGCCCTCTCCAGCTAGTGTAACATGTAATCCAGGTCTAAGAGTACCATGAGTTGAAAAATACCAATCTATTTTTACAGGAAAAATTAAATCTTATAATAACACTTCTCTTAAAAATGTTCGTTTTTTTAACAAAAAAAAAAAAGATCAGACCCCCAAAACCTGAATGTTTTTGGTTTTCAGTAAAATTTTCTGGGTTATGGTAAAATTTCTAGTTGAAAGTTTCTATTTTACATCAAAAAAGGAAGGGAAATCTCACATACCTTTTGTGGCAACCCCCCTTTTTCACCAGTTATCTTTTGACGAAGGCTTTTCACAGCCAGCTCTACCAATGGACCACTTCATGAAGGCTGAAAATGGACATGCAGACTCACTTCCCTGTGCCAACCTGGCTTCTTACTCTTCACAGGGTAATATATCTCAGCAGACAATGTTATGACTCAGGGGTTAAAGTAAATAGATGTGGAGAAAAGAGAGACCCAATTTCCCCTCTTTCTCCTAAATATCTAAGGGACATCCCTTACCACTCCTTAGTTATATAAGGAATACATAGAAACCTGACTCAAAAAGAGCCTCCTGGGTCATTGTGTCTAGTCCCCTGCATTCACAGGCACCATTTAGCCAAAGATTTCCCCAAATCATCTACTCTAACCCCTCATGCACCACAACAGCTAAATACATTTTGAAAATAAGACCAAAAACATCCTACAACGTACTCCTGGTATAAGGCAGGGGAAATGAAAGCCACACCAATGCCCTGCCATTGCAACAACCATAACATTTTAAGTTATCCTATGCATGGACAAACCTACGAAGATGACCATTCCTCACACTATCATCTGACCTGGGGGAAAGATAGCTTCCTGACCCCAAAGTTGGCAATTGGTATGACCTCAAATAGAAAAGCTCCAAGACCTTCCAAACAGAGATCTGAGATGTTCCTTCATACCAGCAGAAGCACCAGCACCAAGGTCAAAACTCCCACCTTTAGCTATTTCAGATGAAAGTGGGAAATAAAAAAAAGCCCAGAAACCAATAAAGTACTGATGAAGGAGGGGGAAAAAAATGGCCCCTACTTGCAGACCCTGAAGTGTGTGAGTGCCAGACATTCCTTGCATGGACTTCCTTTAAAACCCTACCATGGGGATTGCAAATTGATAGGGGATTGCATCCACCTATCATATGCATTTGCAATTGATCCAAGAACACCCGTATCCTCATCTTCTATCCCTTCCATAAGCTTGGCAAACTTAATCTTGAAGTGATTCAGGTTCTTTTCCCCCCCACTACTTAGTCTAGAAGATCATTCCAAAAGTTCTAACAATTAGAAGCCATCATCTAATTTCATGTATAAATTTGTTGATAAACTTGTCATCATTTAGGCTTGTGCTAGTATGTGTTTGTCTTGAAAAACTCTTCTCCCTCCCTGATATTCACCCTAGAAATACAAATACATACGAGTACCTGATCACCTCTCAGCCTTCATTTTACTGAAGTAAACAAGCCAAATCCTTTAATATTTTCTCATAAGATAGATTCTCTACTCCTTTATTTATTTTAATAGCCCTTACAAGTACCTGCTCCAGTTTAAATTGATCATTTTAAATATTAGTGAGCAGAACTGTATCCAATATTCTCAGTGGGGTCTTACTAACGCCCGATATAATGGTACAATCTCCCCTGTACCTATTAAATATAGCCTGGCTAATTCACTATAGGAAAGCATTAGCTTTTTTTCATATTCACATTCCAGTGATGGCTCATGGTCATCCTACAAACAACACTTTTCTGTCTCATGTTCCGTCTACCTTCATATCTATAGTTAATCTTTACTTCAATAGCTCTTCTAAAGATCTCTGTCTTCTTCAGCTGGTACAGTGAAGGCTCTCCCTTCTGTTTCTACCTACTCTAAACACTGCAAGGACATCCTCTTGGAGTATTCACTCCAGGTATGAGGCTGGGGATGCATAGGAACAGGCAGCCATACTGCATCAGATCACACATGTCCATCCAGTCCAGTACCTTGTTGCCAACTACGGCCAATCCTGACACTTCAGAGGAAGGGGAAGGAAGTAGGCAGGCATGGGGTAATGTGCCTCTCATTACCCCATGCAAATCCCTAGAAATGAAAGATTGGTTTAAACCAGTGGGGCCAACCTTTTTGGCAGGTGTGCCACAAATTGACGTTGCACCCTTCCTGAGTGCCACTCTGATCCTGCCCAATCTGCTGTTCTGTTTTCTGCTTCCTGCTGAGTCTGCCTCTGTACTGCCTACCCTCTCTCCCATCTGTCAAGTGCCATTCACAAAGGTATGCCCATGCATGCCACAAGTCGGCCACCCCGGCTTAAACCATGAAACAGGAGGTTTTATCTGATTTCCAACATGCTTTCCCTCCCCTTTTTGTAGCATTAACTATTAGAATTCTGGAGATTCTTATTCTCCATATAAATGTCCACTCATTCTGAAACTTGCTAAATCCTTGCCTACAAACTCTCCCAGGGAAGATTTGCTTATGGAATGCATATATTCCTTCCAGCTAGCACCACCCATGGTTTGTTGGACTTCATTGGCTTTCTACAGGCTCCCTGGTGGATGTGTGGACAGAACTGATTTTGTGCTCCTGCACAGGATGTTTTAGACATGATTTTGTTTCAGCAGAAGGCTGAAATTAGCCTAGAGCCTGTAAAAATTGACAAATACAAGCAAAACAGAAACTGGGAAAAACATTAATTGCCATGAAATGACAACTGTCCTCCTATTTAAATGATATCTTTATTAGTTTATTTTAATTTTCAGCATTGAAAACTTTGGATTGTCCATAATTTATTGGCAGGCAGGAGAATGGCATTCTGGTCTTAATGGCTAAATTATTTATAATTGCATCAAACTGCAGAATAATGGTATCTTCTTAACAACCTTCTCCTAAATTTCATAAGTGATTTTCTTTTGGCTTGAAATTTTTCATTATTAGTTTTATTCCAGTATACAGCTAATCCAACACTCAAACTTCCATGAATATTATTTGATGGTTTCAATTAATTTTCTGATTTCTATTCAATCCCTTTACTGTTGGCTCATAGGCTAAAACTCATCCTTGTGTAAGGAGCCAGGAAAAGGTCTGTGCAGTGGCATGTAATGGTGAATTTCTCTGTGATGTAAGCTTGCTTCTGGGAACATAAAATGAAACAATTAATTCTAAACCAATATTCAGGAATACATTCAGAAACTGAATTTGGAATGGGCATTTGTGAAGATTTAGACTAGACCCCTTATTATTAGCGCTAAACTCTCCAACCAGACAACAGAAATGTGCCATGTATTATGTATCCACAGAGGCATACTGACTTTGCCAGTTCCCCGGGGTGACTACTGGCTAAGTTCGCAGATGACACCAAATTATGGGGAAGTGTGGTCATGCTAGAGGATAGGCTGGCAATTCAGGCCAACTTGGACAGGCTCACAAGGTGACCAGATCAAAACATGATGACATTCAACACAGAGAAATGCAAGGTGCTCCACCTCAGGAGAAAAAACTCACATCATACTTATGGGCTTGGCAGTGCTACCTACAATCACTAGCACCACGACCGGAAGAGATGTGTGGGTCATGATTGATTACAAGATGAACATGAGCCACCAATGTGATGCCAGGGATGGTAAAACAAATAAAACTCTGGCTTGCATCTACCGATGCATCTCAAGCAAGACCCAAGAAGTCATCCTCCTGCTTTACTCGGCCTTGGTGTACTGCATCCAATTCTGGGCTCCACACTTTAGAAAGGACGACGTGGAGAAACTTGAGAGAGTCCAGAGGAGAGCCACATGCATAATTACAGGTCAAGAGAACAGGCCTTATGAGGAGAGGCTGAGAGGCATAGGACTCTTCAGCCTGGAGAAGCACAGGCTCAGGGGTGACTTGGTGGCAGCCTATAAGTGTATAAGGGGTTTACATCGGGAACTGGGAGAATGTCTGTTCACCAAGGAACCCCAAGGGAAGACAAGGTCTAACGGTGACAAACTGGTTTTAGACTGCACATAAGGAAAAACTTCTTTACTGTCCGAGTCTCCAGAGTCTAGAATAGGCTGCACCCAGAAGTGGTGCAAGTTAGATACTTCTGGATACCTTTAAGAAATGCTTGGATGCTTCTCTTTCGAGGGTGACCTGACCCCAGCTGACTTCCTGCCCCTGGGGCAGGGAGATGGACCCGATGATCTCGCAAGATCCCTTCCAGCCCTAGTGTCTATGCAATCTATGAAACTACCACACACAGAGGCAGCAGTCACTTCCATTTACCACCATCATGATTGCAACTGTGTAAATGCAGTAGCAAATGTTCTTTATTTCCCCCTTTGCCCTGCCAAAAATTAGCTTCTGGGGGGCAGCTGTCATGGTCACCCCACCCTAGTTATACCATTGTGTGTCCAGTCAAAGTAGTCCCTATTGTAAATATATGTAGACCCAGCACTCTTTCCTGCTTATGCAGGGGGTCGGACTTGATGATCTATTGAGGTCCCTTCCGACCCTAACATCTATGAATCTATGTTCACAAACAAGCTACAGATCAAAAATATCCAACTGAAAAGAGCTATATATTGCTAATAAATTATTCACTTTGAAACATTCTCCCTGGTCTAGTCCACAGGTAAATTTTTGGAGAAGGTTAAGAGGCGGAAGCATCTCGAAAAAATCTGGCAAAAGGGCCTTTGAATTATTGAAAATAATCTTGTTCTGTTTTGTAAAAAATACAGATTGGCCATCCCCTTTCTCTTACAAGGCAAAACTTAATTGCTTTTACAACTTCGTATTTGTTGTGTAGTTAATTCTCACTGAGAGTATGGCATGTGGCATGTTTGAAGATAGTTGGTTTAGGAATAAGAATATTACTAATGACAAAATTCCTCAAATTCTTATAGTTACATTGGCTTATGCAGGTGGACACTGTAAAATGCAATTTGGCACTGGTACCTGGAATTCTTATTTTGGGCCAGAACCTTTGATTTTTAACCCTGCACCTGCACTAGTTTTCCATTATTTGGGACAGAACACCAGCGTTGTGAAAAAGTTATTGTGATTCAGCGTGCTTAGAAACCTCAGTGCACCTAAGTATTAATAACACACTTCCTGTTAAATGAATATTAAGGTTGCTAAATTTGGGAAAATTTAAACTCCATCTAAGCCTTATATGCCTATGCCTTATCATACAGTCTTTAATTACATGACCACATGATATTTACTACCCCAAGTTCCCTACCCAGAGGGGCCATTATTCAATTTTTCGGTAAATGAGGATAAAACAGGTGGCCCTAGGCCTTTGATAATGCAACTTCACTAAAATCCTGCCCCAAATACAAAATTACTAATTTCCTCCTGGGTTTTTCTATGGAGTTCTCACCATAGAATCTGAATGCACCACCTACATTAACACATTTATCTTTACCACATTCCCATAAGAACCAGTGATATTGTTGTCAGCATTTTTAAACAGGGAGGTGAGGTACAAAGAATAAAGCCAAAATTGTCCTGAAACAACATTAAATAATTCAACCATTTGCAGTACCCCAGCCAAGACATCTACAAATTGATTTTTCAGAGTGCTTCATCCTTTACACGAGCAAGGCACAGTTCCTGCTGGCTCCAGTTGCAACCTGGAGTGCTTCCAGGTCACCAGCCCCTGGTGCTTTATGTGTTTTAGCCAGTTCCACTCACCTCATCTTCGCCTGTTACTATTCTCCATCCTCTTTGTGCTCCCTTCTATCCCTATATCCCGTGGGTCCTACCCTACTTCCCTTTTGTACCTATTTATCTTCCAGTGCCCATTCCTCTTCTCCTTCCCAGCTACCATCCTCTTCTGTTTCTCTCCAACCAGTGCAACTTCCTTTCCTACTTTTAAACTCTGCATTCCTCCAAAACTTCCTGCCTTGCGTGGTGTCAGCAGAAGGAGCTCTGACAATACGAGAGATGCAGGCACCATGCTCCGCAATTCTTGAGTGTCATCCCAGAGCAACCTCTGATGCCCTTACAAGAAGCAGTTGCAGAAAAAAATCCCTGCAGCTCTAGGCAGCATCTTACCCAGGACAGAAAGAATTGCTAGAGGATTTAGCTGACAGACTCTCAAGTTGTTACTGAATGTGGATGAACTCAGATGTGTTGGAGACTTGCAACTTGGCCCAAATGGAAAAAAACACATGCCTGACCCAAACCAGAGCCTTCCTCTGCCTTTCACTTCCCAACTGAAAAATGAAATTTGGGCAAAGCAACATAGAGTAGGAGGTTATCAGGAATCACTGTTATCATCTGTTCTGACCTACCTTATAACACAGGTTATAGAGAACTAATTTTCCTTTGAACTAGAGCATCACTTTTAGAGTATATCTGCACGGTGAACTTCCCATGCTACACAGCACTGTCCTCAAGTATGCTGCACTGCTCTGGGTAGCCTGCTTCCTGAACCAGAAGCACTGTAGCCATATGTCTGAATAACATCCTGAGGATGGATTCATTGATTCAGTCACTGAGCAACTAACTAGGTCACTTGGATATGGCTACACTGCTTCTGATTTAGGAAGCATGGCCCAATGCTTGAGGATACTTGGAGTCTCCTAGAAATTCCCAGGTGTTCCAAGAATTATTGAAAATCAACAATAATAGTCCATAATTGTACCTGGCCAGCTCCTTTAACACTCTTGGATACAAACTATTTGGACTCGCTGTTTTCAAAATATCTTATGTTAGTACCTGCTGCTCAACTGATTTACTACTAGAATGGAAAATATATCATCATTGTCACTATCTGTATTTCTTTCCCAAATACAAAAGTAATATTTATTGAACATTTCTGCCTTTTCTAGCTTATTATTGATAATCCTACCATTGTTCTCAACTCTCCTCAACTGGCCTTATATCACTCCCTGTGTCCTTTTGTTTTCCTTATCAATTTTCTTCAATTATGAGCTTTTGATTTTTAGTCATTACCATCAACTTGCCCTTTCTTCCATTTGTGATACAGGCGTTTCTTACATTTTTACAGCTGTCTTCACTTCCCATATAAGCTAGGTTGGTTTCTTTTTTTCTGACTTGTAGAATTACGGGGTTTTTAGTATCCTCTGATGCACTAAAATGATTTCCAATTACCATTTACATCTTTCTGATTAAATTATTTTTCTCTAAAGGTTTTGGCTTATAGTTTATTAAGTTTAATAAATCCAGCCTTTTTAAATCCTAAGATCTATGTATTATTAGCCTGGATTTATATAACAAATCTGATCAAGCCATGATAATTTATAATTAAACTACCACAAATATTTAGTTCTGTGATCAGTTCCTCTGTATATATTAAGATAATCCAGAATATAGATTTCCTTCAGGTTGGATACAGAACTTTTTTTCAGAATGTTTTTGTCCTTGACAGGAACAGATTCAGCCTAATCTTGTTCTCAGAAATGACAAAACATCTTTGCTAAATCTTGCAAAAAAGAAGAAAGATATGTAGTAAGGAAAAAATCAAATAGTCAAATCACAGCCAAGCTATAAGTAACTGGAATCAGGATCTCATAATGGAGAGTGTCAAGCAATCTGACTTATAGGCAGCACTAGCTCTGTGTTATAGGTATCACCAGTTCCCAGCTTGGATCTTCACTCATGAAAGCTGCCCAGAGCTTTCATCTGTTAATTCAGAAGACCAAAAGCTATTCCCATTTAACTGGGAAGGGGCACAGCATTAACCACAGGCTTGAACAACTTAGTATAGTCTCCACAAAGAGAAACTCCCAAGATATAGCAGGGTGTTACTATGGTACATAGGATTTTACCACCCAGAAGACTCTTAAAATCAATTCAAGAAATTATCATCAGCTGAGGAAAGGTGTTCACAGATGCCAGTGGCTGTGACTGATACTGGCCAGTCTTCATTCCACTTGCAAACCAAATCAAACCAAACCATGTTGAATACACTTGCTGGGTAAGCAAATGCTTTATTATATCTACTACTGATATCTACCACTTTCCTTCCTCCGCCAATAATACAACTCTGACAAAAAAGCAATCAGGCTTCATTGCTAATGAAGAAACAGGGCAACACAGGCACAAATGCATCTGCCATCAATATTTCTCTGAGCCATCAGCAGCTTTTACAACTCAGGGAATTGTCACAAGTTTAGCTATTGCCAAGGCCCTGTTTTCATCACTTACAGTATCTCTAATAAGGAATCCATCCAAGCAAGCATAACATTCTCCAATACACATGTACTGAAGAATCAAAGAACCTTGCAAATTATAATATCCAGGAAAGTAATTAATTCCTAAAATTATGCTGTGTGGAGCTACTCAAAGCTGTATTTAAATGTCTGCTATAATGTAGCTTCCACTGAAGATCCCCAGGAGCTTCTACACCTTTTATAGCTTGGAGTCAAGCAATTCTTTCTAGGAACTTCTTTCATGAAAGAAAAATCCCCAACTAGATCCTCCCAGCCAAGACTTTGTCTACCTGGGTCTTAAACATCTCCAAGGATGGAGATTCCACAACCTGTCAGGGTAACCTATTCAAGTGCTTTACTACCCTCCTAGCAAGAAAGTTTTTCCTAATATCTAACCTAAACTTCCCTTGCTGCAACTTGAGACCATTGCTCTTTCTCCTGTCATCTAGCTCCATCCTCTTTGGAACCACCCTTCAAGTAGTTGAAGGCTGTTAACAAATCCTCCCTCAGTCTTCTCTTCTGCAGGCTAAATAAGCCCAGTTCCCACAATCTCTCCTCATAGTGTTAGACCCTGGGGACACCGGTATGAGAATAATTATTGCCATTTGTTTTTCTGCTGGTGGGGGCCTGTAGCCAGAATCATGGACAACTATGCATTGGAGAGGTTTACAGCTAAGTGACATGGCATTGCATCCTACCCTGCCCAGTAGGTAGGCAGAATTCTGCTTCTCACAGGAAAGCCTGTACTGCAGCCAAAATTTGGAGAAGTTAAAGCATCAGTCAGAGCCAGTTTTGGAGGTGAACAACCAGAGCAATTGCCTACAGCTGCACTAGGCTAAATTAGGTCATAGGGTTAGAAAGGACTTCATGGACCATCTAGTCCAGGCCCCTGCATGAATTCCGGATGAGTTACTCCTATGCTACCCCAGCCTCTTCTTGAAAACCTACAGATGATGGAGCAGCAGTGCGGATGGGAAAGAGAGAGTGAGAGAGAGAGAGAAGCCCATGGTTTGGTTTGTGCCTAGGGCCCTCACAAACACCAGCTGCAGGACCAGCAACTCACTGGAAAGTCTTTCTCTGGGATTTTAGAGCTAGCTTTCTAATTTGGGATTGAAAGATTTAGCTGCAGGACTCCCATTAAAATGAATGCAGCTCAAACCTCATGCAATGCTAATTGAACGAGAGAGTAAATCCAATGAAAACTTTAAAAAAGTGGGTTCCTGCCACATTGTGTATTTCTTGGGAGTGACTTGTTGTCTAATAAATTATGCATAAAAAATAAGCTAAGTGGACTTCAGGCCTGAACTAAAATTCTCTCTTTTCCTGTCTGTAGCCACTGGCTCAGTTCTTTCATGTAGAAGTATGGCTGTCTAATTGTTCTCACAGCCCTCATTCACAACAACACTTAAGCTCCTGCTTAAGTGCTGTTCTGAAGAAGAGATGATTTTTTCCATGGGGTTTTTAATGAACATCAAAAAAAATATCCACAGCTATACCCAATGACCTGCTATAACATTAACTGAAAGGGGAGGCCACCTGATAGAATCAGCCCTGTTTATATGCTAGAGAAGTAGCTCAAACAGAGGAAATACTGTTCAATTAATTGTGATGTCCCATGTCATCGATAAGGCAGATGTGCTTTGCATAGCATTTTGCAGAGAGCTTAGTAACCAACTATGGGCCATTTTAGACAGCAAATTACTAAGTCAATGAAGCCTCAATTAAGCTGCCCACAGCAATCATATGTGTTTCCGGTGGATCTGAAATTCAAGGAGCAGGCTGGGAGAGCTATAATGGCAAAAACAGCATTGATTTCAAGAGCATACTAATACTCTTACATGCCTTTGCACTGAAATTAATTCTGGAAAGGGGAAGACAACCTTTACCAGTAAAAACACAACTATAGGGCTTCTTTGGGAAGGAAAACAGGCGGTCATGAAGCAGCCACAGTTAAAAGATTTCTTGCACCTTTTACATGACAGGGACTAAGGGCCACAATCTCATTCCACTGATTAGGCATATAAGTGGCACTAGTAGGCCTCTAAATTCAATCCTACTCCACCTTGCTCAAATCCCTGAAAACCTATTAATGCCTCTGCTTTCATAAAATGCCTTTATTTTGGCTTAAAGACTAAGTAGAAGGCAGGGCAGATTTGCACCTTATAGCCTAACCAGAGTAGATATATACACTATATATATAGAGAGAGAGAGAGAGAGAGAGAGAGAGAGAGAGATCGATCTATATATATAGCACAAGCTTTCATGAAGTGAAGCTCACTTTATCAATACCTGTATCTACTTTGCCTTCTACTTCACTCCAGACTAACACAGCTAACTACATCTCTTTAAAACTAAGTCACACAAAGCTGTGAGAACTCACTCACTTTTTGTATTTCCTCAGAATATTTTTTTTCCTGCTAAAGATTTGAAGCTTTTTGCTTTCTGAAAGACAGCTTAAAGGTGCACTCAACACCTACACATGTTCAGGTACAAAGCAATATAATCAGGGGGATATACAGAACAAGTTCTGCTTCCTCATTTCTGGGAGTCATTCTTGTTCTTTCAGCCCTGGTAAAGGAGCCATTAAAAGTTAACTACTCACTCTGGAATCTTTTGGGGAGCTGAACAGAAGCATGGGAGAATGCCTTTCAAACAACAGAGTAAACGGACTTGTTGCCATGGCTTTCTAATAAATAAGGACCAGCTTCCATCACCCTTTGGAAGGAGCCTGAGATGTAGGCACTGGTTGTGGTCACAGTCCAAAGTCCGGAGGCAAGCCAAAGTGTACAGATTGGATGAACAATCCAAAGGTCAAGGCTAGGAAGCAAACCAGGGTCAGACCATGAAGTCTAGCTCAGATAAAGTGCATAGATAAGTGCCTGTTGACTTGTCCACATCCTACAGCCAAACAGGGCTCTGAGTAGCTGAGAACAATTCTATAGTTTCTTTGGGTAGGTGTGGAGACTAGCTTCCCAACCATTATGTTGCTGGCCCTAGCTGAGGTAGACAGTAGCCCAAGCTGTCTATGAGCTAGCCCTCAAACTGTGATGTGATGCCCTTTCTTGCACTGAGTAGCAGCTTACCATGTGACTGTCCTTGCTAACTGTATAAGCATATGTGTGTTTGTACACACATGTACATTTATACACATAGATTTGTATATGTGGATACACAGATGTAGAGAGCATATACATTATCAGAAGGTGCTACCACTGTCAATGGATTGTCTCAACAGAACACAGAAATAGCGAGTGACAGTTGTTAGCATGTCTTGCACACATGAACAGACCATTAGTGTGTGGTATCCACCTATGTATACACATGCTAGCTATAGAGATATATGAAATGGCTAGAAGTTGAAATCCTCAGTGTTCTGTTCTTTTTGGAGGAAGAGTTGATGTGTTTTAATAGCTTCAACAGGAACAGAAGCGGGCAGCTTGTCCCAGCAGTATGCTGTGGTTTCCTAGGTAACTGAACTTGAAATAAGGTGATGTCTGGAACCGGGTTGTATCAAATCAATTTGCTGTAGGTGCATACATGGAAAAAGAAAACCACGTATAATCCTGCTAACTGTAAGGTCTGACATTATATCACCTATTCATTTCACTAATTGAAGGTTTCAATGCATTTTAATAATCAGAAATGGCATTTCTCCTTTCAAACTATCTATGTGGGGAGACCGTGTAGAAATTAGCCTTGTACATATTATGCATTATTTATACATTGCTGTGTATTGTGCTTTACAGAGGAATGAAAAACAAAGGCCCCCGCCCTGAGGAGTTTACAATCTGAGGTCAGATTTTGAAAATCTGTACTCAGGTGATGACAGTGGAACTATGCTCGTGAACAAAGTTGTGCACATGTGCAAAGATGAACTGAGCAAAAGCTTGCTTCTTTCCTCTCAATAACCCCACTGATATATAGTGTGTGTGAATTAAGTATGTAAAATTAGACATAAGGGAAAGGTTGGAACCATAGCAGCTCTGGGGGGAGAGGGCCTTGTTATACGGTAACTTTAGGCAGCTTCTGTAGCTCTTAACCCCTGCACTGGATGCACATTAACACCTTTTAAGTGGCTTAAAGTGCTCCTTATTTGCCTTTACGTTACCCCATTCCAGGGCAGGATTATCCTTACTCCTGCTTTATTAACTTGTGGCCAATCTCTGCAGCTTTTCCTCCCAAGTTGAAGTCCTCCAGCATTGCAGGATGCAGTGGGACTGCTGTGCCTCCTGCTGCTGCTTGCTCTGGCCAGCTCTGCTCCCAGCGGGAGCAGAGCCATCTGGGTCCAAGAAGAAGAGGGACCCCCTGCCACTTGGACCTGGCTCCACTCCCCACCAGGAGCAGATCCAGCTGGGGAGCAGAGCTCCTTCACCCATTTGGACCTGGTTGGGTCTGTTCCTGGCAGGAAACGGAGCCAAGTCCAAGTGACACTGTTCCCTCTCTGCTTGGATCTGGCTGGCTCTGTTCCTGGCAGGAGCAGAGTTGGTCAGAGCAGTGGTGGGAGGCACCATGGCTTCCAGGAGCTGGGGCTATAGCATTTGCTCTGCTTTTGGGGAGCAGGGAGCCTGTCCTGCACCTACTCACCAAGCCTCTAGTGGAAAGCCACAGCTGTGCAGGTGAGGAGCAAGTTTTTTGCCTTAATTTATGACTGCTCCGCTAAGCCAAACAACTCTAAAACAGTTAACATTTGTTCAGCTTACAGCATAAGGTCTGACAAGGCCCTGATTGTTAGAGGCCTCCCTCTAGTCTAGGACTTCAGAGACCCAAGTTCCTTGCTTCAGCACAGACTTCCTGAGTGACCTCGAGGAAGTTATTTAGCCTCTCTTTGACTGAGGTCCTCATGCATAAAATAGGAATAACAGAGTTGTGAAAATAAGTATGTTAAAAGACTGTGTGTAACGGGATACTTACTATGATGGGGATCATATAATGACCTCAAAAAGATGACTGCAACAGCAAAAGATGACGACATATATTAATTGTATGCGTGCATCATGTTTAGCAGCACTTTACACTATAATAAACATTTGTATTTAAACTGATTTATACTTCTCAGTATTTAGAATGGAGGCCACTACAGACCAGCAACATAAAACAGCAGTGCATGGCCAAATCTCAGTTAAGCATCCACAGAGCTTTTTATTTATTTTTTTATTTTTATTTTTAAAATTTTTTTTAAGTTGCTGCCTCTATGTGAGGAAGGAGCTGTATCAATATGAAAGGGAACACCATGTCTCCTCCGTCTTTTCGGCAGCTTGTTTGTGTTGTATGTGTGACAGTACTTTGTGGGCCCAGGTCTGGCAACTGTTTTACAGCTTCCATGTCAAGCAGTTGAAACCATTCCACACCTGTAGGAACTGCTCAGCAGCTTGCAGGAACAGGCCCTTAAAGATAAGAAAATAGGCCTGCAAAAAAATCTAGCAGATGGCTGAGGGTCAGGCTCAGGACCTGCAACCGCTTTAGCTAAATATGAAAAATGAGTTTGGTTTCCAGTTTCATGTTGAGTCACTTTAATGTGAGTGGGTTTCTTGGGTTTGTTTTCTCTTTGCTTTTAACAAGTGTGGAGACAAAAAGAAAGAAAAACAAAAATGAGCTCATTGTTTAATCAAGCAGGCGGAAATGTTACCACTTGAAATATTTTGTGCTATGCAGGGTTTTTAAATGTTTTTTGGGGGGGTGGGGAGGGAAAACTCTTTGGGCTGACTGGAAAAAAACTGACTGATATTTCTCCAAGTGTCGCACTCTAGTTCCTTGGAAAATCAACAAAGAAGCACTTAGCTTTTCCCTACATGGCAGTAATTAGGCATGAAACCACTACAATGGAGCAAAAATCTAAATGGGAGTGCATTATTCATAGTTTTACTACAGAAAGGTCATACTATCTTTGTATTGGGCACTGGTTTGAATAGTACTGGATGCTGTGTACAGCCCCGGTATCTCTACTACCAGTTTGAGATGTTAGAGAAGGTTCAAAGAATAGTCACATGAATGACTTAAAGGAGAAAACATGACTAATGGCAATGAACTCTAGGAGCTTGATCTACCTAGCTTACCAGAAAAGAAAGCTAAGGGTGACTTGATCTCAACCTGCAAGTGCCTACAGAAAGACCAGAGACTCATAATAGAGTTAGGGTTGTAGAAGACCTCAAGGGGCATCTGTCCCTCCCACATGAATGCAGAAATATTATTCCTAAATCATCCGTATCCAATACTTTCCAGTCTCCTCTTGAAAACCCCCAGTGTAGGAGATTTCACAACTCCTGTGGGCTGCCTATTCCACTGTCTCACTGTTCTAATTCTCTGAAAGCTTTTCTTTAGATCTACTTTACATCTATCTTACTGCAATTTAAAGCCATTGCTTTGTGTCCTCCCCTCTGTGCCAAGGGATAATTGGCCAAAGGAGAATTGCTCAGAGCTCCAGTATGAAACTGGAGATAGGCCTGTTGGAAGTCTCTAGGTTAGGGTCAGAGGGGAGAGCACCAAGGGTGACGTCATGGTTGATGTCTGCTATAGACATCCAGACCAGGAAGATGAAGTGGACAATGCTTCCTTCAAATAGCTAATGGAAGTCTCCCAACCACTGGCCCTGGTTCTCATGGGGGACTTCAATCACCCTCACATCTGCTGGGAGGGCAACACAGCAGTGCACAGGCAATCCAGGAAGTTTTTGGAAAGTGTTGGGGACAATTTCCTGGTGCAAGTGTTGGAAAGGCCAGCTAGGAGCCAGGCTCTTCTTGATCTGCTGCTCAGAAACAGGGAAAAAATCGTGAGGAATGTAGTAGTTTAAGGAAACTTGGGCAGCAGTGACCATTAGATGATTGAGTTTAGGATCCTGAGGAAAGAAAGGAAGGAGAGCAGCAGGGTATGGACCCTGGACTTCTGAACAGCAAACTTTGATTCACTCAGGGAACTGATGGGTAGGGTCACCTGGGAGGCCAGTCTTAGAGGAAAAGGAGTCCAGGTGAGCTGGCTGCACTTAAAAGAAATCTTACTGAGGGAAGAGGAATGAACCATCCCCATGCACAGGAAGACTAGAAAGTATGGCAGAAGACCAGCTTGGTTTAGCAGGGAACTCTTCAGTGAGCTAAAATATGGAAAAGAAGCTTACAAGAAGTGGAAACTTGGACAAACAACTAGGGAGGAATGTAAGAGTATTGCTTGGGCATGCAGGGATGAATCAGGATGGCCAAAGCACAACTGGAGTTGCAGATAGCAAGGGATGTGAAGGGTAACAAGAAGGGTTTCTATAAGTATGTCATCAACAAGAAGACGATCAGGGAAAGTGTGGGTCCTTTACTAAATGAGGGGTGCGATCTAGTTCCAGGTTGATTCAGAAAAGGCTCAAGTAATCAATGCCTTTTCATAGAATCATAGAAAATTAGGGTTGGATGGGACCTCAGGAGGTCATCTAATCCAACTCCTTGCTCAAAGCAGGACAATCCCCAACTAGATCATCCCAGCCAAGGCTTTGTCTAGCTGGGTCTTAAAAACCTCCAAAGATGGGAGAGTCCACCACCTCTCTGGGTAACCTGTTCCAGTGTTTTACTACCCTACTAGTAAGAAAATTTTTCGTAATATCTAACTGAAACTTCCTTTACTGCAACTTAAGACCATTGCTCCTTGTTTTGTCATCTGCCATCACTGAAAACAGGCTAGCTCCATCCTCTTTCAAACCATCCTTCAGGTAGTTGAAGGATGCTATTAAATCCCCTCTCAGTCTTCTCTTCTCTAGACTAAATAAGTCCAATTCCCTCAGCCCCTTCTCATAAGTCATGTGCCCCAGCCCCTGAACCATTTTCATTGCCCTCTGCTGGACACTCTCCAATATGTCCACATTCTTTCTATAGTGGAAGGCCCAAAACTGGACACAGTACTTCAGATGTGGCCTTACCAATACCAAACAGAGGGGAAGAATCACTTCCCTTGCCCTGCTGGCAACACACCTACCAATGCAGCCCAGTATGCTGTTAGCCTTCTTGGTAACAAGGGCATGCTGCTGACTCATATTCAGCTTATTGTCCACTGTAACCCCCAGGTCCTTTTCTGCAGAGCTGCTGCCCTGCCAGTCAGCCCCCAGCCTGTACTGGTGCATGGGATTGTTCCAACCTAAGTGCAGGACTTTGCAGTTGTCCTTGTTGAACCTCATGTGATTCCATTTGGCCCAATCCTCCAATTTGTCTAGGTCACTCTGGGCACATCTACACATACTCTTGACTGCACAGTTGGTACTGTGCAGTCCTGGCAGCACACAGGTTATTTTCAACCCTACTGCACAGTAGCAATGATCTACTGTACAGTAGTGGTGCTCATTGCTACTGTGAAGTAGTGGTGGCATCACAGTTAGAGTCTGCCAATGCTACATCGTTATAGCTCATTGCTACAGCAAAGTTGTGTCTCATGTAGATGCATTATATGAATCCTAGCCCTACCCTCCAGCATATCTACTACTCCTCCAAGCTTAGTGTCAGCTGCATACTTGCTGAGGGTGTACTCTATGCCATCTTCCAGGTTGTTGATGAAGATATTGAACTGGCCCCAGGAGTGACCCCTAGGGCACTCCACTTGATACTAGCTGCCAACTAGACATCGAGGCATTGATTACTGCCCTCTGAGCCTGAGGCTCCAAACAGTTTTCTATCCACCTTGCAGTCCATTCATTCAGCCTGTACTTCCTTAGCTTGCCCTTTTCACCTCAGTCTTCACAGGCAAGGTCAGCTCTCAGACTACTGCACCTTGAAGCACAGTTTGAAGAGGAGGTTAGCAGCCAATAGTGGCAAAAGAACAAGTTAGGGACTATTTAGAAATGCTGGACATGTGCAGGTCCATAGGGTTGGATAGGATGCACCCAAGAGTTTTGAGGGAGTTGGCCAGTGTGTTTGCAGAGCCATTGGCAATCATCTTTGAAAATTCATAGCAATCGGAAGAGGTCCCAGATGATTGGAAAAGGGCAAATATAATAACCATCCTCAAGAAAGGGGCCCATCCTCATGAAAGGGAAGAACATGGATCCATGGAACTACAGACCAGTCAGCCTCACCTCAGTCCCTGGAAAAATCATGAAGCAGGTCCTCAAGGAATCTATTTCTAAGCACTTGAAGGAGAAGAAGGTGATAAGGAACAGTCAGCATGGATTTACCAAAGGCAAGTCATGCCTGACCAATCTGATTGCCCTCTATAATAAGTTGACTGGTTCAGTGGAAACAGAAAAAGCAGTGGACGTGATATACCTTGACTTTAGCAGGCTTTTGATATGGTCTCGCACACCAATCTCACAAGCAAGCTAAGGAAGTTTAGGTTGGATGGATGGACTGTAAGGTGGATAGAAAACTGGCTGGATTGTCTGGCTCAGTGGGTAGTAGTCAATGGCTTGACGTCTAGTAGGCAGCCGGTGTTAAGTGGAGCTCCCCAGGAGTTGGTCCTGGGGCCAATTTTGTTCAATATCTTCATCAATGACCTAGAAGATGGGATGGGGTGAACCCTCAACAAGTTTGCAGACAACACCAGGCTGCAGGGAGTAATGGATATGCTGGACGGTAGGGTTAGGATTCAGAAAGACCTAGACAAATTGAAGGATTGGACAAAAAGAAATCTCATGAGGTTCAGTAAGGACAAGTGCAAAGTCCTGCACTTAGGATGGAACAGTCCAATGGACTGGTACAGGCTGGGGACCAACTGACAAAACAGCATCTCTGTAGAATAGGGCCTGGGGGCTACAGGGACAATACCATGAATATGAGCCAACAGTGTGGCCTTGTTGCAAAGAGGGGTGACAGCATACTGGGCTGAATTACTAGGAGCACTGCCAGCAGATCAAGGGAAGTGATTCTTCCCCTATACTTGGCACTCATGAGGCCACATCTGGAGTATGGTGTCCAGTTTTGGACTCCCCACTACAGAAAGGATGTGGACAAGTTGGAGAGAGTCCAGCAGAGGACAATGAAAATGGTTAGGGGGCTGGGGCACATGGCTTATGAGGAGAGGCTGAGGGAACTGGGTTTATTTAGTCTGCAGAAGAGAAGACAGGAGAGAGTGGGAGAATTGCAGCCTTGTTAGGAGGTTTGATAGCAGCCTTTAAGAAGGGAAGTTTAGGTTAGATATTAGGAAAAACTCTGAGCAGGGGGTTGGACTAGATGACCTCCCAAAGTCCCTTCCAACCCTAGCTTTCTATGATTCCAACACACCTAACTTTGTGTTTCTATTCTCACTAGACAATGTGCAGACCCTTGCTTGAGTAGGATCAGATCAGCACCTGCATTCATAAATTTAAATTTTAATCATATATTCCACACTTGTTGATAATAACATCATGAAAACGCAGCCATCTGTACTGCTACTAAAGAGAGGCTTTGCATTTCTAAGCATGACTCGTACATTCCTCACTACCAGGGCTCGGGGGTAGAGGGGAAGTGTGAAATCTGTACTGGGGCATCCTCCAGCTTTGCCCTGGCTCTAATAGAGCCCTCCTACACTGGTCAGGAGATGCTAGGACCTCTGCTTAGATGGTTAGCCATCTAGACTAGGACAGGTTTCTTTGTTACATACATGTATGGTACCTAGCACAGTGGAGGCCCTGACCCATAGTTCCATTACAGTAGGAATAGTAATAATAATTCATAATAAATAATCATATTTATTTCCAATGTGACTAAACATATTCTAGCAAACAAGCTACTGCAATTTCCCTTTTCACAGTGAAGGCAAATCAAGGCATTCAAATCTGACCATATTCTTCAATAACATTTTTTGTCTAAACAAAATATTTATTTTATGTGGTCTCTACCTGGGGGTCAGGCAGCTGGAGAGGGCAATGACACGTATTGAAGGATTCCATCCAATCTTCCCTACCCAAGTAGGTGGGACTGGGGAGGTCTGCAGTTTGGATCTACTTGATCAGTCCTTGAATGTGGCCAGCTGTTCATGCCCAGTATTAAATGACGCCCATGCATAAAACAACAGATAAATCCACTTGCCGGGTGTTTTTTCAAATATGATTGCAACGGGAAGGATTATCAGTGATGACACTAGGTTTCAGTCTAAGCTCCATTTAGATAATTGGGCAAGCTGACATGCGTTTCAGAGCCCCTGTTTCAAACTGCTGGCAGGGATCCTTATACAGCAGGCCAGCCGGAGCCAAGTGCCCAAGCAGCCATGACTGCAGTGAGTCACCAGTTAACAAGAACTCTGCCTCAGTTTAGGAACAGCAAGCATCCTGATTGGCTGCTAGGAGTCCCATCTATTCATTTAGACCCAAATGGGGCTGTGGGTATCCAAGCCAGTCTAGAGTTTTGACCCAGTCTGCTGTGGCAAATCTCTTGATTCCTGTTCTCTCTGGTTTATCCTGGTTCCTGACCCTGGCATCAGCTTTTTCCTGGACTCCAGCCTCAGATTTCCCCTACAGATCCATTTCCTGGTTCCTGACCCCTGGCTTGATTCAGTGCTCAGACTTTGCCCTGCAGACTGCCCTTTGGACTTGGTAACTTGGCTATTGATTTTTTTCTGGATCCTGATTCCTGGCTTGATTCATTGCTTAGACTTCACCCTGTGGATTGCCCCTCAGCCGTGGTAACTTGGTTGCTGGTTTTCTGGATCCTGACCCTGGCCTGTATACTGGACTCTGCCCCTGGATTTTCCTCCAGACCTCGTAACTTGGCTCCTGAATTCTGACCCAGCCTCTGGCTCCTGCCTTCCCTCAATGGCTTAACCATTAGGCAAGATTGCCCACACCCTGGTTCCTAACAGTTGTCTGCAGAGTACTTAAACTTGATGCCAACAGGCTGAGAACAACTGACACTTGCACACTGTGGGCGTTTTTACAGAGCCGCTCTAATTAAAGCACCTGCAGCATCTCATGTATCAGCACCCCTGCTCTTCAAAATGGTGGTGGGGGCACTTTAACTAAAGCTTGTCAAACAAGCACCCCCACCACCAATTTGAAGCCTGGGGATGCTGATACATGAGATGCAGAGGCTGCTGGAGCGCACTAATTAGCACACTCCAGCAGACTGGATTAATCCAGTGTGCTCCAATGCACTGTAATTACAGCTCATTAGAGCAGCCTCCCTGTGTGTCTACAGGCACCCTGTGTGTCAATGGACACCTTTTTAAAAATCCTGGGCTGTGCATAGTAACTGGTATAAGTAGGAGGAGGCTTTACATGAATTTCTAATAATACCCATTTCGGGAAGAATGAAATCCTTTCCACAGCCCCCTGTCCCCACCCCCTTTTTTTTGTAATTTTTTTTTTCCTTTTAGTTTTTGGGAAATAAGGATTCTTGCCATGCTCTCCAGCACTGAATACTGGTTTGATCATACCAGGCTTCTTTAAAGTCACATACAGGCTTTGCAGTCCTGTCACTTCATGTTAGGCCCTCTTCAGTCATCACTTTCCCAGCAGAAGATGAAGATATTCACAGAGTGGGGATGACACTCGTGAATTTCCTTGATCTGCAACTGTAAAGTTGGCAGGGAAACAATGCAGGCTGTGTTTTCCAGAAGCAAGGCAAGAAGCCAGGAACAAGGAGCAAGGCTGGCTAAAGCAATCAGCTTCAACGTGCTTTAGTCTAAAAAAAAAAAAAAAAGAGGAAATGTCAAAGCAGTTGGTACACAACAAGCGGTTGTCTTCAGCAGGCCTGCTTATGGCTTCATTTTTCATTCCTGACTGCCTTCTCCCCACTGTCTTTGTTGTCAAATGTCTGTAGAAAGCCCATTTCAAAATACAGTAAAAGCTTGGCAAAAAGTCACTTCGCGTGATATTTAGAAATGTTAATTCTTGCCTGACACAGGAATCTCCACCATGCTACTATCCAGTGTCTGATTTGTCCAAGGCCATTTGGCCCCCATCAGTGAAAAGAGGTCTTGGCCTGAAACCCTTGAAGTCTTTCTTGCCTGGTAGCTTGGCTATGGGAGGTCAAAAGAGAGGGCTTTGAACCATTCCCTAGCATCAGCCTCCCATTAAATGGATAGGGAGGTAGAGGCCAAGCAATGGAATTAAGGGATTGTCTAAGGCACTTCCAGCCCACACCCAAGAGCACAACCACGAAGCAGCCCTACACACTTGCTTATCTTCTGCACATGTCAGTGCGTGAAAATGAAGCAACATAGCTGCCTTAAAAACATGATACATACATGCTCAGCACCACCCTGAGGCTCTTTGTCTTGGCCATGCTTATTGGTATGGATTCAGTACCACCCTAAGGCAGTGGCACAACCTCATTTCCAAGATTTGGCCCATGTGGGGGCAGGGCATGTGTCAACATAACTCTGCCAAGCATGGAATGGGGGCAGTGTAGGCAGACCCCACATTTTAGATTGATTGACTTAAAAAACAGATCATAGGATGAAACAATATTAGCAGTAATTTGCAACAAGTACCTTTTTACAGTAAATAAACCTTGTGCCCCAATCCCCCTTAGTATGGTTCAGCAATCCTGGCCTCTCCTTAACCCAAACAATGCCAACAAGTTCTACAAATCAAAAACATGTTTCATAACTACAAGGGATGGAGCAGAAAGTGTTTGAAAGGCTGTGTAGCATTGGAAATGCACATACACCTGCAGAACTCTTCAGATTTCTGACCTTTCTGCTGAACAAAATTATCCTCTCATACCTTCGGGGTAGGATTGTTTACAATGGGAAATTAAGAAGCCAGAGATTTTCCTCTTGGCTGATACGAAATCCAAGGATTACTTTGACTGCTACATATGATAAATTACACAGTAGATATCTTTTACAAAGCTGATGGCTTCAGACAGTAATCTTTAAGCTGAACTGACTGGCGTTAACTTGACTGAACCTAATTGAAAACAAACCCAATTGTAAAGACAAACCTATTTGGTCAATATACATCCAATCTGAAGATGGCATTCCCTAAGCATATAACAACAAGTCCATTATTCTTCCTTCACATCATAATAAACTAGAACAGATGTCTCCTCTTCCAGAAACCATTTATTGATATATTTTCCAAATTAGAAAGGGAAAAAAGCATTAATTGCTTTATATTTGCTACAGCTCTGCATTCTGATTTTAGTCTTTATCCTGCTTCTCTGATGCCTGTTAGATTTTATTCAATTAGTTTCACTTGTTACATTTGCCTGGAAAAAACAACTTCCAGTATTTCTATTTTGTGTAACAACATGCTTTTATGTTCTAGTATGTAAATACCAATATATATCTATAATTAAATTAAAAATATGGCACTGCTGTAGGTGAATCATGACAACTGAATTACAATTCTGTTTTTCTGGCACTTTCCTTTGCCAGGCCTGTCTGTCTCTTCCTCACTTACTCTGTTCAACGTTGCACTTTTAGTGGTGGCAGAGCTGAGATGGCAGAGATTTTTGGAGGTGATCCTGGAAGTGAACACATTCCCCAAAAATTCCTGGTACAAACAACTGATTGACTCAGTGCCTCATCCTGCAAGCTACTGACCTTCACTAGGAGGTGCCAAGTATCTTCAACTCCCATTAAATTTGCAGAGAGCTAGGAGCCTGTGCCTATGGCCATACCACCCTCACCATGCCTGATCTCCTCTGATCTTGGAAGCTAAGCAGTGTCAGGCACCTGGGAATACCAGGTGTCGTATTGTGCCTGAAGAAACATCAATGATGCACAGTATCTAAAGTGCCTGAGCAGTTGCAGCAGCCTCACAACTGACTTGACTTAAAGAGTTGTTGGTACCTGGCAACACGTGGGCCACACAGGTATAGATGTCTCCTGTGTTCTTGTTATGTGTGGCATGCATATGGCTACAACCAGGCTGTCAACTTTTTTTCCTTTAAATAAATTGTTTGCATTCCAAGCCAAATCAGCCAAATCAAGTCCAAATCCATGAATCAGTCCAGAATCATAAATGGCCCTACAACTGCCAAACATTCTCTGCCCCCCCCCCCCCCCCCAGGCCTTCAGATGTTTCTAGCATCTTTTGGCGGGCATCCTATGTGCAGGCCCAAGCCTGGAGGCTTGGGGTTCAGATGCCCCCAAGTTTCGCTTGCCCTGCTGGGCTTCTGAACCACTTCAAACAGCTCCCAGTGCATGAGAAACTGATTGGTGCCATGAGGCACACAGCACAATCCAGCTACTGTAAATATAATTACTATTTAGTGATTCTATCTACTATATATATTGGAGCACTATATGTAATGGAGCACAGAGAGACTGAATTGCCCAGATCCCACAGGAAGTTGGCAGAGGGTACTTCTGCAGTGACCTCCAGGTTCAGTAAATACAGGCATACAAAGCATGAGAGGAAGTACACAAACTATTTGTGGAGCAGTAGACAAGTCTCTGCAGTCCTTTAGTCTCTTTACCTAACTAGCTCACTGAACTGAGAGACCACTCCCAGTTCCCAGCTTCCCCAGTCTCCTGTTAGGGATCCTCCCTAAATTATAACTTTTATCATTACAACTTTCTTTGGTTCAAGCTCTAATTAAAGGGAATCACATGGATGTCTAAAAAGAAAGCCATGACTCCCTAGATCTAGGATTTCGCTATACTTGCTTTGGCTTTCCTGGTTAGGTATTTTGTTCCTTTAAGACTAGATTTACATCATCCATAAGGTGGGCATAGCAGAGTGGTAAGAAAGCACTTTTCTCACCTGCAATAACAGCAAGAGCCAAGGCCCAATATCTCAGTAGAGATGTTTCAAAAGAGTCATAAGAGGCCAATATCACTGTCCCACCATGATGCAAGAACTAGGGAAAGAAATGGCTTTGCCTGTTGCAGAGAGAAATTCCTTCTCTGCTCCCTTTCAGCTTAAATCACAAGCTCTCTACAGTCAGAACCATGCTACTCAGACTTCATGTTCCCCTGCGAACTTTAACAACACTGTAGCTTGATCAAGATCCAAACTCTGACTTATGGTGATAAATGTAACTGTGTCCTTATCACTTCCCTTCCATTTTTCAGATTCTGGTCTGGATAGTCCCAAATTAAGACATCAGTTTCCAGAATAGCAAAATGGGTTTCAGTCTTGGATGCATTTAATGAGAAATTATAAATTAATAGTAGCTCTTCAGAGAAGATCTACTCTAAATCCATGTGGGACCCTTAAGAACAGTGAAATTGAAATAACTCACTCTCTCTAAAGTCCTTAATAAACACAGTTTAATCTATGAATACCAAGGCATTGTTCTAAAATTAAAAATAATCACTAAAGCCACATGGCAAAAGGATTTAATGTGTGGCCTCAGCAGACTTGGTTATGCCAAATCTAATTAAGGAATTGTATTTGCATCAATAAGTTATCATCCAAGGTAAAATAAAAGTTGTTCAGTTTGTTAGCATTCAGTTTCCTTTAGGTGTACAATTACTGGGCTTATCCTATTGCAAAATAACTCAGCCAAGAAATCAATCAGAACACCACCGAAGTACAATTGAGTAATCTTCACATACTAACTAAATATAGCTCAGCACAGGATATTTTCTATAAAATAACAGTTCTCACCTGCACACACAAATGTGTATCTTCATAAGCATTTACTAGAAACAATTCGTTGTAAGTTATTGCAATACTACTAAAATAGAAACAGAATTTTCTTCACAAAACTGCTAAGGGCATCTTCAGTAATAACACAACCCCCCCCCCCCCCCCCAAAAAAAGGTTGTTTTTTTTGCCAAGCCTGTAGATGACAAGACTATTTAGAGTAAAAACCAAAACAGCCAGTGGATACCACCCAGTGAAACTTGGCTCAGAGACATGTATGGACAAGGGAGCAGAAGACAGACCCACACTAGCTCAGGTTCCTCCTGGCCAGCACCTCTTTCCTTATCTAGTAGATGGACAACTTGGCCAAAGTCAGGAGGAGGTTAACCAGAAGGTCCTAGGATTTTGTGGGGTGTGCATAAAATAAAAATTGTAGGGGAAAATGCAGCCAGAATCTCAATAAGAGGTTCTTGAGGAGGCAGCAGAGGGGCTGCATCCTGGCATACTCAAGGTAGGTCAGTGCAGGGGTGTCCCTCAGGCTGCGGAAGGGACAGGTGTTGGAGCGTCCATGAAGTGAGCCAGGTGCATGCTTGTGCTGTGGGCTCTGCGCAGAAGCCGCCAACCTAGATCCCCAGATAGTGGGCTAGATGGCCCTATAATCTGACCCAGAAAAAGAAATTCTTAAACACCTATGTAACGTTACTAAATCTTTTCTCTCTTTTCTTTTTAAATGAGGTCATGCAAGAGCAATTTCTTCATTAGGCTTACTTTTGTTTCTTTTCCTTTTCCAATAATCAGGATAAAAATGGGTCAAGAAAAATGGTACCAAGAATAAATCCAATGCATCACTATCTTACACAAATGACTCCAGTTGCCCAAATGAATTGAAGAAGCCTGTAACCCTGTACCATTTTCTACCAATTGCCCCAAATGCAATAAACAACCAATTTCAGCAACTGTAAATGGACAAAAACTGACCTGTTGGTAATAGAAGCCTAAGATTTGAAAGTTGAGGTAATATCTTTTGTTGGATCAGCTTTGTAGCTGTGAGGGGTGTTAGATGCAGCCCAAGTGAGTTAGATATGAGTTAGAACAATTTTTTTGCTTAATGTCATTGTATTAATGAACATGATCAGTTAAATAGGGAAGTGGACAGCAAATCTTTGGAGCAAAGAGAAGTTGTTATAACTAAGTAAAGAACAGTTGCAACAGTTAAAACTATGTAAATCAGGAGTGTCAAGCTCATCTGGCCTTGTGGATGTAGGGCCATTCCATAGGCCAGATTGGGGCCATTGATCCCCCTTCTGTGCATGCTGGATTTACCACTCACAGCACCCGCTCTGTGACCCAGGCTGCATATAGTGTCTGTTCCAGCCAGGCTGGGTTGCAAGCTGTATGTTTCACACACTCTGACCAGTCCAGGATGTATGCTGCATTTGGTGCCCACCTCTGCTGGTCCAGGCCTGTTCCACACACAGTGCCCCTTCCGGCCAGTCCAGAGCCCACGCAGCACAGAGCACCTGCTCTGGGCAGTCCAGGACCTTTGCTGCATGGAGCACCTTGGTGAGCACCATGTGTGGCACACATCCTGGACCAGCCAAGATGGGCACCACATGCAGTTTGACTCCCAGACTGGCTGGAGTGGGCATTGTATGCAGCATGCATCCAGGGACCCAAGCACAAGGCTGGTCTAGCATATGCCATGTGGGTCAACTATGAGACCCAGGGATAGCACCAGGAGGAATGGATAAGGGGGCTCTACTGGCTGTATCTTTGACACCCCTGATATAAATGACTATGATCCTGCAAAACCTGAGAGAGCTATTATCACTTGCAGAGCAAAAATAGATTAGCAGAGTGAGCAGATAATGTATAATAAGCCATAATGCCACTGATTGTGTTGTCCTTGGTTTTCATTGTGCCCATGGATTTTTGTTCCCATACCCATCTTTCAAATGTAATATGCATAGTTCCTTTGGAGACAAAGACAGTGAGGTAACAGAAGCAGAGTCACATATGACACATCTAAGAGGTACACTCCAGACCATTTTATTTAGGATCCCTCAAGAACTCCACTGGAAGTGAATGTCTGCCCCAAACACAGAGGTTTCACTGATATAATTGCTGCCAGTGTTCCCACTTCCAGTGTGCTTAATAGTTCCGACTGAGGAAAATCAGCAGGATTAGGTTCATAATACATAGCAGACATGAAGGGGCAGGAATAATTTCCAAATTAACTAAGGAAAAAAATTACATGCCAAAAAAGGTAGTTGATACAATTAATCTTTTTTTCCTTTTTTACATTTGCCATTATTAACATTCAGCAAAAATGACAAGACCTTATTTTTACACTACCTTCTGCCTAAAGGCCTCCGAACACTCATCAAGCAGGATTCTAAAATTAACTCTTATAAATAAACAGTATCACATCACCTCCGCACTCATCCCAGGTGGTCCCATCCTGCAAATGTTAGGCACTCAAATAATTTTATGTGCATAAGTTGTGAACTAGTCACATGAGTAGAGCTAATAAAGATGCTTACTGATGCAATCGTAGCCCAATTCAGCCTTGTTTGAATGGCAAAACTCCTATGGACTTCAGTGGTGCCAGGTTTTTACTCTCAGAATCTGCTGAATTCTCTTGTCTCTTCCACCTCTTCATCGTGACCTCTGTTTTTATTACCCATGTTACAGAGGCTACAACCAAGACCACAGACCCATGGTGCTAAATAGTGTTTAAACATACCTAATGAGAAACAAATATAAGCTTCAAATGCTTACAAGGTTAACAAGTGCATAGAACAGAAGGTAGAAGAAAGATTGGGACATATGTGTAAGATTGGGATATGATGTGCGGAGAGAGCAAGTTACCAAAGGTCACACAGGAAATCTGTGACAAAGCTGAGAGTTGAATCTACGCCTCTTAAATCTCAATTCAGTGCCTTAACCACTAATTGTCCGGCTCTTTTTGGTATATATTATGTGTGTGTGGCAAAGGAAGGGGTTTACTCTGTATTGATTTACTCTTTTCTGGCTCTGATATCATTTGTATATTAAGGGTTGTTTGTTTGTGCCCTTTGTTTGAGCCTTCTGAGGCCCTTGGACATGAGGCATTATAGAAATAAAAATGGATCCTTGTTAATTTATTTTATGTTTACCACCACTCTGCCCACTGTTGCCACCCTTTACCAATCAATACCCCACTGTAAAAGATGTAAAACATAGTAAGAGTCACACCGCTCACACATGAAGTAGGTGTGCATCCTGTTACCTTCTACCCAGCTTTGACTGATAATCCTAGGCACAACCCAGAACAATAAATAGAGTTCATAGATTTCATAGACATTAGGGCTGGAAGGGACCTCGGAAGATCATCGAGTCCAGCCCCCCGCCCAAAGGGCAGGACGTCAGCTGGGGTCATAGGATCCCAGCAAGATAAGCATCCAGTTTCATCTTGAAGGTGTTCAATGAAGGCGCTTGAACCACCTCCGGTGGCAGGCTGTTCCAGACCTTGGGGGCTTGGACAGTAAAGAAATTCTTCCTTATGTCCAGCCTGAAACGATCTTGTAGTAGTTTGTGACCATTCGACCTCGTCATCCCTTGGGGCGCTTTGGTGAACAAACGTTCCCCCAGATACTGGTGGTCACCCCTGATAAACTTGTAGGTGGCCATCAGATCACCCCTGAGCCTGCGCTTTTCCAGGCTAAAGAGCCCCAGGGCTCTCAGCCTGTCATCGTAGGGTCTGCTTCCCTGACCCCTGATCATGAGCGTGGCTCTTCTCTGGAATCTCTCAAGCTTCTCCACATCCTTTTTGAATTGTGGAGCCCAAAACTGGACGCAGTACTCCAGCTGCGGCCTCACTAAGGCCGAGTACAGGGGGAGAATGACGTCCCGGGATTTCCTTGAGAAGCATCTATGGATGCAAGCCAGCGTTTTGGTCGCTTTACTAGCCGCAGCATCGCATTGCAGGCTCATGTTCATCTTGTGGTCAATGATGACCCCCAAGTCTCTTTCTTCCATAGTGCTAGCCAGCATAGCACTGCCGAGCCTATAAGGATGCTGCGGGGTTTTTTTCCCAAGGTGGAGAACCTTGCATTTATCGGCATTGAACACCATCAGATTCTCATCCGCCCACTTGCTGAGCCTGTCCAGGTCAGCCTGGATCATCCGCCTGTCTTCTGGTGTGGATGCTTTGCCCCAAAGTTTGGTGTCATCGGCGAACTTGGCCAGTCCGCTTCTGACTCCAGTGTCCACATCATTAATGAAGATGTTGAACAGTATGGGTCCAAGGACAGAGCCCTGGGGGACCCCACTGGTCACAGGACACCACGATGACTGACTTCCATCAATTACTACCCTCTGGGTCTGACCCCGGAGCAAATTTTCCAGCCAGTGGATCGTGGAGGACCCAAGGCAACAACTGGCCAGTTTCTCCAAGAGACGATCATGGGACACCAGATCGAAGGCTTTTTTGAAGTCAAGATATATGACATCAATCTCATCTCCCTTGTCCAGGTGATAGGTCACCTGGTCGTAGAAGGAAATGAGATTGGACAAGCAAGACCTACCCGCAACAAACCCGTGCTGGCTATCCCTTAAGATGTTGGCATCGGCCAGTCCATTAAGGATGGCCTCCTTAATAAACTTTTCTAAGATCTTCCCCGGGATAGAAGTCAGGCTGATGGGCCTATAGTTAGCCGGATTCACTTTCCTCCCTTTCTTGAAGATAGGCACCACATTTGCCTTCTTCCAGTCTTCGGGCACTACACCAAAGCACCAAGAGTTTTCAAAGATCCGCGCTAGAGGCTGGGCTATGATGCTCGCCAGCTCCTTGAGTACCCTGGGGTGAAGATTGTCAGGGCCAGCTGACTTGAAGGTATCCAGCTTCTCAAGATGTTCCTTCACAAAGTCAGCATTAATGGAGGGCAGGGGATCACCCTCACCCAGACTTCCCGGCCCAGTAGCGGGCACGGGCGTCCCATGGGGCTGATGAAAGACCGACGCAAAGTACCTATTTAAGAGATTACCAAGGTGTTGAGAAAGCAAATAAATCATTAATCTCTTTGCCACTGTAAAAGGAAAATTTTCTGACCTAGTCTCTGGTCATGCCATGGCAGCATAGGCAACACGTAAGGAGGGCACAGGGAGGTATGTGTCTCCCTCCTTGAGACTTGCCGCTTCTGAAGCTGCAGCTGGCTTCTGAGAGTGGTTGCCACCTGCACCCACCCCTCCACTGCCAACTCTGCTGGCAGTGGCTGCAGGCAGTCCTCGCTCGCTCGCCACTTGCCACTGCCAACACCGTGAGAGGTGGCTGCGGGCAGTCCCGCCTCACTGCTCGCTGCCATGGTGCCCCCCCAGTTGTGGGAGGCACCAGTCATTCATGCATGGCAGCATAGTACTTATTCACACGAAGGAGAAAATAGGCCCTGCCCAGCCACCCTCACAATGCACATGTCAGGTATGGGAAGTAGACGATAGGCAGGCCATGACAGGCACCCTTTATACAGTGTTAATTTAAGGCCTGTGTTTCTGGCATGCTTAAGAGCAGTGGCTCAGAGTACCCCCAGGGCAAACTCTCTGGGACTAACACATGAGGAACAGAAATGTGGGCAAGACCTAGTCTCTCAGTAGCATGACTGAGCATGCCACCCTGGGGTAAACATACCCAGAGGGCACGGCTACACATGCGCTGAATTGCACAGTTGTTACTGAACAGTCGTTTAGTACTTGCTTAAGCAACTGCCATTACTTGCAGTCCCGGCACGACACAGGTTGTTTCCAACGCTAGCATCTCGTGTAGACGTGCCCAGAGACAACATTAGTCTAGTTATGGAAAGCAACACATAGCTCTCTGTTTTAAAAAAAAGGCTTTGGTTGCTAAGGCCAGAACCAATTAATGAGAAAGGCAGATTTTTATGTACCAAACATGATGTATTTTTTTGCCATGAGCTTACAGGAAATCTAAATGTTTTTAAATAACTCCGTTCCAGTGCCCTGAGGTTTTTAATGGAGAATGATTAAAAATGTATTGACTATAAGCCAAAAAAGGTTGCTTTGCAAATGTTTTAAGCCTCTCCAACCCAGTTAGGGTTGACCTCCATTTGAGGACACAGATTAACTTCAGCATGCTGATGGGTGGAGAGCACATACCTGTGGATAGTGGTAGGCCAAAGAAAACATTTGGACCCTTTCATAATAAAATAATTGGATGCAAATATCTGTGACCTGCAAATTGTATTAGGGATTTCATAGACTCACATGACCAAATTTGAGCCTTATGCCATTGGAATTGCCTGCCCCGAATTTGGGGTTGAGAACATTCTTTGCCACCCATATTTATGTTAGGAAGATACCAGATCATTTAACAGAGGTTGTTTATTTCCTTAGTAAGTATTGTTCACAAAGACATCTGATATCTGAGCTTTTCTTCATGTCTTGAAATATAGATGCTATTTTTGAGGTTAACGTGTTCCTTCTTTTAGAATGGGAATGAGCATTCCCACAACGGTGGACTGCCTACTCATTTGTGTCTTATGCTGATCATTCAGAGCAGTGGGCTGGTTTATAGGTGAGTCAACTAAATTAAGAATCTTCAACTGCAATCTGAATGGCATTTTTTGAGGAAGCTTGAAAAAAGTTTGTTTAAATTACAATCCATGCTTTATATTTTTCTTGATTATCTTCATTGCAGGATTCCGGTGGGACTAGATTGTAATTACCAAAAAGAGAGAGAACCGTTTTATGTTTGGGATTTTTGGAAAGCTTGAAGTACTGCATACCTCCAAGAAAACTATTCACAGGAGACTTCTAGGCAAATTTTGCAAGCTCATCCAAACATCTGAACCATTTGAGGTTTGTCTGTTGCCAGCCTGAGTAAACAACACAAGTTTCTCCAAACTGTAGCCAGACTTTGTAAGGTGTTACTTCTTCCCTGTCAAAGCCCTGTCTCCTTGCTCTTTACCCTTTCTTGCAGCATTCCAATAAGCCTCCATCTCTCTATCCTTTCCTATACCTTTCTAATCAATCTTGTCTTCATTCCTTCCTCATAAGCTGAACACACCCGATAAAGACCCAGTGGTTTGGTTCAACAGCATTGGGACTGATTCTGAAAATCTCCACATCTCCTACTAAGCCTTTCGCTTACTACTGCCTACAGAGTGGGGCAGGTAATGAGAAGGTGCAGGCCATAAGTCAGCACGGTAGTGTTCCTGAGTAGACTGTAATGCTAGGAGACATGCAGTAAGGGCTATGTGCGAGAAGATGCTTCAGAAATCATCAAGAGTTTTATTACAAGTCTTGGGATACCCTCACAGTAAAGAAGAACTTGAAATCCCCTGTAAGGATGGTGTGATGGGGCTGGTTACAAGCTGTGGATATTTCCTTTAACATTTCTTATCCCATGGGCTTGTCACAAGAAAAGGAGCGACAACTAATTGCGCACCAGCACTGCCCAACCATTTCATACATTAACTGATGTCCCCACTTGAAAGAGATGAGAGAGTTTTTATCAAAACAACGAGAGTTGTGACACAGACTGGAATTTTTCCCAAGGCAAACTTAATGTTTGTGATGGTCAGAAACTAAGGACTTTCTGCAAAACAATTTGAAAAGAAGCAAATAACCAGAAGAGAAGGGCTTTTCAAAACATTTCAAGGAAATTTTCCAAAGCAGCAAACATCTTCCTGAAAAGTGTTGGTTTTTTTTAATAAAAAGGGCCATTTAATATGTAGCTCTCTATGTTAAGGAAAGCTACGCGTCCCTGCAAGCCGATATTGGCGACCAGGGTGGACGGCTGGAGACCTACTGGGTTAAAATCCGTGGGGAACACGGCACAGGGGACACAATGGTGGGAGTCTATTACAGACCTCCCACCCAAAGTCCTGAGCTAGACCAGGAGTTTGCCCAGGAACTGGCTGAGGCAGCTTGCTCCAGGACCATGGTTGTCATGGGTGACTTCAATTACCCAGACATCTCGTGGGAGGATCGCTCAGCAAAATCTGAGCGGTCGCAGAGCTTCCTCTCGTGCGTGGATGACCTCTACCTGACTCAAGAAGTCTATGGGCCAACGAGAGGCAAAGCGCTGCTCGACCTGGTGCTGGCTACTGGGGAGGACCTAGTCGGCGACCTAGTGATCGATGGGAAGCTGGGTGACAGCGACCACGAGCTGATCACCTTCACCATCCGCCGAAAAGCTGGCAAGTCAGTCAGCAACACGCAAGTCCTTGACTTCAGGAAAGCCGACTTTGACAAGCTCAGGAGGCTTGTCAGTGAGGCCCTAAGGGACCATGACCACAGGGAGAGGGGAGTTCAAGAAGAGTGGTTGCTCCTCAAGGGAGCGATCCTCAATGCACAAACTAAGTCTATTCCATCTCGGAGGAAAGGCAGCAAGAGGGCACAGCAGCCCCCCTGGCTCTCCAGGGACCTAGCAGACCTCCTGAGGCTAAAAAGAAAGGCCTACAAAGGATGGAGGATGGGAGTCACCTCCAAGGAGGATTATTCTGCACTGGTCCGGTCCTGTAGGGAGCAGACCAGGAAAGCCAAGGCTGCAACTGAACTCCAGCTAGCTTTGAGCATCAAGGACAATAAAAAGTCCTTTTTCAGATATGTGGGGAGCCGGAGGAAAAGCAGGGGCAACGTTGGACCCCTGCTGAACCAGATGGGGCAACTGACAACTGACGCCCAGGAAAAAGCCAACCTATTAAATAGGTACTTTGCGTCGGTCTTTCATCAGCCCCATGGGACGCCTGTGCCTGCTACAGGGCCGGGAAGTCCAGGTGAGGGTGATCCCCTGCCCTCCATTAATGCTGACTTTGTGAAGGAACATCTTGAGAAGCTGGATACCTTCAAGTCAGCCGGCCCTGACAATCTTCACCCCAGGGTACTCAAGGAGCTGGCGAGCATCATAGCCCAGCCTCTAGCGCGGATCTTTGAAAACTCTTGGCGCTCTGGTGTAGTGCCCGAAGACTGGAAGAAGGCCAACGTGGTGCCTATCTTCAAGAAAGGGAGGAAAGTGGATCCGGCTAACTATAGGCCCATCAGCCTGACTTCTATCCCGGGGAAGATCTTAGAAAAGTTTATTAAGGAGGCCATCCTTAATGGACTGGCCGACGCCAACATCTTAAGGGATAGCCAGCACGGGTTTGTTGCAGGTAGGTCTTGCTTGACCAATCTCATTTCCTTCTACGACCAGGTGACCTATCACCTGGACAAGGGAGATGAGATTGATGTCATATATCTTGACTTCAAAAAAGCCTTCGATCTGGTGTCCCATGATCGTCTCTTGGAGAAACTGGCCAATTGTCGCCTTGGGTCCCCCATGATCCACTGGCTGGAAAATTGGCTCCGGGGTCGGACCCAGAGGGTAGTAATTGATGGAAGTCACTCATCGTGGTGTCCTGTGACCAGTGGGGTCCCCCAGGGCTCTGTCCTTGGACCCATACTGTTCATCATCTTCATTAATGATGTGGACACTGGAGTCAGAAGCGGACTGGCCAAGTTCGCCGATGACACCAAACTTTGGGGCAAAGCATCCATGCCAGAAGACAGGCAGGTGATCCAGGCTGACCTAGACAGGCTCAGCAAGTGGGCGGATGAGAATCTGATGGTGTTCAACGCCGATAAATGCAAGGTTCTCCACCTTGGGAAAAAAAACCCGCAGCATCCTTATAGGCTCGGCAGTGCTATGTTGGCTAGCACTATGGAAGAAAGAGACTTGGGGGTCATCATTGACCACAAGATGAACATGAGCCTGCAATGCGATGCTGCGGCTAGTAAAGCGACCAAAACGCTGGCTTGCATCCATAGATGCTTCTCAAGCAAATTCCGGGACGTCATTCTCCCCCTGTGCTCGGCCTTAGTGAGGCCGCAGCTGGAGTACTGCGTCCAGTTTTGGGCTCCACAATTCAAAAAGGATGTGGAGAAGCTTGAGAGATTCCAGAGAAGAGCCACGTGCATGATCAGGGGTCAGGGAAGCAGACCCTACGATGACAGGCTGAGAGCCCTGGGGCTCTTTAGCCTGGAAAAGCGCAGGCTCAGGGGTGATCTGATGGCCACCTACAAGTTTATCAGGGGTGACCACCAGTATCTGGGGGAACGTTTGTTCACCAGAGCGCCCCAAGGGATGACGAGGACGAATGGTCACAAACTACTACAAGATCGTTTCAGGCTGGACATAAGGAAGAATTTCTTTACTGTCCGAGCCCCCAAGGTCTGGAACAGCCTGCTGCCGGAGGTTGTTCAAGCGCCTTCATTGAACACCTTCAAGATCAAACTGGATGCTTATCTTGCTGGGATCCTATGACCCCAGCTGACGTCCTGCCCTTTGGGCGGGGGGCTGGACTCGATGATCTTCCGAGGTCCCTTCCAGCCCTAATGTCTATGAAATCTATGAAATATGAAAATTAATAAAACATTTTGGCAAGATGATTTGACCTCTTCTGCTTCCCATTCCTGATAAAAGTCTGGTGCTGCACATGGTTAAGACTTGTTTTAAGCCCTCCTCAAAAAAATGCCACTTCAAGCAGCACAGTGAACCACCAATTCCAATTTCCAACCATAAAGTAAAAAGCTCCCCCATCATTTGTTCTTTTCCATAAAGTCATATTGCTAGCCTTTAACAATTTTTCCTGTTAGTTTGCACCATAGATTTTTATTAAATCATTTAGCATGTAATTTGCCTCATATTGCTTAATTAAGGAAATTGTTTTGCTGCAGAGCCTGTTGGAAGATGAATAGAATACATCAATTTGAATATGAGACCTGGCACTTCATAAAGCCATTCATTTCCAAGTTTACTCCTGGAGAAATAATAAACCAAATGCAGTTATGCTATCTGGAAATATGGCAGTACAGTTTATATTAAATGTTTATTATAGGTAAGCTGCACTAAACTGGAACACTATCTGTTTATATCTAGGGTTAGAAAAGAATAGTGTCTTCAATTCAAACAGACCTCCTAAGAGGTAGTTATGCCATATCTACACATCCACTTCTCTTATATAATTAAAGAAAAAATAAAGCAGGGAAAAGCTGCTAGACTGACACTTTTAGGGGTACTGTCAGTTCTGTCTCCCCTCCCATTTCAAAGACTGATAGGTGTTGTGTGTGTGCATCAATGAAAGAAAAAGACATTCCTCTGCCTTCACCTGTCACATCAATGCTGCCATGTCTAGTACAGTCCACCAATCATACTGGAAAATTTTAACATCATTATATTGAAATCAGGTCCTCATTCTTTAATAATAATTTGTTTCTTTGGTACCAAGCATGTGCTAGACACATACAGCCAAAATTTAGAATGCCTCTGCCCTAATGGCCTTACCACCTAAAAGCATGAACCTACAAAAAACTGGATACCATCAATGCCAAGGTGAGTGATTCTCAACCATTGTGGGTGCGGCAGCATCCTGGGTATCATGAAATCCTTTTAAGGGTGCCACAGGGTGCCGCACAATATTGACAATATTAGGTATGCAAACGTACACATAGATGATTCATAGATACTAGGGTCGTAAGGGCCCTCAATAGATCATTGAGTCTGATCCCCTGCCTGGCGCAGGAAAAAGTGCTGCAGTCATGTGACCCCAGCCAGGTGCTTGTCCAGTCTCCTCTTGAAGAACCCCAAGGTTGGGGAGAGCACCACCTCCCTTGGAAGCCCATTCCAGATTCTGGCAACCCTTACCATGAAGAAGTTCTTCCTAATGTCCAACCTACATCTACTCTCTATCAGCTTGTGGCTGCTGTTCCTGGTTATTCCAAGGGACGCCCTGGTAAACAGAGTATCTCCTATTCCCTGCTGCCCCCACCCCCCACCCCAGTGTGTTTGTATACTGCCACAAGATCCTTCCTCAGCCTTCTCTTGTGGAGGCTGAAAAGGTTCAGGTCCTTCAGCCTTTCCTCATAGGGCCTTCCCTGCAGGCCTCTAACCATATGAGTGGCCCTCCTCTGGACCCTCTCAAGGTTGTTCGCATCCCTCTTGAATTGTGGCATTCAGAACTGGACACAGTACTCCAACTGTGATCTGACCAGTGTTGCATAGAGGGGGAGGATCACCTCCCTGGACCTGTTTGTGATGCACCTACTAATGCATGACAAAGTGCGGTTAGCTCTGCTAATTATTTCATCACGTTGATGACTCATATTCATCTTGGAGTCAATAATGACTCCGAGATTTCTTTCTGCCACTGTGCTGCTGTTAAGGTCACCCCCCAGCCTATAGGTGTATTGGTGATTCCCTCTCTCTAGGTGCAGCACCTTGCACTTGTCCTTGTTGAACTGCATCCTATCCCTGCCCACTTCTTTAACCTGTCCATGTCTGCCTGGATTTGGTTTCTTCCCATCAGTGTGTTTGCTTCGCCCCATAGTTTTGTGTCATCTGCGAATTTGGACAGAGTGCTTTCCACACCCTTATCCAGGTCGCTGATGAAGATATTGAACAGCACTGGCCCAGGGACTGAGCCTTGGGGGACCCCGCTGTCCACATCTTTCTAAGACGATACCAGCCCATCCACCACCATGTTCTGGGTTTGACTCTTAAGCCAATTTGCCACCTACATGACTGTGTAATTGTCTATGGCACAGCTGTTCAATGTGTTTATGAGAATAGAATGGGGTACCATGTCAAAGGCCTTCTTGAAGTCCAAGTAGATGACATCTACTTCAACTCCTGCATCTAAGTATTTAGTGACCTGGTCATAGAAAGAAACAAGGTTAGTCAGGCAGGATCTCCCTGCTATGAACCCATGCTGGTTGCCCTTCAGCATTATATTACCCACTGGACTCCTACAAATGTGATCCTTGATGATTTTTTCAAGGGTTTTCCCAAGGATAGAGGTGAAACTAACCAGTCTATAGTTACCTGGATCCTCCTTCCTCCCCTTCTTGAAAATAGGGACCACATTGGCCCTTTTCTAGTCCTCTGATACCTCACCTCACATGATTACAAGATAAACCCAGAGACTTCAAATAGGAATCCAGAGTGTCCAAAGCAGTCTGACTTGTGGTCTTTCTGAGTTCTTTGCAACAGAAGAACTGTTCTATTATTTTCCCATAGTCACGGAATGAACGAAAGCTAAGAACCGGCATTTTGAGGGGTGCCTTTAGTATTATGAGAGATGCCTTGAGTCTAAAAAGGTTGAGACTCACTGGCATAGGGTGTTTAGCAGTACTGAGAATGCACGATCAGACCTAATACTGATCTTTTATAGGGGCGGGTTAAGAATCTTGGAGCGGTGCTTTTCAACCTGTGGTCCACAGGCCCCTGGATGTCTGCAGATTATGTCTAAGGGGACCATAAAAATTACTATGATCAAAAGTATGCAAATTTCCTTACAATTCAAAGGTGTTTGCACCTCCATTTGAGATTTTTTAGGGGTTCGCAAATGAAAAAAGGTTGAAAACCAGTCTTCGAGCAATAAAAAGTGATAGAACAGCCATTCCAGACCATGACCTCCCTGGAATCGTCCCCCAAACATAGCCATAGTCTCACCAGGACCATCCCATTCCCAGTTAGTAATATGGGAAAAGCAAGATGGGCCTGATCTCCTGACACCTGCTTGCCATCTCCATGTTGGTAACTTAGTTATAAAAGTGAAGCCTAGCACTTGTCTTGTTGATTCAAGCACTTTTTTTAGATTTTCTGCTTTAAATGAAACTGACATGAAGAGTCCAAATTTCTAAGCCACTATTGTTCTCCCACCAAATGAATTGCCCCAACTCATAGCAAGAAGCAGCAATAGTGTGTGTGTGTGTGTGTGTGTGCGTGCACGCACATGCATGTGAGTTCTTAGAACTCACAATAATAGTGCTGGTATCCATTTTCACACCTAAGGAGGCTGTTTAGGACTCTCTCCTGTCATATCATTTGTCTTAACATTTTCACTTGCCCTGTAAAACATTTTACCAGACAGATAAATGGACTTTTTTTCCCCTTAGCTTCCAGGAGTTTATGCCCTAGTAAAGAGTACAGTTAAATCACCAAAAACAAGATTTGGTGACCTGCTAACAAGCAGAAATTGCTATGGTGACTGAATAGAAAAACATGGAAAGCGAAGGCAAGTGAAGCTTCAATAGCACTAACATCACATAGCAGTTTTTTTCTTTGACAAATTTGGAATTTGATTTTGTAAGTCCACAGGAAAGCAGCCTGATCACTCAGCTAAGTACTGGCTTGAGGCCAAAGTATAGGATATACTGAAACCATACATAAAGATACAGAATGTATGTCGGGTAGAAATGGAGGTGTGTTTGGTGCTGGGAGGGCAGGGAGGGTGGTGTTAGGGAAAAGTTAACATTTGGGTTTATTTCCTATAGCTTTTGGCTGATAGATGGATTAAATTAATAACTTGCTAGACATAACTTGCCAGACATACAAACAACAGGGGCCTCAGGACCTGTGTTTTAAGAGCTGGCCATAAGTGGGTCTCAGGCCTAGTTGAGACTTAAGCTTGAGAAATGAACTGCAGTCACAAGATTCAGACAAAGCGATAAGGAAGTATGGTAAAGATGAGAAAATAAATCATAAGGGCTTGCAGAATTGGTTTGAATTTTTTAGATGAATTTTGAAAAGTAAAAGTGCCAACAGCTCCAGCAGGTAAATACTAACAATGGCATGGTAACCAGAAGGGGGAAAGACCAAGGGAGGTCAGTGGCACAGTTGCACCCTCTCCTTGGGGTCAGATGGGGACATGGAAGTTGGGGGAGGGGAGCACTGGGTTCTCCTTCACTTGAGAATAGTAGTTAGCAACAGTGTCTAATTCTCTTTCATGTTTCAGGTTGTAGTTTTATCAATTTTGTTTGGATCTTTAATCAAACCATGTATAAAAATTACTTGTCCTCATGGTGTATCCTCCTGGGATGAACTTTGGTTCCTAGCCCCTAGTCCACAAAAGCCTGAAAGAGAAGTCACCCATTTATCATGGAGGATTCTGTTTTAAATGTTTATTTGTTACCTTTGCAAAGAAAAGATGGCAATACTCAACATACATTGCCTCTACAAACTGTCTTAACTTCCATGCTTTGAATAGATCTGGCCTAAGGTTTTACCATCACTTTTAACCACAAGGCACATTAACCATAAAAGTGAACCTGTTTTTGTCATAGCCTGATACATGATAGGTTTTATCCATCCGAATAATCATCTCAGCCTGCAATCCCAATCAGAACAATCAGAACATTTTAGCCACTTACAACATCCATTTCTCTCCTTGGACAGTCTCATTGACCAGAAGCTGAAAGAACAGAGAAATGCTGAGGCAGACCTTAGTGTTGGGTTCTGTAACATTTTCAGTGAGTTTATGCACTTTACTTTGTACTGTGGTTGCAGAGTTTGCATGGTAAAGAAAATGACTGTGATATTCTGCACACAGACTATGGCAAAGGTGTCTCCTAATAAAGGGTTAACTTCTCAGAGAACGCAGTCCCCATTAGAAAGCCGTGGGACTTCAGGGCAAATTGGCCAATGATAGTTCAGAGCAATTATATAATGATCCAAAATTAGGTTCAGGTGACTCACTCACATGGAAAATTTAGGAGAAGAGAACAAAGTCTGTCTTCATAATGTTCCCCCAGCAGTTTCAAACTGGACTGAATATTAATCTTCACTCCTCCTAAATTTCTTTATGGCATAGAGTTCAACTTGATGTGGCTATGCATATTTCCCATATTCCTCATCTGAGATATCTGTGTTTCCATGTGGGGAGTGGAGAGGAATTATTTGATTTTCTGGTGTGATTTTCAGGACCACAGAATTGGAAATATGCTTGAGTCAGAGATAAGCCCAAATTTCACTACAGGATCTGATTTAAGCTTCTATTAAGTCTGGGCTTTCACAGATTGGGAGTTCTGGTTTGGGTTTATCTATTGGTTATAGATGAGCCCATTATTCAATTGAAAATTGGATAACACCCAGTATTCACCTAATACCCCTGGCAGGGGTCACTCTACAAAGATATATCATGTATTGGTGTGGCCTCTTTGAAAGCCTTGTAACAACCCTGAAGCTAAGTGATACTCCACATTTTGATGACTGTATTCTGTCAGGTGATGTACAGCAAACTTTCTGGCCCTGAGAAAAATATTCAAGTTAGCCTTTGCAACCAACATATAATATACCAATTCAGAATCAGTTTGCTCTAATCCAACCTGTACTAAATAAAGCAAAAGAAACCCCCTCCCAATAGCTTGCTAATGTATGTATGGTTTTAATTCTTTGTACATTTTTTGTTTCTTTTGCTGGTTTGGGGTTTTTTTCACATTTAAAAAAAATTTTTTTAGACTTTACAAAGTCGAGTATAGAGACTGTGGAAGACAAGTACAAAATAAGTTGGGACATATCTGAAGAAGGGTTGCATTACAATGTGATGGGCTAGCTGGTAGTGATTTAGCCCAGGGGTTTTGAAAGGGGGGATTCCCTTTCCTCACCAATCAGGCCCCAAAGACTTGCCTTGCATGTCCCCTGATTGGCCCTTTGGGTCACCTGGAGGGAGAAAAAAGAGGCAGCGCGGCTGACTCAGGGGAGACCAGTGAGGGACCACAAGGAAGAAGTTTCAAACAGCTGGCAAGAGCTGGGCCAGTGGGGCGGGAGCAGTTACCACAGAAGAGTCTGAAGGAGCAGGACCTGCAGGCAGCAGCTGGACCCTCAGCAGCACGGCATGCAGCCAGCAGGAGAGTCTCCCTGCTGGGATCCAGGATCCCCCATGAGAGTCTGCAGCCAGCAGGAGAGGCTCCTCAGCTCCAGAGAGGATCTGAACAGGAACCTGAGAGGTTTCCAGCTCTGCTTCCAGCTCCTCCAATAAGAGGCCAGGCAGCTTGACATGAGGCTGGGGATCCTGGAAGGTGAAGATCACTAGCCAGTTGGTACAGTACCAGTACTTGTGGCTGTATGGTAGAGTTTCTACTTACCATGTGGGAGATCTGAGTTCAAGTCCCAGCTGGGATGACTTTGGGTGAGTGAAGTAACAGAGAGAAATTCTTGTTGCAGTGGAAAGACGGCATTGTGTTTTCTCTCTTTCCCCCCACTCCAGGTACCTAGGCCCTATATTTCTTATTATTTGACATTTTGTATTTTGTGCCTTTTATATTTCACCAACCAGTATTGTTTGATCTGCTGTTTGTGTTTTATATTTTGTTAACCCTGTCTTTTGTCAACTGGATGAATATGTGTATGACTGTAAGTGCCTAACCTTTATTGAATCCTACCCCCTTGGGGCATTGTAGTGTCCCCTATACCCCCTGGTTTATACCTGTTATGTTCCCACTACTGTTTTCTCATTAAAAGGTATACGGTTAAGTCCTCATTGGTGGTCTGGCTCTGCTCTGTAGGGGAAGGAGGGTCTCTACACCTCCCACAGCGCTTGTACACCTGCTCTGATCCCTTCAAGTGGAGAGGGGGTACATCTTGGAGTACTGACCGGGTTACAACAGCTTTAGATTGCCAAACACAATACAATTGGCTGATTCAGACTCATAAGATCTAAAATAATTTCATACTGTTGTCCTATGTGCTGGCCTGTTGTATATTTCAACAATTAATGGGCCAGCACGTACATGAGAATAGGTTCCAGGACACTGTGGCCTAAAACAAGATGGTTTTTGCACACAGTAAATCTGATACTGCAACAATACGATCCATTTCTCGTGATATTAACGATTGGATCCTGAACCTGGTAACACTTGGGCATATGTTGAATATAGCATATAGTGAATAGTCTCATTATTCAGGCCCCTATTCAGTATTTTCACTTGAACTCTTGCTACTAAAAGTGTGTGAAGCAGGCCCTATTTGATTCAGATAAGGCCCAAATAAGGGGCAGTGATTTGATTCATTGATTCGAATCACTGTCCCTGATTTGATTCAGCTGAATCCAAATCTGAAAATTCAATGCTGATTCAGAGAATCAGCGATTTGGACATAGACACAGCTTTAAAAGTTTTTTCTACATACCTTGAGGTAGCAGGTGTGGCTTGTGATTGCTGCGATGCTGGGGTACATGGAGTATCTCACAGGAGCGGGGGGGCTTCCATGTGCTTGGCAGTGAACCTGGAAGTGGATCAGAGAACACGCTAGGGGGGCCCACTGCATCTCCCTGGCTTGGCAATCAGCCACAGGGAGACCCTGGGTGCCCCCCCCCCCTCCCTCCCCAGACCCAGGATGCACTAGTCACCAAGCCAGAAGGGCATAGAGGGCCCCCACAACATGCTCCCTGCAGGACCTGGAAGTGCTTCTGGTCCACTTCTGGATCTACTGCCAAGCATGCTGGGGAGCCCCCCCCTCGTGCTTATGTGGGATGCTCCATGCGCACCAGCATCACAGCACTCACGAACCGCCTGCTATCTTGAGGTATGTAGAAAAAATATTTAAAGCTATCCATATATCTGATTCGATTCGGAGAGACTAAAGGGTACTCTGATTCAATTTGGATTTGGAGATTCAGCCACTGAATTAGGCCAAATCTCCACCAAATTGAATCAGGGACCAAAGCTTAGCGTAGCTCTACTTGCTACATATATAAGAAGACCTTGGTCAATGGGATAGTTTTTACCACTATCAAATATTGGATGGGATCTTAGGCTGATATTTTGTGATACAAACTTGCCGCCCCAGCACACACCTCCTGGTCCCAGCTCTATGCCTGACACACCAGATGTTGTCAGATAATCAAGATGGGATCAGAGGAGGACCAAATTGAGGTACTGTGGGTCAGGATACAAGGGGCTCAGGGGGAAAGGGACTTGGTAGTGGGGGTCTACTATAGACCACCACACCAGAAGGATGAGCTATACCTGGAATTCTCCAGACAACTCTCAGAGGCTGTACAGTCAAGCAATATGGCTGTCATGGGTGACCTAAATTACCTCTACATCTGCTGGGAGGAGCAGTCAGCCCAATCTAACCACTCACATAGGTTCTTAACCTGCATACAGGACTTCCACCTAATGCAGGAGGTATACAATCCCACTAGGGGAAATACGTTGCTGGTCTTGATGTTAGCTACAGGGGATTAACCTGGTAGGGAATTTGCAGGTACAAGATAATTTAGGGGATAGTGACCAATGTTCCCTCTAAGGTGTAGCAATCTGTGAGCGTGCCGCTTCGATCTGTGAGCTCACTGCTTTGGTTCCACCTTCCCCTTTCGCTAAGCCTGGATCCGGACTACGCTAAGCCTAATAGACTAGAATCCTCATGTAATGGATCCTCATGCAATGGATTTTGCAATAATCCTCCAAACACAAGACTGGGGGCTGGGGAGAGGAGCAGTTCCCTGGAGCTGGTAATGGGGACTCCCCATTCATGATGCAGACATCTTATGTCAAGGTTAAACAAAGTGCTTTGGGTAAATGTGATATAATTTACCCAAAGCACCTTGTCTGCCTATGTCCTTAGACCAACACAGCTGTAACCAGCACACCCAAACTACATCATGGTTAGGAACGATTCCTTGTGCCTGCTCCTTTTCCTCTGATGCAGACCCAGGTTCTGCGCCATCCTGCTCTGACCTTTGCACCTGAGATCTGGGGAAGCCAAGCTCTGCACATGTCCCTTTTCTGGGAGAAAGGAGCAACATGGACTCTGGGCTGGGGAGCAGAGCAGTTCCCTGGAGCCAGGAGAGCTTGCACCAGCCCCAGCCCCCTCCTCACCTCCAGGATTGAAGAGGCACATGGCCTTGGGGCTGGGGAGTGAAGCAGTTTCCTGGCAGCAGCCCCCGCCTCCGGGAGTGAGGAGAGACTGTGCCAGCCCCCAGCCCCAGCCCCCACCTTGCCTTGCCATGCTGCAGCCCAGCTCCTCTCCAGGCGGGTGCACGGCCTTAATAAGTTAGTGCACAGCACTGTATTAAATTGTGCGCAGCCATGCACGCGTGCACCTTGGAGGGAACCTTGATAGTGACCATCGATTGATTGAATTCACTATCTGGCGAAGGGTGGGTAAACTAACCAGAAGAGCTGAAGTGCTAGACTTCAGAAAGAATAACTTCAGTGTGCTCAGGAGATTAGTCAGTGAGGTGTTAAAGCACAAGAGTATTAGTGAAATGGGGGTCCAGGAAGGGTGGTCGTTCCTCAGGGGAGCGAACCTATGGGTGCAGAAGGAGACAATCCCATTGTGCATAAAAGGGGGCAAAGGGGCCAAGAAGCCCTCTTGGCTGAACAGGGAAGTCCAGGAAAGCTTAAGGGCAAAGAAAGAGGTATACAGGCTGTGGAAACAGGGGGTAGTTACCAAGGAGGCATATACCTCCCTGGCTCGCACTTACAGGGAATCAGTTAGGAAGGCCAAAGCAGGATTAGAATTTAGGCTGGTGACAAAAATTAAGGACAACAAAAAGTTCTTCTTCAGGTATACAGGGAGCAAAAGGAAGGTGCAGGATAGCATAGGACACCTACAGGACAAACTAAGGCATTGGTGACAGAGAGGGGGGACAAAGCTGAGCTCTTCAATATGTTCTTTGCATCTGTATTCCCAGACACAGACCAAAACAAATCTCCCAATTGGATCATAGATGGACACAGGAGGGACACCAACCTACCAACTGTTTGCACAGACTTAGTGAAGGGGCACCTGGAGAGGCTGGATGTGTTCAAATCAGCAGGCCCAGAGAAACTTCATCCAAGAGTGCTGAAGGAATTGGCCACTGTCATAGCAGAGTCACTGGCATGGCTGTTTGAGCACTGGTGGTGCTCTGGTCAGGTCCCAGAGGACTGGAAAAGGGCCAATGTGGTCCTTATTTTCAAGAAGGGGAGTAGGGAAGAACCAGGAAACTAAAGGCCCGCTACTCTCACCGCTATCCTTGGGAAAACTCTGGAAAAAAATCATTAAGGATCACATTTGTGGGAGCCCAGCAGGGGAAATAATGCTGAGAGGAAACCAGCACAGATTCACTGCAGGTAGATCCTGCCTGACTAACCTTGTTTCTTTTTATGACTAGGTCACAAAATGCTTAGACACAGGGGTTGAGGTAGATTTCATCTACTTAGACTTTAAGAAGGCCTCTGACACAGTATCTCCTTCTGTTCTTGTAAATAAACTGATAAGCTGTGATGTAGATGATTACACAGTCTGGTGGGTGGCAAATTGGTTTAGGGGTCACACCCAGAGAGTGGTGGTTGACGGGTCGATATCGACCTGGAAAGACGTGGGCAGTGGAGTCCCGCAAGGCTCGTCCTTGGATTGGTGCTATTCAATGTCTTCATCAGTGACTTGAATGAGGGCGTGGAGAGCACCCTGTCCAAGTTGACAGGTGATACCAAATTATGGGACAAAGTTAATACACCATAGATTCACAGATGCTAGGGTTGGAAGGGACCTCAACAGATCATCGAGTCTGACCCCCAGCCTAGGCAGGAAAGAGTGCTGGGGTCAGATGACCCTAGCCAGATGCCTATCCAGCCTTCTATTAAAGACCCCCAGGGTAGGGGAGAGCACCACCTCCCTTGGAAGCCCATTCCCAATTTTGGCCACCCTTACCATGAAGAAGTTTTTCCTGATGTCTAGCCCAAATCTGCTCTCTGTCAGTTTGTGATCATTGTTCCTTGTTACCCCAAGAGGCGCCCTGGTGAACAGAGTATCTCTGATCCCTTTCTGCGTCTCCCTAATGAATTTGTAGGCGGCCACAAAATCACCTCCTCAGCCTTCTCTTGTGGAGAATGAAGAGGTCCATGTCCCCCAGTCTCTCCTCATAGGGTTTGTCCTATAAGCCCCTAACCATACAAGTCGCCCTCCTCTGGACCCTCTCATGTCTATCAACATCCTTCTTGAAGTATGGCACCTAAAACTGGATGCAGTACTCCAACTGCGGTCTGACAAATGCTGCATAGAGGGGAAGTATCTCCTCCTTGGATCTATTTGTCATGCATCTGCTGAGGGTAGGGAGTGGATCCAGGTAGATCTGGACAGGTTTGAAAAATGGGCAGAACAAAATAAGATGCAGTTCAACAAAAACAAGTGCAAAGTGCTTCACCTAGGCAAAAAGATCCACCAACACACGTACAGGCTGGGGGATGACCTTCTCCGCAGCACAGCAGCGGAAAGGGATCTTGGAGTCATAGTTGACTCCAAGATGAACATAAGTCATCAATGTGACAAAGTGATCAACAAGGCTAACCGCTCTTTATCGTGCACTAGCAGATGCATGATGAACAGGTCCAGAGAGGTGATGCTTCCCCTCTATGTGGCACTGGTCAGATCACAGTTGGAGTACAACAGGGATGCAGAGACTATTGAGAGGGTTCAGAGGAGGCCACTTTTATGGTCAGAGTCCTGCAAGCAAGACCCTATGAGGAGAGACTGAGGGACCTAAATTTCTTCAGACTTCGCAAGTGAAGGTTGAGAGGTGATCCTGTGGCTGCCAATAAATTAATCAGGGGAGGGCAGCAGGGAATAGGAGATGCTCTATTTAGTAAGGCACCCCCTGGAGTAACTAGGAATAATGGCCACAAATTGACAGACAGCAGATTTAGGTTGGACATTAGAAAGAACTTCTTCACAGTAAGGGTTGCCAAATGGATTTCCAAAGGAGGTGGTGCTCTCTCCTACCTTGGGGGTCTTCAAGAAGAGACTGGACAAGCACCTAGCTGGGGTTGTCTGACCCCAGCACTCTTTCCTGCCCAAGGCAGCGGATCAGACTCGATGACCTATTGAGTTCCCTTCAACCCTAACATCTATGAATCTACGAATCCTTGGAGACAGCCTTCTGCAGTGCATGTGCCAGAGGAAACTTTCTTGGGGTACAGCTGAAATTTCTTAGGTTCTGAGCACTACTCTGGCCTTTTTATACCACATAAAAGAGTGGGAGTAAGAAGCTCACTTTTAATAAGTGAGGCAACAGCATCATCCTTTTAGCTCAGATGGGAAAAACCCTTGGTAAGCATCATGGGCATTGAAGTCTATTGTTCTTTCCCATTCTCTTAGTCTAAACATCTGTGGGTCTATCTAGGTACATTTCCTTATTTTCCTAATGCTTTTCAAGCTTCTCAGCCACACTGCTAACAAATGAAATACCAAGAACAAAGAGAAACCAGGACACTTTACTGTTCCTTGGGGCAATGAAGGGTCTACTTACCTAATAATGTCCAAAGTCATAACAAAGCATTAAAATAAATATTAGGGACAGAAACAAAAGGCAGAAAAAAAAATCTCTCTCTTGCAGAGCATGGCTGCTGCTGTTGCTCCTGGGACTTTCCAGTTGCCTAAGGGGACACAGGACCCTGCAAGCTTAATCAGAGATAACTCAGCAGAGAGGATCTGAAGCGATAGGCAAAAGACAATATAAGGGTAATAAATGTATAGGAATAAATGTATAGTTCAATAAATGTATAGGCCATAGTGATGGACATTGAAATTAGGTACCTGAATTGAAACGTAGTCACTGATCGTTCAGATACATGAGATTGACTTTAAACAAGTGAGTTATCCCTCTGAACCTAGTAGGAAGACTTACAATCTTCTGGTTAAGCACCTGTGTAAATATTTGCAGTATTAGGGCTTTAGACAATTAAATAAATTTCTTGACATTCAAAGGTGTTAAGCAGCCAAGGACAGTTCTCACTGATGTGAAGGGGAGCTGTGGATGCTTAGCACCTCTGAATAATGTAGACCCTGGTAATATCCCCACTCTTCAAAGGTGCATGAATGGGCCTATAGGTGCCCACTGTTACAGGGCTAGTTGTGCCTCTTGCCCTCTTTGGTCTTGTCAGAGGTATGTAGGGTCTGACTGAGCTCATCCAAGTCTACCAACCCATGCCAGAGCTGGAAGGTCACCTATAAAACTGCTTCGGACTTGTCCCAGCAATAGCTCTCAGACCCACTGGAGGCTGAGGGTTCAAGAGTCGATGCTGGGGACCAGTTTAGATCAGACTTCCAGATGAAATTCCAGCTCTGGAGCAGGTCAGCAGACTTGGGTGGACAGGATATGCACAGTCCCCTGACATAGTGCAGACCAGGCTGCAGTGATCACCAGGTTCAATAAACACAGACATACATGAATGAGAAGAACTCAAATAAGCAGTTTTATTACAGAGCTGTAAGCAGCCTTTGCAGGCCCTTTGTCTGGCTCTAGCTAACTAGCTACTTCACTGAAGGATCATCTCCCAATTCCCAACTCTGCAGTGTTACACCTTTATCACTACACAGGCCTCTCCAGTGTCTTTAAAGGCATACTCGCAACACAGTTAGACCCTTTGCCAACTCTCATTTCACAAGTTTTCTGTTCAGAGACTGGGACCTGGGTTCACCAACTTATTCCTCCCCTCTTAGGAAGGTTTAACTGGGTTTCAGGAACCTCCATTCTGGAAGCAGTAAGCAGCAATATTAGTCAACCACCTGCTTAAAACAGAATTTTTATTTAGCAGCTGAAAAAACCCATGAGATAAAAACAGGATTTTAAAACACCAGACTATTTAATATAGGGTTGCCAACCCTTCCAGATTGTCTGGGAGGCTACCGGAATTGGCATCAATCTCCTGGTGACTATTGAAAGCAGTGCAGGAGATTGATATTGTGAACGGGTTGAACAGTATAATTAATGACATTACGTCATGTTGGGGAAAAAAAGTCTCCCAGAATAGTTTCAGTCAGAGTTGGCAACCCTAATTTAATAGCATATATTAATGTCGTCTAATGTTATGGTTCACTATAACCTAAGTTAGAGAAGTTTTTCTCTTAAATTACTGTAAGAACAGAATCATCAACATCAGCCTGCTTTCTTGTGTATGACAGACAAACAGACACACAGAGAAAACTGTTCTCTCACTCATTCATCTTCCCATACCAAAAGGTCAAATACACTTATCCTGTAGGCTCTGGCATTTTATTCCAAAGCAGGCAACCTACTGAACCTGTTGGATCTCTACAGTTTTCTCTCTCTATCTAACTTTAGACTATATACTCTAAGTATGCAATTTTCAAAAGTGCCTAAGTACCTATTAGCCAAGGTTCCTTGGGTGAAATGATATCTTTTATTAGACCAACCCAAATAGTTGGAGAATAGTTATTAAGTAAGCTTTCGGGTTCAAAAACCCTTCGTCAGGCTAAGGAAGTTTCAGCAGCTGGCGTGTGCTCTTCCTGGATGGACTGAAAAGTACCTATTAATTTTTTATGGGACTTGTACCATACAAAAGATATGGGCAGAAGAATGAGTTATTCTGGAACAGAAGCATGCAGGGCTTTAGCATGTGCCAGGTGATCTGCAGCAACTGTCTGTAGTCAGGCTTTTACCTTGAGGTAGATGAAGTAGATGAAAGCCAACCCACAGCAAATTAACCCTTGGTAAATGAAGGTGAGATACTATGGTTTAGCTTCCACTTACCCCATGCATTAGAATAGATACACCAGTACTTACCAAAGAGAAGCCAATGTGTGTTAAATCCCCACCACCAGAGCAAGTAGTTTGTCTGCTACTTAGATGCTTCTGAGAATCCAACTTCATAATTTTTTTTTTTATTTTAATATTTGAGCAACGTATTTTAAGGTCAAGTTCCTTAGTTACAAAAAATAAAATACTGACTTAGAGAAAACCAGGAGATTAACATGTGGTCTTCAGAAGTTACAGCATACTTTTGTGGACTTTCAAGAATCAAGTTCTATTTAAGAAAAAAAAAAAAAAGAGAGAGAGAGAGAGAGAGAGGGAGAGAGAGAAAGGGTTAGGCTTTCAGCAACATCAGTTAATCTTCCCAAGGTGACATTTTACATAATTTTAATTAACTTATATTGGAGTGTTGATGTTCATTTTCCAAATGGAAATATGTTTGTTAAAATACTTATTAAATACCTTGGCTAGAATATCACTCAAGAATGCAAAACAGGAAGAATTTTCAATCATTGTTCTAACTTTTTTATCAGAGGTGGCAGCATGTGTGTGTGCGTGTGCGCGCACATGCACACACACATGCAAGCGCTTAGTGTTTTCAAACCCTTTTCAGTTAGCTGGACTTCAGTTAATGTTTTGCAGCACATTTCCAAGGAAAGCTATTTCCTAGCTAGACTTATAACTCTGCAATGGGGAATTTTTATAAACTTTGAATTTACAACATACTAGGTAAAATAAAATTTAAAATTTAAAAGCAACATTAAAATAGCATGAAGGCACTCCAGGGCACTTATTTATTTGGTCCATTAATATATCTCTGGCATAAATGGAGCAAAGCACTGTGGCTGGATAAAGGGAGGAAAGCAGGACTTTTCTTAAGCCAAGAGTGGGCAAAATACAGCCTGTGGGCCAGGTTCAGTGCACCACAGGATTCTACCCAGCTCATGGCGGGACCGTTGGCCCTGCTTGGCCCAGGCTGTGGCATGTACAGACAGTCTCACTGCCCCTGGGCAGAGAGATGCCACCTTGCAAGGAGTGTGGAAAGCCTGATTCCTGCACGCCAGGAGCTGTAGACCATGGGGCTGGGCACTGCAGTGACAGGGAGGAGGCAGTGTGGCAGCTGCACTCAGCTTCCTGTAAGCGCCTGTGGCAGCGGCTCACTCTGCTCAGCTGCCGCTGCCATTCTGCTACGCACCCACCACTGGGGGCACTGAACGGAGAGGGAGGGTCAGCAGAGTCTTCATGGAGACTGGCCTGGGACCCAGGCCGTCAGGGGGCACTCAGCTGGGCAGATGAGATGGGGCCATGGGTGAGTAGGGAGCAGGATGAGGGGGAAGGGGCCAAGAGCATGGGGCTGGGGCCTGAGGCAGAGCTGTGATCTGCTCCCCACATGCCCTTGCCCACAGAACTGGCACCCATTGCAGGGATGTCCAGGGAGTGGATCGTGACTCTACCCCAGGCCCCGGCCCCATGCTGTCACAGTCTTGCCACCCCAGCTTCATTCCATCTGCCCAACCGAGCACTCCCTACCAAAGGTGGTTCTGGCTGGTCTCCATGGAGAGCCCATCTGCCCATACACTCCATCCATCACCCCTGGTGGTGGATGCAGGGGCACAGGCCCAGGGCTGGATAGGATCAATTGCTCCCCACCCCCTCCCAGCCTGCAACAGCTCACTAAAACTCCCTAAGTGGTCCTCCAGCCCAAATAATTGCCCACCCCTGTCTTAAGCAGTACTGTGGTCTGCTGCGTTGCCACCCTCTCCAAGTGTGTGCCCGCAAACCAAGGGAACACACTCTGTCATGTTTTTTTTTTTTTAATTATGAGATTGTCAGAAAGAAGATTTTCTTTGAATTTGACCATAAAGGAGGGAATTGTCTGCAACCACAGCAACAACTGTGGTAAATGAATGGTGCAGTTATGCTACCACATGAACAAAGAGCATTGAGGCATGTCTCCTCAGTGATTCATAGGGGCATGAACTTCTCTTGTGATTCAGAGCTAAGCTGGGTAGGAAGGCCTGCATAAAACATGTTTTGTTCTTTAACAGTTTTCAAACCTCTGCCTTTTCAAATAATAATCACAGAGACATCACATAATAATAATAACCACATAATAATGATCACACTCATCCATACCTCCATGTCATCTGACACATCTGCCAGCAAAAATGGATTTAACATTTTTTATATTGTTCAGATTAAACCTGGACAGAAACCAGCTATAAAGTTGTTATACCTTTTCAAGCACTAACTCTGTAGTGCTCTTTTTATAGCTGGATGGAAATTCTTATGTCTTAGTAATTACTTTTCAAGTGTGGCTGGTTTAAATTTATTGTGCGATTAACCAGTTAATTGCATGATAAGCACATTGCATGTGTTGCCTGTGTAAATTTACTGTGCAATTAGCCAGTGAATTGAGTAATATATGTAATGTGTAGCAGGGGCCTTAGATACAAATACAACAGAACCAAATTTAAAATGAAAGACTTTCTTGAATATATCAAAGATAAACCAAGAGTATCAAACCTTATATTTTTCTTTTGTGGGTCACTCTTAATTATTTACAGGGCTTAAGTTTATTTGATGAATAGTGTAATTATACAAACAATAAAAGAATATATGTGCATATAGATATAAAAAGATAATATATTGATATATTTATATATATATATAGATAGCAAACACATATAGCATACACTATTATAAATTAGCATTTGTGAGAGTGCTATCTACAGATAATATGGATCTATTATTGACAGTGGTGCCTATAAAGGAGTATATCTCCTGGCTATGCTGATAATGAGATCATACACTTCTTTTGTGACTACATGATAGCATGGTATCTTACTGGATAACATCTGTAGAGTAAAAACTAAGTGACAAGACTTTCAAGGAAGCTTTCCCCCATCCATCTTAATCTGAAGCACAATTTTAAGTATTGTTCAAATTTTGAAAGGACAGGGCATGTTGCATAAGTATTTGCAAAGCTTCTGCAGTCACAGCCATAACTTGTGTACACTGCTATTTTACCACTTAGGTAAAAATTTTCTGTTTACCTGTTCTTATGGCAATGCTGTCCCATATCCTGTGTCTAGTTTGTTCATACTACCCTATGGAATTTAATTAAAAAAAAATAAACACATCCCTTCTTTGCAATTGTATGGGAATGTTAAAAATGAAATTTATAAAATATTTGGCAATTTCTATAGACTCTCATGCCGCCCCTGTGCCAGCAATAAGGTGCAATGGAATCTAATGTGCAATCCCACAATTTTGCCTCCTGCCATGTCACATGTACATGGCAAGAGGCAGAATAGTGGGACTGCACATTAGATTCCATTGCACCTTATTGCTGGTGCAGGGGGAGCCTGATCCTAGGCCCTTGAGCACCCCCTGAGTTGTGACCCCCAGGTGACCCCCTCAGCACCCCCTCTGAGCACCCCCTCAGGTGACTGGGAGCACCCTCTCAGTTGAAGGCACCCAGCAGTGGGGGTGCCCCATGCACCCCCAGAGCTGGAGGATCCCCCTTGTGGTGATCCCTCCATCCCAACCACAGGGGGGATCCTCCAGCTCTGGGGGTGCATGGGGCACCCCCACTGCTGGGTGCCTTCAACTGAGAGGGTGCTCCCAGTCACCTGAGGGGGTGCTCAGAGGGGGTGCTGAGGGGGTCACCTGGGGGTCACAACTCAGGGGGTGCTCAAGGGCCTAGGATCAGGCTCCCCCTGCACCAGCAATAAGGTGCAATGGAATCTAATGTGCAGTCGGACTAGAAGATTGCTGCAGAAGCAATCCTCCCATCCTGGGGGTCTCCTGCACCCCAGAGCCCTGGGAATTATGGCAACTGTGATCCCTAGGGCTTGGTGGTTTTACGCTGGACATTTAATAGATTTCATAGACATTAGGGGCTAGAAGGGGCCTCATGAGATCATCGAGTCCAGCCTCCCCTGACAAAGGCGGAAAGTCTGCACGGATCAAATAAGCAAGATAAACATCCAAATGCCTTTTGAATGAGACCAGAGTAGGTGCTTTTATCACCTCTGGGGGGAGTCTGTTTCAGACCTTGGACACTCAGACTGTAAAAAAGTTTTTCCTTATATTGAGTTCTGAATCAGCCTTCTATGAATTTGTAGCCATTGGACCTAGTTATCCCTTGGGGAGCCCTGGTAAACACGTGTTCTCCCAGATCCTGATGTACCCCCCCTTATATACATATAGGCAGCCACCAAGTCCCCCCCGAGCCTTCTCTTCACCAGACTGAAGAGTCCCATGTCCCTTAGCCTCTCCTCGTAAGGCTTGCTCTCTTGGCCTTTGATCATACAGGTGGCTTTCCTCTGGACTCTCTCAAGCTTATCCACATCCCTCCTGAAGTGGGGGGCCCAAAACTGGTTGCAGTACTCCAGCTGCGGTCTCACTAAGGCTGAGTTAAGCAGCAGGATGATGTCCCTGATTTTGCTTGAGATGCATCGGTGGATGCATGCCAGAGTTTGGTTTGGTTTGCCAGCCATGGCATTGCATTGGTGGCTCATGTTCAACTTGTGGTCAATCAAGACCCCCACGTCTCTTTTGGTAGTGGTGCTAGCAAGCGTAGCACCACCAAGCCTATAAGGATGATGCTGTTTTTTTCTCCCCAGGTAGAGTACCTTGCATTTCTCTACATTGAATGCCATCAGGTTTTGGTATGCCCACTTTGCAAGCATGTCCAGGTCAGCCTGTATCCCCAGCCTGTCCTCCAGCGTGACCGTCTTCCCCCATACTTTAGTGCCATCCATGAACTTTGCCAGTCTGCATCTGATGCCTGAATACAGATCATTAATGAAGATATTGAAGACTACCAGACCAAGCACGGAGCCCTGGGGAACTCCACTGGCAACCTTGCACCACATTGATTTGTTCCCATCAACTAGTACCCTTTGGGTCTGACCCCAGAGCCAGTTCCCCAGCCATAGGACCATGAGATGGTCAAGACTTGGTCATGAGGACATCATGGGAGTCCAAATCAAAGGCCTTCTTGAAATCCAGATAAATGACATCAACTTAATCTCCCTTGTCCAGGCAATGCATTATCTGGTCATAAAAGGAGAGGAGGTTGGTCAGGCAAGTAATAAAACTATGTTGGCTGGCATTCAGTAGGTTGCCTTTTGTTAGTCTGTTGAAAGATGGATGCCTTGATAATTTTCTCTAAATATCTTTCCAGGGATGGACATCAGACTGATAGGTCTGTAATTCCCTGGATTTTCCTTCCTTCCTTTCTCAAAGATTGGGACCACGTTGGCTCTTTTCCAGTCTTCCAGTACATCACCCATGCACCATGAACTTTCAAATATCTTGGCCATAGGGCATGCTATGATGTCCGCCATCTCTTTTAAGCCTCTCAGGTGCAATCCGTCTGGGCCTGCAGACTTATGGATGTCAAGCCTCTTGAGGTGCTCTCTCACAATTGATCTACATCAATTGTGGGCCTATCTCTCAAGCCCTGGATTCTTTCAATCCTGTCTGACAGCGTGACACCTGTGGGTGGGTAGAAAAGTGGTGCAAAGTAATTGTTTAGGAGATTGGCCTTTTCTTGGGTGTCAGACATCAGCTGCCCCATTTGATTTTGCAGGGGGTCAATGTTGCTTTTGTTCCTCCTTTGACTTCCCACATAGCTGAAGAATGTCTTTTTATTATCCTTGATTCCAGTGACTAGCCTGAGTTTGGTTACTGCTTTGGCTTTTCTGGATTGCTCCATACAGGTATGGGCTGAGTAGTTCTCCTTGGTGATGATTCCAGTTTTGCATCTGGTGTAGGCTTCTCTTTTAAGTTTCAGGAGACCCAGAAGTTCCCTGTTAAGCCAAGGGGGCTTCCCTGCCTTCTGAATGCATTTCCTGCGGGATGGGATGGACTTCCCTTGTGCTTTGATAATTGAGTTCTTTAGGAACAACCATTCCTCATGGACTCCCCTTCCTAGGGGGCCATGGTCCCTTAATGTCTGACTGACCAGTCTCCAGAATTTGTGAAAATCAGCCTTCCCAAATTTGAGGATTTCTGTTTTACTGATGGATTTGCCCACCCTGCATTGGACAGAGAAAGTAATCAGATCATGGTCTCTGTCACTAAGCTTGCCCTTGATCCTCAGATCACTCACCAGATCATCCCCTTAGGCCAGAACCAAATCCAGCAGTGTCTCTCCCCTAGTTGGCCTGTAGACCTCTTGTGTCAGGTACAGGTCATCAGTGCAGGTGGGGAAGTTACGCAACTGGTCAGACTTGGCCGTGTGCTCTTCCCACAAGATATCTGGGAGGTTGAAGTCTCCCATGACAATCATACAATCGGGAACAAGCGGCCTCGGCCAGTTCCCTATTGAATTCGAGATCCAGTTCTTCTTTTTGGTTAGGAGGTCTGTAACAGTCTCCTACAAGTATATCCCCTTCCACATGCTCCCCCTATATTTTAAGAGGGTCTCAAGATGCCCTCCATGGTTAATGAACTCAGTTTGAAGGGAAGTGTACTGCTTCTTGACGTAGAGAGCTACACCTCCACCCCTCCTCCCAACACAATCTCTCCTGTAAAGGGTATAGCCTTCTACACCTACTGACCAATCATAGGAGGAGTCCCTCCAGGTCTCCATTATCCCTATGAGGTCATAATCTTTATCAGTCAGGAGAAGGGCCAGCTCCTCTTGCCTGTTACCCAAGCTCCTAGCATTTGTATAAAGGCAGTTGAGTCTGCCATGGGAAGCCCTAGGCTTCCTTATGTGATGGGATGTGACCTTTCCTTCAGCTCTCATCAGAGTAGGTTCCCTTGGGCTACCTAAGCTGTTACTACTGTGATTGGCATGACCTGGGCTAGAACTGTTGGTTGATTGCCCATCCCCCAGCTCTCTCAGCTGACAAGGCTCCCAACCACTAGGTAGTCCCTGCTACATGTGCAAATTAAAGCTCAATAGCAACTAGCTATAAAGGTAGTACACATTTTTGAGGTCTAACTTTATAGTTGGTTGGAGCTTCTTATGGTTTGATAGCTACCTTGCATATGTAGCAGGTCTCTAGGTAATTGCACAATACCTGTAATGTGTAGAAGGGGGTCTTAAAATTATTTTTGTTTTACATTTTAAGAAAACCCATTAGACGTAAGCCCCAGGGCTGTGCCATTGAAGTCAGTGGGAGTTTTGCTATTATATTCAATGACCTCTTAAACCCTATTAAATTCTCTTGGACCCTAACATTATCATGAATAAATTAATTACTTTCTGGGTACCTGCTAAATACTAATTATTTGCCAATTAAGTTTAAGTTGTTAACTCTCAGTGATGTGTCAAAGGCATGAAAGCACTGTAAAAAAGCACTAATAAAGACAGTCCTTGCTCTGAGAAATTTCCAATCCCTTCTTTCCTCTTTAACATGTAACCAACAAAAATAACAACCGCATGCTTCACTTACATGGTGCCTCATAAAACAAGCTGAAAGTATAAAAATATATCAAGGACACAGAGGTTAGCAGGATTGATAGCATATGGAGTTTTCCTAGCTAACTACTGAACACCTGATAGCATGTAAGTATTTTACCTCAGATGGCTTGCCTAGCTTCTTATAAGAACAACATGTACAGTCTCTCTTGAGTTTTTAGTAGCCAAGCATAAAACCCACCCTCACAGTTGACACCCTTCTCAGAAGCCCGTAACGACAAGTAATGAGCAGGACTGGTCAGAGAGGCAGAATGGGTTCAAGGGATGACTCACTCAGAGCAGAATTGAAATACTTTGGCCAAGGAATTTGGCTTTGTCACTGGTCTGTGCTACATCCATCCTGAGGTTCTGGTGGAGCACTATGTTCACTGAAAAAAGTCTTATAAAATCCTGATAATATTTAATAAATGAAGTATCTCTGAAAACAGTATTAATTAATGTGATACAGATTAGGAGTCTTCCCTAGGGTCCCCAGGTAAGGGATGCCATGCTACAAAAACCCATGTCATAAAAAGACAGTCCAGAACCCAAAGAACCTACAAACTAGGCAAATATTCTAGATGTATGACATAGAGAGGGCATCAAGAATGCCCAACGCCAATGCAAAGATATGGCTATCATATCTGAGTAGCCCACTTTTTCCTAATAGAGCAAGGTGGTATGCAGTAGGCTAGCAACTTGCTATAAGCATAACACCTAGCACCATGTCAGACTTTAAACAGTAACATTATAACTTTAAATATAATCAGTGGCTCCATAGGCAGCAAGCAAAATATCAGGCAAGAATTTTCTCTACTTCCATCATCCAGGTACCCAGCTGTTACTATACCCACCTCGTGGTCTTAAGTTTTCTTCTTCAAGCACATAAGGAAATGCTGATGGTATCAACCTCTTAAAAAGCCTTGGTGTAATAACAGACACAGAGACCCAGACAACATTCCAGGCCTTCTGCCCTTTCTACAGACTCCAGTAATACTGTTTCCAGATTTTGTGTGTCTGACAGCAGAGACTGTTGCCACACATGACACATACAAATGAGCAGGCAACATCATGTTTAAATGCAGTGCTTAGTTACTAAAAAATGACTGGCCTCAATCATTTTCACCATACAATACAAGAAACAGAATAAGACTGTAACACAGGTTTTCATAACTTTCTATCTACGTTGATAATACCAGACAAACCTTCCAGCAATGTAAGAGTTCCTGATTGTTGACTGGATTGCCTCTGCAATCCAGAGCATTTTGGTAAACTAAAACGTTTTGAACTCCAGAATAACATGGTACCAAATAAGGGTTGGTTTCTCCCAAAGTCTAGTGGCTCTGTATGCAGTCTGATACATTTTCCCATTTAACTAGAAACCCGTCCCCAAATAGAAACAAGAGAGCAGCATATCAGAATGTAGCTTCTCCGGAAAGGCATTTTGTTCCCTAGAGCTTGTCTCACGTCGCTCCCAACTATACAACTGGTCTAATAAAAGATATCACCCAAAAATTGCTTGCTTCTCATACCTATCCTGGACTATTGCTGCCACAACAACACTCCTATCCTATTACACTTGAGCTAACGCCACATTTGTTTTCAAAGATATCCATGGAGTGTAGAGGCAGATCCAGAGGGGGGTGCAGTTGATTTCTACACCATCCAAAGTTTAAAACCAACTGCCTGGGAGGGGCAGCAGCATTTCTATTCAGGGAGTCCTGAGTGAGTCAATTGACTTTATAGCTCATTATCCTCTCCCCGATTCCTTCTAAACTCTTCATTCCATAAGCATTGATAGCCCTCTCTCGTTATTAAAGGTCTTTAATGGTTCTACTAATCAAACTATCCTTTTGTCTGCAATTCTGCTGTCTGCTAGCTGCTCCTGGTAATGTAGCTCCTATTTCACAGTCCTGAAAACTGTTTTTAACTCTAGCTAAAATCATTAACTCAGGTATGACTACAACTTTCAGTGAAGCATTGGAAGCACTGCCAAGATGCTCAATAAGGCTAGATTTTGTTTTATGAATCTGTTAAAGAGACGTCCATTTAATTCTAAAGACTACAGGACTAATGAAACAGAATCTTTTAATTGTTTTTGCCTAGTTTGTTGTGTTTTTGATATATAATACATGATATAACAAATTCATGTACATGCTAAGAAACTTTTTTTCTTTGCTTTGATCTTAAACTGAATAATATAGCCCTGGGCCCTTAGCATATTAGTAAAGTTTCTAGTTTCTTTTTAACTAGAGAAAAATGTGTGTTGTGTTATATGTGATGATAGACCTCACCATCTGCACCCTTTCAAAATCCTAGATCCACCCATGATGGGTTGTGAAGAAACTAGGTGTAGGTGAGAAAGTACAACATTATTCACAGTCTATATATATTTGCTGCTCCTAAAGATTAAGAGATCTAGCATCTATTTGGGCTACTTTATGTCAGCAAATGGCTGTTAGATTTAAGGTAGGAGAGCACAGGCAGCCCAGAGCTGTCTGTGCTCTCCAGACATGCTGGGCAGGCAGTCCTACGGCTTCAGGGGCCTGATCCTGCATGCCCCAGAATTAGGAAAGGGATCTCTCAGCACAGCTGATATACTGCATTTGTCAATGTCTGTTCCCAGCCCAGGATTACATGTCTCCACACAAACTTGCTGCTCAGTGCTGTCTTTGGAAGCAAGATAGAATCCTTCCCAATCTGTACACAAGTGGCTTTCAAACCATTCCCATACTGCACAATTTGACTTGACTCTGGTGACTGTTTGCTGATTTTGCAAAATGAACACTGTTCAATTCGTATGAATCCATCCCTGTTCCATCATCTAAGAATCAGAGCATGAATCCACCTTGCAAGTCCTCTCATTGTTGAGCATAAATATGTATTCTTGTGGCATCAGCTTCTCTGGCATTAGCTACCACCTCAGCAATTGCACTGAGTAAGAATGCATGAGTGACCAGGTTTGTGCACAGGTCCTCAGAGGTTAACTGAGCATGGTTCAGTTTTCTTTCATTCTTAAAGACTATGGTTGGGCAAAGGGGGCAGTTGGCACCTTTTCATGCAGGGCTGTGTCACAAGCAGCTCTGCTGGGAGACATATATGTACTTTACACAGTGCTATGCAGCCAGGCAAGGCCAGTGGCTGGACATAGCACAGCAGAGGCCATAAGCCTGAGGCTGGGCACAGCTCCCACACTGACTTTCCTGCTGTGGACTTGCCCATACTGAACTAGATTGTGGCAGCAGCAAACTAGAACCTGTCAGGAGTTGCAAGCTGCTAGATAGCAATGACAGTGCACTTCTCCACAGTGAAGGATAATCTTATGCTGATGCTCTGTTGCTTGAGGATGGTGGTGCTCTCATTGAGCATCTCCATGAAGGTGGCCTGGTACATCCTGAAATTCTGCTGCCACGCTCATTGCCTTAAGTCCTCAGGACAATACTCTCCCACAGGTCAGTGTACATGTTACTGAAGCATCAGTACACAGTGTGTAAGTGGTCCCAGAGCATCCCAGCCTTCATGGTGTCCAGTACATCATCATCCATGTCCACCAAGCAGCTGTTGGTGAACATAAACAGGGAGCAGTGTTTAAGGGCATGCATACCCAGGTCCTTGGTTGCATCTGCATGGATGTGCATGGAGCTGAATGAGCTAACCAAAGAAGCAGTGGTAGGTGACGTACATGCTGTATTCCTGCCAGCAAATAGTCATGACTGGCTGATAGTGCTGGATCACAAGCAGCCAGCATGTGGGCATCCATTCCAGGCTAGGAGCATAACTGATGAGCTTTGGGAAATGGAAACTAAGTACACCATGGCTCTGCATTTCCAGAATGAGGGGGAAGAGGAGGGAAGTCCCTGGACAGCCAGCTGATCAGCACTTTCCTCTGTGCTCAGCTGTCCTTGGGAACCTCCAAAGATGAGGCCCTCTGCAAAGCACACTGGGATCTCTGCACACCAGACCCCTAGCTGCAGCAGTATATGAGCTTGGGGTGCTTTGCAGTGCTCCAGAGGACTGGGCACTTAAATAGCTGTACACACATTATGCTACCTTTTCCTGCGCTACAAATTTCCAAGGAATTTGTAATGCTTTGAATGAATGCCTATCCATACCCTAAGCTACACTTTCCATGGTGCCAGATCATACAGTTGGCAGTGGTGTCAGCATCCAGTCACTGCAAAGAGATTTTTCTGGCTATCAAAGAAGCCTGCATTGCACAACTTCCTTGTGAATCAATACTCCTAGAAACAGGGAAGTGTGTTCCAATAGCAGTCAGCTTGCATGGCTGTTTGGGTGAAACTGATACTGATTCTGATTCAGACTTTTCTCCAAAAGTCCCCTGATAACTGGAAGACTACTGTAGAATATGAAAAAGAGCTGTTTCCCCCCCCCCCCCCCCCCGACACACACACACATTCCTCCATGCCTGATATCTTAACTGTCATTCAATAGTCCTTAAGATCTATCTTGTGTATTATATCTAGACTCTTAATAAAGCCAAAAATATTGTTGCTGCTGTTGACCATGGATTGCCAAAGGACAAGACAGGGCTGATGAAAACTAAGGCCTATCTTAGTCCATTCTCCTTTTGTAAATGGAGGCCCAGATTCTATTCTACCTATTATGTTTGTAAGTAGGCTTAAGCACCTAAGTACAAACTTATTTCACCCTGCTTGAGTCGCTGAAAAACGGTTAATTCAAAAAGGTAGGTGGGTCCTCCTCATACTTGCTGCTCTTTTGTGACTCAATATTAAGGGTCAGATCATGGTGTGTTACAAAAGAAGATAAGTAAATGAATTTTCAGGACTTGAACAGGGTGGTATAGATGGTACCTACGTCTGTTTAGATGCCCAGTAGGTAGAATAGGATCTGGCCTGAAATGTCACTGAAAATACTGGACTTATCTCTGTAGCACAAGAAAAGATTAAATTGCTATAACCAGACATCTAATACAGCTAATAATTAAGGGTCTGTGAATGCCTGAAGTTGACCTCTGGCTGAAGAAGCTAAAGGGCAATATTTTAGTGGTAATTTTTTATAAATTGAAGATAAGGCATTTCAACAGCTACATGCCAGAGAGTTCCTGGTGCCAGCTGCCTCACTTCAATTCTTTCCTGGGATTTCACACTTTCTGGATGCTCTGTATTTCCAGGAGGATTTACTCTATGTAACACAAGGTTAGGCTCCAGACCTATGCAAAGGCAGTAGCAAGGTCCTTAGTTCTTTACTACAAGTAGTTCTTTATCTAAGTTCCTGTAAAAAGTGTTGCTTCCACATCACAAGATTCATCAAGATACCATCAGCAGCTCACTTGCCACTTCAGGAGCAAGCTATGACACTCAGCCAATAGCTACGGCTGTGAGAGGGTTAACAAAGGACTCCACCATCTCGGCAGCCATTTTGGTAGTTTCAAGGCATGCACAGTGCCTCTAGGCTTGCTTTTTCCCCACAAAATAAATATCTTCCCTGCTTAAAACATGCGCCCTAATCTTTTCTTTTTTGGGGGGGGGGGGGCACTGATTTTTGGGGGAAAGGTGCTTGTTGTATATGAGAAAATATAGTAAATAGAATCATGCTGTGATTACATGCAGTGATTCAGTCTTATTTTGTATATGAACTAGCCCAGTTTTTACAAGCCAAGATTAGAAGCAAGAACAGGATAAGGCTCTCTGTCCAGCATACTCACACAGCTACTTTCCCCTCACAATTTATGAGCAATAATAGAATGGATGCATATTAAAATAAAAAGGCAACAAGCATAAAGTTGCCCATCAAGTAAATTTATCAGAACATTAACAATAACAAGAGTTTGGTCATCACAGATGAATGAATATTAAGTTCTTGGTCATGAGTCCACTTCAGTGAGTGGCAAGGCTGGTATTGATAACCACGGGCACAGGCTCGGACTCATAGGCCATGTCCACACATGATGTGGATGTTTGGCTCCCCAGGGACAAGTAGCGCCACCATTACTTATCCCTGGGGAATGCCCATGCCACACATGCGTTGGCACACAGCAAGTTACTCTAGTTGGAGTAAGGCTGGGGCCAGCACTGTGTTGGCCCCAGCAGCCTTACTTTGGGTCTGGGAACCTCTCAGGGCTGCAGCAGCAGTGATTCTGCCACACTGAGCTTGGCTGGAAGCCACAGTATGGCTATGGTTAGCCCAGCTCCACTTTTGAGCCCAGCTCCTGCCCATACATATACTGCTCCCCCTTTTTTCCACACAGGGTTTTTTGACCCCTGGATATCCAGGGGTCAAAAAAACCCAAGGGAAAAAAAGGCAGAGCAGCCCATGCACAGGCAGCGTGCCCTTGCAGCATGAGAACATCTGAATGTGCAGTATGTGGCACCGCAGATGTGTTTGCAGCACTACGTACCACATGGCCACGCTCGTCTGTACACGGCCATATAGTTCTTTTCATCTGTAGATTCCAAAGCAAACTTTTAAAGGAGGTAAAACTTCATTGTCCCCAAATTTCATACAAACTATTCTTATTCAGTTCATACTACGCATTACACAGATATAACTATGATGAGGTTTTTATCGTATAGATGAGGGGCTTCAGGCTCATTTTTTAAACCAATTTTTAATAACAGTTTAAAAGAACCTGCACTGGTTAAACCAGTTCTAGATTATTTGAGGGTTATAAAAAAATCATTTTAGCAGACGACTTCCAGGCCTGTCTCTGATGTCCCATGAAGAAAACTCAAGTTTTGTTTTTATTTTATTTCTCTGATCAGTCAAAGCCAGGAGACCTGTGAGGAAAATATCCAGGTATTCTAAGAGTTGTAATAGCTTCATTCTGATCACCTGTTTTACACTGGGAGTACCCCATAGATTTCAATAATTTTATTCCTATTACTGTGCTGGAAGGTTAGGATCATGTCCACAATCACTCATTCAGCACATTTGAGAGCAAAGAATTCTGAAGCGTTTTACTCACTAGTGGCAATAAAGACCAAAGGCAAATATACAAGGGGCTCAGTTTGTCTACCTCAAATATATTTCCAACTTTATGCTTAGGCTCTTAAGCCACCAGCATGTACTGGGGGAAATCAGGTCAAAGTTGTGGAAGGATCCCTTGACAGGAATGGCAAATGCATGAAAAAGGTCAGTTAGGTTGGGGAAGTGGGATAGGTGGTTGGAGCTGGATGCCTGGAAGAAACCAAGACTCTCTCCTTTTCATTGCCCAATTCATTAAAATCTTTAAAAAGGTGGGAAACCTGGAATGGAAAAACAAAAAACTTCTGTAGCAGTTTGATCTCACTCAAAACAACCATGAGTCCTAAAGCTTCATCTAAGCGAAGAACCAAAGATCCTTCTCAAGACAATTTTCCCAACTCAGCTTTCTAGAGCTACAAGATATTTTCTAGGGCTGTGCGAAGCTTTGGTTGCTGATTCAATTCAGCAGAGATTCAGCCCGATTCGGTGGCCGAATTTCCAAATCCAAATCGAATCAGGAGACCCTTTAATCTCTCCTAATCAAACTGGAACCCTCCAAATCGATTTGGAGAGATTAAGAAAGATTCGGCAATTCAGATGTAGGCACAGCTTTAAATGCTTTTTCTACATACCTCGAGGTACTGGGTGTGGCTCATGAATGCTGCAATGCTGGGGTGGATGGAGCATCCCACAGAAGTGTGGGGGGGGTCCCCAGTGTGCTCAGCACCAGGCCTGGAAGTGGACCTTCTGGGTCCAGCGGGGAGCACGCTGGGCACCCCCCACACACACACTTCCCTGGCTTGGCAACTGGTGCTTCCTGGGTCCCCCTGTGGCTGATCACTGAGCCAGGGGGAATGCGGGGGGGGGGGGGGGGGGGGCAGTGTGTTCCCTAGAGGACCTGGAAGTGGACCAGAAGTACTTGTACAAGCATGCAGGCCCCCCCTGCCCCCGTGGGATGCTCCATGTGCCCCAGTATCGCAGCATTCACAAGCTACGCCTTGTACCTTGAGGTATGTAGAAAAAACATTTAAAGCTGTGTCTATGTTTGAGTCACTGATTTTCTGACTCAGCGTCGAATCTTCAGATTTGGAGTCAGCTGAATCAAATTGGGGACAGTGATCCGAATTAACGGATCAAATCACTGTCCCTGATTCAGGCCGAATCCGACTTGAATAGGGCCCATTTTGCACACCCCTAATATTTTCCTCAGATCCATTGGTGTTCTGTCATCTTCTAAACCTCTGCCATGTTCACATTTGCTGCCCATTCCCATCTTTTGTGTTTTCATGTACAGGTAATGCTACCTTCAGTCTCATGAGAAAACTCAGCTGAATACTCCATAGAAGTTATTAATTTATAATAGAACCAGACTCTGCGATTGTGGGATAGTCATATCACATCTAAGTAAGGTTCCCTCTAAGGTGCACACGTGTGCAGCTGCGCACAAGTAAAAGTGTGGCCGCTCACAGCCTTTTCAAGGCTGCGCACCAGGAGAGGCTGGGGCAGGAGCCCGGTGTGGGCTCCTCCATCTCCAGGGAAGGGCTTCACTCCCTCGCATCAGGGCTGGGGAGTGGAGCACTTCCCCAAAGCCGGCAGAGCTCATGCCAGCCCCCCGCCCCAGCCTCCGTCCCCGCCTTACCTCACCTTGGGGAGGGGTCGCTGCCTGTCCCAGTGAGGTTCTGCTGGCTCCAGGACGCTGCTCAGCTCCCCCGCATTGCCTTGGGGAGTGAGGAGGCACATGGCATCAGGGCCGGGGAGCGGAGCAGTGTCCCAGAGCCAGCAGAGCCTCACTGGGGCAGACAGCGGTTCCTCCCTGAGGTGAGGCAAGGCAAGGATGGAGGTTGGGGCAGGGGCTGACACAGGCTCTGCTGGCTCTGGGGAAGCGCTACACTCCCCAGCCCTGATGCGGGGGAGTGGAGCACTTCCCCAGAGCTGGGGAGCCTGTGCCAGGCTCCAGCTCCAGCCCCTGGCCCCTGACCCCAGCCTCCAGACACCAGCCCCTGGCTCCCAACACTCCAGCCCCTAGCTCCAGCCCCTGACCCTTGGCCCCAGCCCCAGCCTTGGCCTCTGGCCCCCAGATCCCAGCCCCTGGCCCCCAGCCCCAGCCACCAGCTCCAGCCCCCGGCTCCAGCCCCTGGCCCAGCCTCTAGCCACCGGCTCCAACCCCTGGCCCCTGGCTCCCAGCTCTAGCCCCTGGCCTCTGGCCCCCAGTCACCAGCCCCTGGCTCCAGCCTCCGGCTCCTGGCCCCAGCTCCAGCCCCTGGCCCCCTTCGGTAAGTGTCCCACTCCAGACCGAGGCAGTGTGCTCACAGACTGAGGCAGCGGGCTCATGGACTGCTGCTCCTTAGAGGGAACATTGCATCTAAGCAACTGAATTTTCACCACTAGCTTTGGCTGGCTGGCACATAGTGGGTGCATCTACACGTACCTCTTTTAAGCAGACTTAGCCAAAAATCACCATGTTTAAGGCGCATTAAGGGCATGTGTCTACACATGCACACCCTTTATGTACTTTAAAAATGGTGATTTAAGGTAATGTGAGCTTAAATTCAATACCTGCATAAAGCAGGTGTCAAATTTGGGTACAAATAGCTAAGTCACATTAGCACAAGTGTAGACATCTGCATGTGCGCTAGTGCGATGTAGCTATTTGTGCCTACATTTAATGCACCTTAATGTGCATTAGCATGTCCATGTGTAGACGCATGCCTAAATCACCTCAATGTGCCTTAAGCAAAGGCACCTTAAGTTTAGGCACATGTAAATACATGTGTAGACATTCCCAGTGATTTGTAAAAGGACAATAACTGATATGATAAATTCTAATGGTCTGTATGTCATGCTGCTTAGCTCACAGATAACCACATCCCCACTATTTCACAAAGCTGCAGTAACTCAACTTCATTAAAACACACACACTCTCTCTCTCTCTCTAAATATTCTTGGACAAGTAGAAAACAAAATCAACGGTTGGAGATCTACATCTATCGCAACTTCCAGAAAACACTCCACTAATAGCAGGTCAAGGGAAGCTCCTCTAATTGTCTGGCTTCCTACAGCAGGCACATTTACCTGACACCCCTCGGTGAGATTAAACTAGATTCTCAGTTCCTTGGCCCAATTCATCATAAGCAGCAGGGAAAATAAATCAACCATTCTTCTGGTGGTATTTGTGACAACAAAGAGGCCACCACAGACAGTCAGCTCTATGCCTGCCACCAGCAATATTTTTAGGGCCTGAGTGATACCACCCAGGTACACAGGTAAAAAGTGGCCAGGGCAGGCTGGAATCATTGGCCTAAAAACCTCATATTTAGTGACACACTGACATCCACAATTTAGTGCTAAACAACCTTTATATTATACTTGATATCCTGGCACAGACTAGAGTTCATGGCTTTCTGCTGTACATGACTGTGAGGTACTACACTGTGTTGTTACAGCCTCATCGCCAGCTGATGGAAATCAGCCTGAATTCAGTTGTAGCAGACTTGCCTTTTGGAGCTTGGGTTGAATTCCAGTCTTGAAATCTTGCTGTTTTGATTGGTGGAGCCCATCCACCAATCAGGAAGCAGCAAGAGGAGTAAAGTCACACCCCTTTCCTGAGGGGAGGGGGAGAGGAGTACCCCTCCCTCCCCTGGACCTGATTGAAGACTGCAACACAGGTCCAGAAGACTTCAGGGGCAGAGCCCTGGAGAGTATAAAAGGAGCTGCGTGCCCAGCATGAGGGGAGCACATCCGGGACAGAGAAGAGAGAAGTGCGGGGCTTAGAAGAGCTGCTCAGCAGGGTGAAGCAGTAGCCCAGAAGCACCTCTGAAGACTTCTATCAGCGGGGAATGGCAGATGGCTCCAGCAGCTAGGCTCTTGGTGTGCAGCACAGCACATGGCATCCAGACCCTGGGAGTTGCGGGAGGCAGCTCAGGCCTGCAACCTCTGGTGTGTGGCCAGAGACACGGTGCACAGGCCGGTGCACTTAGGACCTTTGGAGCACTTGGGCGGCTCAGGTCGCCAACTCCCGGAACAAGGCTGGGAGCTCAGTGCAGGAAGTGCTGCATGGCGGGTCCAGGAGCGGACCAAGCCTGGTGCTGCATGAAGCAGCCCCGGCCTATGACCCATAGCAAAGGGCTGAGTCCAGGGAGCCAGACGGTGCTCAGGCTACTGAGCCAGCAGACAGGGCTGAGCCAGATGCCCCAGAAGCCCTGTATAGAGGATCCCTGTTCCAGGGGACAGTGACCCCCTCACAAAGCCCACTGCAGGCAAGAGAGCAACTTGGCACAGAGGACGAGGGCCACCCTCCAGGCCTGGGGGCTGTTAGTTGCAGGGAAAAGAGGATTCCCACAGGGGAGGGGGAGTCCCCCCATGTTAGTTAAGGGCTCCGGTAAGTGGAGGTCCTACTGGGAGGCCCCCCCTAAAGTTACTAGCTTCTTTGTAGGGCTTGGGAAAAGCCCAAGGGCATTGGGGTTTCCCCTCGGGATTAAGTTTATTTTTGGGGCTCTTGCACCATAAGTGGTGTGACGTCATGCCTTATATTTTGTGAACTCGCATGTTTGTAAATTAGTAGTTGAGTAGAGTCCTAGGGCTCTGCTATGACCCCCTGTTGCTATTATTTCATCTGTTGTTTATTTGTATTGTGGCTTATTTCTTGTTCACCCATACTTATCTATAGTTTCTGTTGGCTATCTATGTTTATCATAGAATCATAGAAGTAGGGTTGGAAGGGACCTTGTAGATCTTCAGGTCCAACCCCCTGCCTGGGCAGGAGGAAAACTGGACTCAAATGACCCCAGCCAGGTAGGCATCAAGCCACTTCTTAAAGACCCCCAGGGTAGGAGCCAGCACCACTTCCCTTAGAAGTTGGTTCCAGATCCTAGCCACCCTAACTGTGAAGTAGTTCTTACAGATGTCTAATCTGAACCTACTCTCCAACAACTTGTGGCCGTTATTCCTTGTTATCCTGGGGGGCGCTGGGGAAACAAGATCTCCCCCAAACCCTTCTGGTCCCCCCTAGTGAGTTTATAGATGGTCACCAGGTCCCCCCTCAGCCTTCTCTTGTGAAGGCTGAACAGGTTCAGGTCCCGTAGCCTCTCATTGTAGGGTCTGCCCTGCTGTCCCTGGATCATACGGGTGGCCCTCCCCTGGGCCCTCTCAGTGTTGTCCACATCCCTCTTGAAGTGGGGTGCCCAGAACTGGACACAGTACTCCAGCTGTGGCCTGACCAGTGTCGCGTAGAGGGGGAGGATCACCTCCTTGGCCCTACCTGAGATGCACCTGTGGATGCACGATAGGGTCCAGTTAGCCCTACCGACCGTGACCTTGCATTGTCGGCCCATGTTCATCTTGGAGTCAATGATGACTCCAAGATCCCTTCCTGCCTCCGTGCTCTCAAGAAGGGAGTTTCCCATCTTATAAGTGTGCAGCACCCTGCACTTGTCAGTATTGAAATGCATCCTGTTTTTGTTAGCCCACCCCTGCAACCTATCCAGATCTTGCCGCAGTCTTTCCCTCCCTACTAGTGTGCCCACCTCACCCCACATTTTGGTATCATCAGCAAATTTAAACAGGTTGCTTTTCACTCCGTCGTCCAAATCGCTGATAAAGGAATTGAAGAGTGTGGGCCCAAGGACCGAGCCCTGGGGGACTCCGCTGCCCACTTCCCCCCAGGTCGAATATGACCTGTCCACCACCACCCTCTGAGTACGACCCTTCAGCCAATTTGCAGTCCATCTGACTGTGTAGGCATCAATGCCACAGTCGCCTAGTTCTTTAATGAGGATGGGGTGGTCGACAGTGTCAAAGGCCTTGCTGAAGTCCAGAAAGACCTCATCCACAGCAACACCTGCATCCAATGCTTTTGTGACCTAATTGTAAAAGGCAATCAGGTTGGTCTGACATGACCTGCCCCTAATGAAACCGTGCTGGTTGCCCTTGAGCATCATCCCCGATGCCAGCCCATCACAGATGTGCTCCTTGATGATCTTCTCAAAGAGTTTCCCCAGGATTGAGGTAAGACTGACATGCCTATAGTTGCCCAGGTCCTCCCTCCTCCCTTTTTTAAAGATGGGGACCACATTGGCTATCTTCCAATCATCTGGCACCTGGCCCGAGTACCACGAGCACTCGTAAAGCCATGCCAAGGGCTCGCAATAACCCCTGCTAGCTCCCTCAACACCCTGGGGTGGAGAGCATCTGGACCTGCTGATTTGAGCACTTCCAGCCCCTCCAGAAGCACTCTAACCCAGTCCTCCTCAACCTTTATTTTGGGGTTCATCTGTTTCAGGTCAGATACTTACCTGTATCTGGAGCACTGGTATAAGGTTTTATGGCATTTACCCAGAGGCTATTGTTTATGTTATATATAGTACATGGATATAAACATAAGTTTGATTTCCTTGTGATGAGTTTATGTAAATAAATGTGCATATAGTTAAACCCCCTGACTGTCCTGGCCTGGTTCTATAGAAATGGAGGGAAACTGAGTGATCTGCAGTTTCCACCCCACAGCACACCTGCCAGCTAACAATCCCCTTCAACTGGAGAAGGGGAGTATTTACCACACTTACCTGGGCTGCACAGTAAACTCAGTGCAGTTAAGCTGATTTATGTAGAGCAAAGAATAACAAGAGTAAAATTTCCGAAAGCTTATGGTTTAGGACCCTATATCTTGTTTTCAAATGTGACTTAAATAGTCAATGGGATTTATGCTCCTATGTCACTAGGGCTAAAAAAATTTTACTTCTGGTCTGACAGGTGTTACAGTCATTGAATTACATTTAAGAGAAACATTGAAAGGCACTTTTCAGAGTTTCAAATACATTTTCCATAGAGATCAAAACAAGACACCTGCTTTAGCTGAGAGGTCATATAAACTACCATATACTCTTACTCTAGCAATCCATGATTCAGTTTTCCACTCCTTTCCCATTGCAGAAAGAAATAGCTTATGCAGAATACAGCTTTCTCTTGACCATTAAAGCACAATTTCCAACCATGCATAATGGAGAGGTTAATTATGACCAGATCCATTAACGAACAGTATCAAGTTACAGAGACAGTCTGTTGGAACTTATATTTGCCTCAGTTCCACATAACCCTGATGTAGGCTAGAGGATTTTTGTTTTTCTTTCTTTTAACAGAATTTTACCAACAGCAGAAGTCTTCAGTCTTGATGAAATCCTGGGAAACTTAACTGAAGGTGCAGACAAAAATATTTCTTATTGTTTGGTATGCCCACATGGAATAACACCAAGAGCTATAACGGACCTAGCAATGTTATAGAAAACTTTCAGTGAGACGGAGGTGTATAAGGAAGAGATCAATTTAATAGGCCTGTGCAAATACGGAAGTATTCGATTTGGATTCAGCTGATTCGGAGGACAGTGATTTGATTCAGATCACTGTCCCTAATCAATCTGGCCAAATAGGCGTGAGAAGATGTGGCACCAATTCAGAGAGATTTGGTGATTTCGATCAGTTGGGGAGAGGCAGGCACAGCCGGCTGGCTGCACGTTTTCCTGTGGCTCCTCCAGCTGTGCCTGCCTCTCCCTGGGCAGGGAGCCACAAGAGAAGCCCCCATGGCTGCCCTGCCAGCCCCAGCCCAGTCCCAGCACTTAAAATTAAAAAAAAAGCCCCACACACACCAGCTGCACCAGCAGTGATTGGGGCCTCTGGGCACTCATGGCAGAGCCCTCCCCCACAGACAGCACAGGGCAGCAGGGATTGCCCCTCCCCAACTTGGCACCCATGTGGCAGCTGCCCCATGGCATGGGTGCAGTGCAGCTCGGCAGGGCACTGCACGCAGTCTGGGAGCTAGGACAGCTCCAGCAGTCATCTGGAGCCCTGCACTGCTCAGCCCCAGCTCCCAGACAGCATGCGGCACCCTGCCGAGCTGCACTGCACCTGCGCCATGGGGCAGCTGCCAAGCAGGGGAGGGGGGCAATAAGCCAGGATGCCCACCCCAGGTCGGAGATGGGAAGGTGGGAGGTAGGGCACTTGCCTTCACAGTGGCACAAGGAGAGCGCCCCCAGGTGAAACTCCTTGCTGCTGAATGCTGCCAAAGGCTCATATCTACAGACCAGATCCAGCAGTTCTGGGAGCCAGATCTGACTCATGGGCCATAGGCTGCCAACTCCAGCCCTAAAGAATATCTCATCTTAGCTTTGTTTGCTAAATGTCTGCCCAAATAGGAAGGGCTTAGAGCACTTCTGAAAGATGTGTAGGTCACAAACACCTCCAGTGCCTGACTCTCTGGAGCTATTTCCCATTTCAGCTCTTCAGCAGATAGCTCTCAGCCCTCTTACTGGTGGGTGAGGAGTACATAATGCAACAGCACAATCAATGTACTTTAAACAGTACAGCTCCTTGTTCACATAACTCACTAGGGAACCTTAAGATGAAAAACAATGGAAAACACATACAGTGTAGAGTTGTGAGGCTAAAGTGCTGCCAATAGGAAAGAATGGGTATAAAGAACATGAAAGAGTATGTGCAGGGCAGGTGTAGAGAGCTGGTTTGCAGCTCGCTGAATAATGGCAGCACGGAGAAGGTGGGCTCTACCATGTTTTAAAAAGGGCTGGGGAGTCAACAACGTCTTGTCCACATTGGGGATATGGCCCAGTTCCTGCCATGCATATCCCACCAATACTATGGCTGCAGTCCAGTCTAGGTCTTGCAGTAAGGGGACTGGTGGATTTTATTCTGCTTCCAAAGCTGACACTAGAGGTTTGTCTCTGGCTGGTTACACCAGTAGCTAGTCAGTAATGGCTGGAATGAGTGTGTGAACAAACTCTGAGGCCTAGAGTGGGGCCATGCCCTTCAAGAGAGCTGGTGTGGCCAGATTAGTCCCTAGCAAATGCCAGGTTAATATCAAACTCAGACCCAGGATATACCGTTCACCACTTTCAATTATTTATTTAGTACAGATACAATAGGAAAACCCACAACCTCATTTAGACATAATTAGAAGAAAACACAAGAGATGAATAGGAGTGACTAGGAAAGTGCATTAGAACTTTTTAGTACTGCAACACCACTGTTATATCATCAAGCACGGGGATGCCTAGCTCCTACAGCTCAGCTTGGATAATGCTTCAGGGAATCCAAGGTACACTGGGACTTTGGAGGAAGTATAAGAGAGCTTAGCAAGGCCCTTCTGATTAGTACATTACAATGAATAGTTAATGACCAGAAACTTACAACGAACTGAAATACCCACTTCAGTGTAAGTGTTTCATTGCATAGAAAGAATCCATTGTTCTCTTCTGCAATTTCACCAGCCATAGTAATTTATTTTTCCCCGCTGAGAGATCACATGTGCTGCTGAAGGTGCTGCTGGAACATGGTATTCATTTCGATAGTCACTTAAAGCCAATTGCACACAAAATATCTCATTTGCCCATTAAAAGCAGCAGGGCTGAAACCTCAGGTGGTTTTCCCCTTGCAATCTAGCAGCTAATTTTAACCTTTGAAGATTTTATTTTTCCTCCCCTAAAATCTGGACACTTACTCTTATCTCAAGACATGTCAATGACTGTCTTTGGTTCATAAACAGCTGTTTATAGGAAATACTTAATGTTGCAATGCTTCTTCTGGATGAAGAATCCTTTAGCAGGAGGTAGAGGTAATTATGCACCAACAGTATCAAAACAGTATGTCCTGTAAAGAGAGATTGGTTGGCTAATCTTGTTAGCCTCTTAATACATGTTCCATTAAATGGAGAGGATGAGGGCAGGGAAGTGGGAACCAAGGACTGATACTCAGATTTCTCTTCTCGGCAATTATTTACTTCATTTCCAAGACAATAGTCCGAAACATTTCCCACAGACTGGGTGTGTCTACATGAGACACTTGCTGCACAGTAGATTAGTCTACTGCACAGTAAAGCATCACTGTCTACACATGTGCACATTTACTGTGCGGTAAATTAGTCTACTGTGCAGTTAGCCGATACCTGTAAATACAGTATTTCATAGATTTCATAGACATTAGGGCTGGAAGGGACCTCGGAAGATCATCGAGTCCAGCCCCCCGCCCAAAGGGCAGGACGTCAGCTGGGGTCATAGGATCCCAGCAAGATAAGCATCCAGTTTCATCTTGAAGGTGTTCAATGAAGGCGCTTGAACAACCTCCGGTGGCAGGCTGTTCCAGACCTTGGGGGCTCGGACAGTAAAGAAATTCTTCCTTATGTCCAGCCTGAAACGATCTTGTAGTAGTTTCTGACCATTCGTCCTCGTCATCCCTTGGGGCGCTCTGGTGAACAAACGTTCCCCTAGATACTGGTGGTCACCCCTGATAAACTTGTAGGTGGCCATCAGATCACCCCTGAGCCTGCGCTTTTCCAGGCTAACGAGCCCCAGGGCTCTCAGCCTGTCATCGTAGGGTCTGCTTCCCTGACCTCTGATCATGCGCATGGCTCTTCTCTGGACTCTCTCAAGCTTCTCCACATCCTTTTTGAATTGTGGAGCCCAAAACTGGATGCAGTACTCCAGCTGCGGCCTCACTAAGGCCGAGTACAGGGGGAGAATGACGTCCCGGGATTTGCTTGAGAAGCATCTATGGATGCAAGCCAGTGTTTTGGTCGCTTTACTAGCCGCAGCATTGCATTGCAGGCTCATGTTCATCTTGTGGTCAATGATGACCCCCAAGTCTCTTTCTTCCATAGTGCTAACCAACATAGCACTGGCGAGCCTGTAAGGATGTTGCGGGTTTTTTTTTCCCCCAAGGTGGAGAACCTTGCATTTATCGGCATTGAACACCATCAGATTCTCATCCGCCCACTTGCTGAGCCTGTCCAGGTCAGCCTGGATCATCCGCCTGTCTTCTGGCGTGGATGCTTTGCCCCAAAGTTTGGTGTCATCGGCGAACTTGGCCAGTCCGCTTCTGACTCCAGTGTCCACATCATTAATGAAGATGTTGAACAGTATGGGTCCAAGGACAGAGCCCTGGGGGACCCCACTGGTCACAGGACACCACGATGACTGACTTCCATCAATTACTACCCTCTGGGTCCGACCCCGGAGCCAATTTTCCAGCCAGTGGATCGTGGAGGACCCAAGGCAACAACTGGCCAGTTTCTCCAAGAGACAATCATGGGACACCAGATCGAAGGCTTTTTTGAAGTCAAGATATATGACATCAATCTCATCTCCCTTGTCCAGGTGATAGGTCACCTGGTCGTAGAAGGAAATGAGATTGGTCAAGCAAGACCTACCTGCAACAAACCCGTGCTGGCTATCCCTTAAGATGTTGGCGTCGGCCAGTCCATTAAGGATGGCCTCCTTAATAAACTTTTCTAAGATCTTCCCCGGGATAGAAGTCAGGCTGATGGGCCTATAGTTAGCCGGATCCACTTTCCTCCCTTTCTTGAAGATAGGCACCACGTTGGCCTTCTTCCAGTCTTCGGGCACTACACCAGAGCGCCAAGAGTTTTCAAAGATCCGCGCTAGAGGCTGGGCTATGATGCTCGCCAGCTCCTTGAGTACCCTGGGGTGAAGATTGTCAGGGCCGGCTGACTTGAAGGTATCCAGCTTCTCAAGATGTTCCTTCACAAAGTCAGCATTAATGGAGGGCAGGGGATCACCCTCACCTGGACTTCCCGGCCCTGTAGCAGGCACAGGCGTCCCATGGGGCTGATGAAAGACCGACGCAAAGTACCTATTTAATAGGTTGGCTTTTTCCTGGGCGTCAGTTGTCAGTTGCCCCATCTGGTTCAGCAGGGGTCCAACGTTGCCCCTGCTTTTCCTCCGGCTCCCCACATATCTGAAAAAGGACTTTTTATTGTCCTTGATGCTCAAAGCTAGCTGGAGTTCAGTTGCAGCCTTGGCTACTTGGAACAGTAGTGCATGTGTAGATGCTAACCAGGAGCAAATTTGCTCCTGGTCAGCCCCAACACAAGGGGACCACAGCAGATGGGGAACTCACCCAGTCCTGGTGCTACTTAGCTGCCAGCTCCCCCCAGGGGCTGGGAGCTGACCAGCACCGGGACAGGGTAGCTCTTTGCCCCTCCCGTCTTGGCACTGCTGCACTCCCAGCTCTCTACAGTAGCTGAGAGCCAAGTAGCACCAAGGCTCTGGATCTCTCTTCCTCCCCATCCAACCCAGGTCTGGCCAGGAACCGTTCCTCTTCTGGGACAGGTCCCATCCAGCTCTGGGCTGTGTAAGGATTTCCCCAAGCAGCTCCCAGCAAAATCCAGGTTGCGTGCAGCCTAGAGTTAGCTGGGAGCTGCCCCAGAAATGGGCCAGCTCTGGGGCAGCTCCTGGCTGCATAGGGAAGTCCTGCTGGGCACAGGGCATGTCCCCATGTGCAGAAGAGCTCTGTAGCAGCAGCTGTCTCGCAGCTCCGTGTACATCAGGACTCCTGCCAATGTGCGCAGGGCCAGGAGACAGCTGCCACTGCAGCCAACACAGTTCTTCTGGCCCTGTGTGCATGGGAAAGGGCTCCATAGTCCCTGCCAGCCCCCAGGCTAGCACCCAGGGGGAACCTGGAGCAGGGTAGGAGCAGCTCTGTACTAGACTGCTCCTGCTGGAAGCAGATTTGTTCCCAACAGGGAACATGTATAGACATAGTCCCAAGGAAGATTTACTGCACAGTATTTTAGTGTGCAGTAAGCCTTTATGGCATGTCTACACATGCAACTAATGCTCATTGACTAGGAATTATGGATGGCTGACTTGAGACACTAGAAGGAGAATGGATTCTCCAAGGATGAGTCCCTATACTTTCTGCCCAGTTTAGGTGTCCCCATACTGAGCGCCTCAAGTGGAGGCAGCTCCAAGTCCCTAGTCATTTCCTAAAACTGCTGCCTAGAAAAACCCCCCCCAACATATTTAGATCTTTTCTTTTCATCTCTAACCCTAATATACTGAAGAGACAGGGGCCTCATCAGGCATTTCAGATGCAAAGTTTAAAAGCATAAAGCACCAGTGTTTTGCTTTTATTGACATAATCCTGAGAGACTGAAGAATCCAGAGGGGCAAAGTGAGACTGTGACAAGCTGCAGAGGTGATGACACTAACAGAGTCACTTTTGTTGCTAACATTGGTCGTTCTTCTGCCATCATGAATTTTTCAAAAGATGAAAATTCCTCTGTAGCTTCTTTTTATTTGTTACTATGTATTAACTAATTACAGGTGAGAACAGCTGAATCAAGGGTCTGTTCAGCTGGCAATGCCATTTAATGGCTGGGCCTGAAGCTAGAACACTGTTCTAAGTTAAATCTGAAATAGTGGTAGTGCAACTTTGAAAAATGACACCGTAGGGCTTTGTAAACATCCCTGAATTATGGGATGTTTCTTGCCAATGAATTACAAGATCATAAAAGGGCACCATCACTAAGTATCCATGTGACAACATGTAGTCTCTCTCACTTACCATGCTAAGTTTCAGGTATTTGGGGTGCGACATAATTTAAAATTCCAGCAGAACTCTGCCTGCGCACACAAATCACCTCAGACAAACTGCTTGAGCTCCATTTTAAATTAAGTTTACACGGTTTGATAGAAACATTATTCCTTGTCCTAATGTTTACTTACAAATCCAGAAATCCCCCAAGCTTATTGAGCATATCTTTGTACACATGTCCATGCCCAAACAGATGCAACCGTCCCTGAGAGCAATAGAAAGGTGTGGAAAACAAAGAAAGCTTGAGGAAGCCAAGGACAAATCAAGGAAAGAATAAACTAACAAGACTTCATTCCTGAATGGTCACAGTGACCTTATATACTGTAGCACCTTTTCTGGCATGGAAATACCATCTCCTCCAATAGCTCATCTCATGTTTTAGCTCATAGAGCCAAATCAGACCTTGTGACTTGGCTCCAGGCTAGCTCTGCATTCAAAGTTGAGGGGCTTACCTGCTTCTGGAAATAAGATAAAAAGGAACTTAAAAAGCAGAACTGCAGTCCTAGCTTGATACCTCCTCCCCCCAGGAGTATATATAAAATTCTTGCAGGTTGGCTGAAAAGAATCCACAGGCACAGAGGCCTTCCTTGAATGGTTTAGATAAGAACATGAGAGTATAATGTTGCCACAGCACAGCTCATTTGGAATCAGGGAATAGGGGCTGGGTTAATGAATACCTTTGACTTTGTTGCATGTAGGGGTATAGCTGCATATTGATGGGAAAGAACGTGCAGTAATGTTAATGGAAATTACTGGTGTAAATCTCTCTGCATGCTGATGAGAATAACCCCTTCCCTTCACAGCCAGCCAAGAACAATATTAAAACCATGGGGCAGGGGATATCCAGATTTCACATATTAAAGTATTTTAATTGCACTTCAGGGGAATTCAAGAATGGAGCATAAGAAGCTTTGCGAGCAAAAGAAATCGCTATTCCAGAAAACATCTATAATTTTCCAGGATTCCTTTTATCAGTGATTGAATCCAAACATTTCTGCCCTTGACTAAGCATTCGCAGTTCCCCGGTGTCTCTTGGTAATCCCTGCAGTGGCTGAACAGAATAGCACTAGAAAGAATAAACAGCTGAAGCACTGACACAAAATCCCTCAGTTAATGAAGGGGGCTTCTTTGCTCATAGAGGTAATACAAATAGGGTTCCTTTTGTAGGATCACACTGTACTGGCAGGATGCATGCACTGCATTGCAACTAACCCAAAGAAAAAAAGAAATAAAACTTGAGGAGAACAAAGGGTTGGGCCAACATACAGAATCTTACTCATGTGACTCAAAGTTTCAGGATCAAGTCCTAATTCCTTATAGATTTCTTTAAAGTTCCCTCCTCCCCTAACATTAACATTATTTTTAGAAGTGTGTTTAGACTCAGGTTAATTCACCATGAGTTAGGTTATAGCTATGCCAGATACCACATATTAGAACATATGTTGGCTAGTCTACACTGAGGCTGTAAAGGTACATCACCACACTTTTTTTTTTTTTTTTTTTTTTTTTTTTACACATACCAAATGCAGACACGAGGCAGCGAAGTTGCCCTGAGGAGTCTGTGATGGACAGCATTTCTATGACACACAAATGCCTTTCTGTGCTCTCCATCTGGCTCTGCATTGAATCATATTCAGAACTGTGCCTCGCAGAGGCAAAACCAAGCAAGGTAGAAGACAGGGTTCTTGCTACACAGCGCTGCAGATGAATACAGAAATGCAGGGCTGGAATGGGTCTCAGGAGAGAGCATCTAGTTAAAGCCCTGGCTCTGAGGCAGATCAAGTATCCCTAGACCATCTCTGACAGCATTTTGTCTAATCTATTCCTTAAAAACCTTCAATGACAGGGATTCCACAACCTCTCCAAGTTACATTTTTCAGGAATTTGAAAGCTTTCCCTAACATCTCAGATAAATGCTCCTTGTCGCAAATTAAGCCTATTACTTCTCATCCTAACTTCAGTGTACATGGAGAACATTTTATTTCTGTCCTCCCTATACGTACATCTTATTATTTGAGGACTGTTATCATAGCTCCCCCTCCATCCCCTTTCCCCCATTATCTGCTTTCTAGACTAAACAAATCCAGTTATTTTAACCTTTTCTTACACATCATGTTTTCTAAACCCATATATTTTAAAGCAAGAAAGCCTGTGTTTCTTTCCCATGTCTGGGAGGGCATTGCATTTCTCCTGCAGTTTCCAGGTAAGTAAGTTTTGTCAAATCTATCAAGTGAATGGCTTTAGCTTTGAAGTTGAGAAGAAAACTTACACAGAGGTCAGTCCTTTGAAACAGGCCTCATCCCACTGAAACCAAAGCCTTTGCTTTGCTTTACGCCAGCCATTCATAGATCATAGAGCTGGAGGGGACCTCAAGCATCAACTAGACCGACCCCACCACTGGCCAGTGGAAAGCTGGATTATGCAATTGTGTTGTTAATTGTTCACAGATCTATCGTTCTCATGTACAAATACAGAAAACAGGTTACAGGAGGATCCAGGATTCCTAGGTAGAGTCCAGACCCAAAACATTTAAAATCATTGAAAGACAACTTGAACTCCTATACACATGCAGGGCATCTGTTCCGCTGTAATTACAGCGTATCAGAGCAGACTTGATTAACCAAGTCTGCTGGAGTGTGGTAATTACTGAGCTCCAGACGACTCCAGCATCACATGTATCAGTGTCACCGCACTGAAAAATCATGGCCTGGTATTTTAAACTAAAGCTGGTTCAATGAGCACTAGTTCAAAGCTCCTCACCATCATTTTTCAGCATGGGAACACTGATACATGTGATGCTCTAAGCACTTTTATTAATGAGGCTCTCAAAGCTGTGCTAATTAAGCTTCCCGCCTCCCAGAGCATGTCTATAAACATCCCTTGATTCTACAGTTAAAAGACCAGAAAAGGAACTCATAACATGGATTAACTTGGACAATGAGGGGAAGAATGCAAGGTTAGCCCCAGTGAAAATTTGTTCAACACATTCGTGTGTGTGCACATGTGTGTGTTAACCACTCTCCGGTCCATGATTGATGCACACTGAGATCATCTTCATGGGACTATCTACTTTGGAAACAATTCCCAAATAGCTTTCAAGCCAGTTAGACCTGATTTTAGTTGGCCTGCCCCTTATTTTTTTACTGAACTTGTTTCTAGACTGATTAGAACATTTCTCCAGTGAAAACAGGCATGAGGTAGTTAGGACTCGCATTATAATGTCATTTATGTCATTCAGAAACATCGCATAACTCCATACAAGCATTTTTACAACTATACTCACACTGCAAGTTCTTAGCCATTTCTTATGCCCATGCAGTGGCATATTCCTTGAAAAGGTTCAGTCTAGGGTACACGGTTGATAAGATACCAGAGTGGGAAACCAGAGATCTGGATTCTGTTCTTCACTCTGCAATTGATCTACTGGCCAGTCTTGGGTAAGTCATTTAAATTATCTGTACTTTTGTGTCCCTACCTGCAAAGATGTAAAAATAATACCTCTTCAAGGCATTTTGATACCTACAGATGAAAAGTGCTATGTAAGGATAAGTAATATTATGACTATAGGAAAAGGATCAGGGCACAGGTGGCAGTTTACGCTCTCAATGGCCAGCAGAACAGCCACTACAAAACACTGATGAAGCTTTCAAGCAAGTTGGCAGGAACACTGGTATAGATGTTTTCCATAGCATGGCTTCCTCACACATCCCATGGCTAAAAGTCACAATCTGACCCAACACATTTAAAGTGGAAGTTTCAGAGGGGAACAAGGATCTACTAAAGTAAATAAATAGCAATAAAAATAAGTGGGCCTAGACCGCACGTAATCTTTCACAGTCTGAAATGTATTGGTGTGCTTAGTATTGCGGTACTGACACTCCAATTAATTACTGCTTCTAAAATGCTTTGCAGATGAGAAGTCCAATGCAGTAGAATTGGTACTGTAAGCATTATTACTAATATCCTGCTCTGTTTATAGGACTTTTCATAGGAAGGGCCCCTCTATATCTCTGCAGATAAAAGATAATCCTAATAACACTTATTAAAAGATGCCCCATCTATTATCCAATACTCATATAATCTTAAATTAACTAAGCCCATTAGTTTTTGTTACCCAGGCACATGAATATGCAGGCTAGGCCACACAAGATCAGAAAAGCCTACTGAGAACCAATAAAAATCCTTGTATAAAACAAATAAATACAATGTACTACAGTAAATGGGAGCAGGCCCCCAAAAAAATGGTGCAAAATACATAGGGGACACCGTTGTCATAGTAACTGGCATTACAGCTTGCTTCCGATAATTAATGGAGGGCTTTGCTATTACAGTATTCCTGAAATTTCACTTTCCCTTGTGCTGCACTGCAGAATGCAGTATCATTTCCCCATTCATAAATATTTCATTACCACAGTCTGCTGTGTTTCATCATCACTGATAACACTCAGCCTAATACACCCATTGCTGAATTCATGTAACCCTGTCAGTAAGGGAACTTCCATTTCCTCTGTTTATTTCTGCAATCTTCATTTTTCTTGCTCGATGGTCTTACACTGCAAGCGTGTCATCTCGGGTTAAAGTTCAAACACCTTTAGGTATATTTTGGTTAAGACATAAATATAGGTTGTAAACATATTTTGTGTGTCTGCATATGTAAAAAGAGGCACACACACATCTATGGGTATACATCAACAAGCGCACACGTGCAGGTGAGCACGTTTCCTACAGGACAAATAGCAGCAGCACATATTTGTGCTGCTATTTGTCCCTGTGCACTCCAAAGCACAGCAAATAAACATGGGTAGGGTACGGGAGGCTGAGGCCAGCACCTGTACTGGTCCCAGAAGACTCACTTAAAATCCTGGGGGCCACCTGGGGCAGCAGTGGCACTGAGCCATCCACTTGGACCTGGCTGGCAGCCACACCATGGCTCTGTCTGGCCAGGCTCCAGTTTCCTGCAGTGCACACTGATGCCATGTGCACCATGCCACTTTTTTCAGTGGCTTTTTTTTTCTATACCAGGATCTCCCCGTGTCAAAAAAACCTATGGCACTGCAAATTAGCAGCACAGCAAACTGGTGCACATGCACTGCGTGTGGTTTGTGGTGCCTCAAAAGGGTTTGAGTCACCACAGACTGCACATACACACTTGTTGGGACACACCCTACGTATGTCTACATATAGTATCTTTTGGGATACATCTATGTCGAGAAAGAGACATCACGTCTAAGCAGTAACTCACAGAAAGACACTGTGTTCTGATCCAGTAAAGGATGTGGATGTCGTTAAGTATACAAGTTATCTCACTGATATCAGTTATAAATAACGTATGTACGACCCCTGTTACCAGTGAAATATGTTGAGGCATTTTTTCTGGATTGGGCCCCTAATACTTTTTATGAATAACGAGCTGGTGGAGACCATCCAAAGCTTGATGGTCATAAAGGGATAAAGCAAAACAGAAAGGAAACAGGAAGAAAGGAATATTCCTTGTTTTAATATTTAATTCCTTGCTTTACTACCTAAACCTTTTGTTTAAAAGGACTGAAAAGTAGCTATTTTGCACTGATTTCCCCCAACCACATGACATGAACATTTGAGATTCCCTGTTGTGTGACACTGAACATACTTTGTCTGCTTTGTTTTGGAGTTAAGGTGCTGTTAAAAATACCTTGCATTCAAAGCATACACAGCTGCCAGCATTCAGGTGGAGGATGACTACTCAAAGGATATGCCCAGACTCTGTACTATGTAGTCCTATCATTAACTGAGACATTTTGCAGCCTCTCAAGGAAAAGGCTTGCCTAGGCTAAAGAAAGAGAAAACACAGTGTATAACTTACGGTGCAAAACAACGCATGTATTATGGGACATATTTTGTAATAAGTGGGCACGCCTACATGTGCACTTGCTATGGCACCAGTTTACTCGCGAGTAAATTATTTGCAAATAAATGGTGCTAGGCAGGTGTCTACACGTGTAGGGAAGTGGGAGTAGATTTGTTGCCAATCTGCTCCTACTTCCTGGGACCCTGCAATAGGCCCTGGCTGCCACCATGAGGAGCTCCAGGCTCCAACCACAGCTGCCAGCAGCCTTCCTCAAAAGCCCGCCCTACTCTCTGGCCAGCCACAGCGTGCACAGCACAGAGACAGCATGCAGCAGCGCTCTCCTCACTGCCTCTGCCTCCCCGTGCTATGGCTGTACCTGCCTCTGCCCCTGACAGTGACGACTAGTGCCCTGGGCTCCTGCTGGCCACCATGCTGGCCCTATTGGCCCACCATGCCAACTGCCACCTGGCCAATGGCTGTCTTGTCCCTCCTGGCTCTCACACACAGCAACTGCCTGCCCACCCACTGCACACTCTTCCCAAACAGCACACTTTCATCAAACAGACCTCTTCTTCCCCCCTCCTCTTTCCCGCACTCTCCCCAACAAACAGAGCTCCCCTCCCCGCTCCCTCCCCAACAAACAGAGTCCCTCTGCCCCAACAACAACCAGAGCCTCCAGCATCCACTCTACCCACCAACAATAAAAGAAACCCCTTTTTCCCTGTGAAAACTATTTACAATATCCTTTGTGTGCTGTCCTGGGCTGGAGGGCCATGGGGTGGGGGTGCCTAGGGAGCAGAACCTGGGAACAGGTGGCCAGCACCCTGGCCTCTGGCCATTCCCCTGCAGGTACACACACCACGGCATGTATGGTGGGTGGGGGGCTCATCCAGGGATGACAGTGGCTGGTGATCACTCAGTGTGAGCAGCTCTCCCCTCTGGTAGCCAGTGTCCAGGGACAGCAGGGCCATTGTATGGTCGTGGCCCCACTGCAGGCAGCTGTAGCTCCATGCCTGCATGGAGCCAAAGTGAACAGCGGGGCTGGGTAGCAGGGGACCTAGGGCAGGGTCTGGGGCAGGGGCTTCTGGAGGTATCCCCAGGAAGGGGTCTGCTACTGAGTGGCAGGTGGCTGCCAGGGGGCAGGCAGGGTTAGGGTTGGGGGCCAGGTACTGGGCATCATGATGGTGACCACCAGAGCCATCTTGCGGCAGACCGTGGCCTTCTTAGGGCAAGTAAGATTTGATACAATTCTCTCTCATATGAGAAGAATCCTAGTAAACTCTGACACAGGCTGACAATCTGCAATGCATGGTAACGTATTTTTTGGCATACAACACACCCTGGAATATAATATACATGCAAACAGAGATCTGTGTGACTGGAGCAGGGCTGTGATTAATAAAACTTTATTTGAAAATCAGCCGACGGGCTTTTTCTCCTAAAGTGGAGAGTGAATTTAGGCTGTTGGGCTGGCCAAAAGGCAGAAAAAAGAAAAGGGTAGCTGTCGTAGATCAGGCATTCAGAATGAACCAAGTTGATCAAAAAAATAAATAAATAAATAAAGAAAGAAAAAAAAATCAGGGGTTCTACCTGTATTTTGCTTTGATTTATGAGCAGGGGCCTACTTAATTTGCGGTTTTGCAGTTTTCATGGAAACCGCAAAAAATGCCATTGTCTGCAATCACTAAGAAATATTGCATTGGTTGTGATTTCCCATTAAATCAACCTAACCTCCCAGTGTATTTTTCCTATAACATGTTGTTATAGAGTGTCCCAATGCTTCCCGCAATACAAAAACAATGCAACAATCACTGCAGCCATAGATCACGTGATTGAGAGTTACTGTGTTAGTGAAATAGACTAAGTGAAGGCACTAATCCATGAAGTGAAAATGTTTCAGTGCCATCTTTTGAAAAGTTAAATGCAATGCTGCAGTCTGAAGATATGTGAAAAGAAATTTTAAAAAGCTAAATACATTTCAGCCATTATGAAATTATATGGTATATGCCTCTTTGCCAGTCAGCAGCAAGGGGTGGTACCACCAGGAAATGCCCATGAAATTGGCTCTTTGTCCCAAGACTAAGCTGCAAAAATTGCTTTATTTCACTGCAACTTAAGTAGACCCCTATTTATGAGGATCAACCAAGTTCAAGGAAAGAGAAAACAACAGGTTATTTTTTAAGACAATCATGATTGTTCTGATTTTATACTCCATAGCATATGGGGAGACTAAATGCCTTGCTTATACCTTATAAAGCAGAGACGTATATAGCAAACTTTGTAGCGAGGTAAAATTAGTGGTGTTAGTCCCGAAGTCATGCGCAAGTCAGGGTAGGGTGGCACCTTGAGATTAACTTGTTCAGAGGCATACATTTTCACAGGCAACACCCAGCTTGCATCTGACAAAAGTAGGCTGTTGCTTATGAAAACTTATGGGTCTCTGAACAAGTTAGCCTCAAGGTGCCACCCTGGTCTGTCTTCTGCCAAATATTGGAGCTATGTCTACAGGTAGAGGAAAACTGCAATACTCACTCAACAAGCTAAGTATTCCAACAAGTTGCATGGCCCCAGGACTCTGACTAAAGCATTAAGTTGAACCATGTTTTATTGCTGAAGCATACCTCAACTGCATTCAGATTTCAGCCATCCAAGTATGCCAATAATTTCTTGCTGCCCACATCTGGCGTCAGGTAGGCCAACCTGGGCCAGTTGCCTAGGCCGCCACACCTGCCTGGGGTTTTTGACTGACAGTCCTACCCCAGATAATCAACTGGCTGGTTTCATCACTGGTTGCTGAGAGTGCAACTACCCATTTACCTGCCACCTGTAGGAGCAGCCTCCCGGAGAGCCAGCAGTACCAACCCAGCTCTTCTCTGGTGAACTGCTTGTTTCCTGACCCTGGTTTGGCTCTGTCCCTGGATCTGGCTTTGGATTTCCCCTTGGATCATCTTCCTGGCTTCTGGACCCTGCTTACTCAGTTCCTGGCTGCTGGCTTGCAGTTTTCCCCTTGATTCTTGTAACTTGGTCACAGCCTCCTGAACTCTGACCTGGCTGGTGTTTGGACACTACCTCTGGATTGCCCTTTGGATCTAGTAACTTGGTCTCTGATGCCTGTCCCCTAAGAGGGCCTATGGCAAGTAACCACTAGACCAGGCTGGCTGGCAAGTAACCACTAGACCACCCTGGTCCTTTACATCTGGACATCTATTGCTATCAGACTGTGGTTCCTTCAGTCTACCTTTTAATATTTAAACCAAAAAAAATATTTTATAACAGGGTGTTAAGATAGAAACCCTGTTACTTAAGGTCTGAAGGGAAGACCCTAGGACTTTGGTCACTGAAAGGGGGGGAAAAGGGGCCACCGAAAGAGCAAGGGCGATAGCCAGCTGGACCCAGCTGATAAAGATCCACATACCGGGGTGGGGGGGGGGGGGGGGGAAAATAAAGATGAAAAAGCGCCTTCCCATCGGGGCGCTAAAAGAAAGGAAGGAGTCCTTGGCAGATGACGAGGTGTAAGCCCTGGGGATCCACGGATCAAATGGCTGACTGGTGAGCAGTGGGTTACTTACCCAAGGGGTCGCAGGGCAAGGACGGCTGAAGACAGGTCTGGGGAATCTGAGAAGAGAGTCAGAAAAGGGGAATTAGGAGGGTATCAGGCAAGGAAGTTACCAGTTACTTGGCGAGGCACCCCTACGCTTCAAAATGGTAGCAGGGGTGCTCTATCCAAAGCTCATTGAATGAGCTTTACATGAAGCACCCCACCACCATTTTGCAGGGCAGAGATGCTGATACACGAGACACAGGAAGCTGCTGGAGCATGGCAATTGCCACGCTCCAGCAGACCCGATGAATTGAGTCTGCTCCAACTCACTAGACTTATAGCACATCAGAGCAGCTCTCCTGCTCATGTATAGGCACCCTATGTTAGCTATAAATCTCTATTACTTTTTCTATCTGACTTTTCTATCTAGTTTATATTTGTTCTTTCTTTTTATGCTCCCCATATTCTCCCCCCCCCTTTTTTTTTTTTTTTATTTTGGGTCTCTAGATCTTCTCTTCTTTTTCTTTGTAGCTCTTAGAAGCTCAGTTATACTTTCATCAGCAAGCAGCAGCTCAACAGACACTTTTCACTAATGTTTTTGATAAAAATCTAACCAAGTTTATTAAAGCAGGCCTATATCTTCATGTAGAGTCCCTGTGGGTAAGGCTATACCTTGACTGCAACATACTCTGAGGTTCTCCAGCACATCCCACCAAACTTGGAAATGAGGCAGTGAAGACACTCTGAGGGCACCCTACCCGTTGCCACTAGTCTCAGACATGCCACAGCCAGAGGTCTTCAGGCTAGTGGCCTCAAGGGATTCACCTAGAATGACTTCCTCCTCATGCACCAAATCTGGAAATGAGGCAATGAATCAGGAAGTGAAAACTGGATGAACAGAGTTTGCTTACACGTAGCATTCTCCAGAGTGCTGCAGTAAGTGGTATAGATCAATGATGTTCAATCTTTTGGCCCCACAGGAGTCTGCCAGGCCAGACTGGACTTTGGATCCTGGCACTGCCCCCTTCTGCCCCTGCACTTCAGGACTGGGACCCAGGTGCTGGGTATTACCCTGCTCCTGCCCCCCACACACTGGGATTGGGCCCTAGGTGCCTGGCATCACCCTGTCCCACCATACATGTGCCAGCACCCAGCACTGCCCCCTCCCACCTCCCATGCACTGGGATTGGTCCCTGGGCACCAGGCACCACCCCCTCCCACTGCTCTCTTGCCAGGATTGGGCCCCAGCACCTGACACTGTCCTCTCCTGGCCCCTGCACACCAGGATTTGGCCCTGGGGCCCAGCACTGTCCCCATCATCCCTGCATGCTGGGATCAGGCACCAGATGCAATGCATACAACCTAACAATTTGGCAGCAGGAGAGCAGAGCCACCGTTCCACACTCCAAATTTCCTTATCTGTGGGGGGACCCATGGGCTGGGTGATGGTATGCCATGGGCCAAAACTGGCCTACGAGTCAGGGGTTGATCACCCATAGTATATAAATTTCCAGAATTCAACAAGAATCTGCCCATACTAGGCAGGGTGCTAAATTTGACTAACAGATCTCCACTTGGTTTTAGCAGCAGAATGTGATAATAGAAATAGCTAGAACATGGTGTTTTGGGGTGTGTCTGAACAAAGTAAAAAGAATGGTCTCTTCCTTTTCTAGCTACTCATTTGTCTTTTTTGCCCCAACCCTCACCGCTTCCCCACAAGCAGCCTACACCATTTCTGTCACTCCCATCTCAACAACCTCCAATTGAACAAAAGAGGCACTGGGAATTTGGTTTCCAATGGTGACCTCTGTACCATATCCCTCCTGGAAGATGGTTCCTGATGAGGACCATCACAAGATCCCACTGGCCAAGTAGAATGGACAATCCTTGTGTCCTTGGCAAAAACCCAGACTTTTTTACAATCTAAAGAACCACCTTGGTGGTGGCAGTGCCGAAGTGCTAGCTCCGAGACAGGCTGCAGCTAGCTATAAATGTGGCAGAAATCCAGTATGATAATAAGGTTGCTGTTAAAAGCACTGACGCACCTACCATGGATGATGGAAATCTGAGATGCCATTGTACGACATATGGGAAACACATGAGGCCACTAGTTGTTGCGACTTGAAAGGCTCTGAAATCCTTTGACTGGCAGTCATGCAGTCTATTCAACACATGGGCTTAAGACCCCATGTTTCTTTTTTCTATACGAACACAATGTTCATCCTATTATGACTCAGCCTGCTCTCCCATTGGGGCCCTGTCGAGAGAGCACAGCTGAGACATTTGACACTCCACAGGCTACATGAAATTAACAGGAAAAAATGCTGGTGCTTTGGGGGGGATGGATGGGGGGGAGGAGGGACACAAGTAAATAAATGCATTAAAGTGAAAAGAAAAAGCTACAAAGCCTAACACAAAAGGACAGCTGGCAGAAGTGTGTGTAGCACCCTTTCCTTCGCACAACAGTTGAATTGCCTTTTGAAACCCCCTTTGAACTCTTTCCATCAAGTTAACCAGCAGAAACTCATAATTTTTAACCTGTGCAGAAGTGAAGTTTCCTTGGTAACTGCCATGTGTTTGATCAGGGCTTTGACGTTCAGAGAACCATTGTTCCTAGCTTCCCTTCTGAGTAGACATGCCCGACCTGGGGTCTCAAACAGCCTCAATGGCTTCTTTTTAATAACTGCGGCATGCTTGCCATGTTGGAATGTTTAATCTGCAATCTTATTTTCTCTAGGGCCAGGTTGGACACTTTCTACCCTGAGCCACAGTAGAGGTGATGTGAAGCTAAAGCACCTTCTTACGAAAGGTTCTTGGGTGGGAATTTGCCTCAAAGTGCTATTTCCCACTCAGTAAAGTCAGTGAAAAAGCACCTGGCTTCAGATAAGGCTCATGGATAGTACTGGGTGGGTGCAATATCCCAGCCCACCTCTCTGCCTAACCAGTTGTGTCAGCAAGTACAGGGGGGTGGAACCCCTTGAAGACTCTTGGGCTGGTCTGCATGGCTGGGTGCTTTCCAAAGCATAGGGTTGTAAGCTACCTTGCTGGAAGAGGAGATCCCTACTAGATAACTTGCCAATAGATGACACTTGTCAGCAAACATCCCAGTTTTGCACAGGGGGCTTATTGATATGGCAGCTTCTCGAACTCTCTCTGCAACACTTTGGAGGAGAGCCTGGGACAATCCAGGTGGTAGCATTTCCTACGCCACCTTCTCATGAATTTTCATCTCTTAACAGGGAGTTGTTCATCTTAGGTGAAACAGAGAAACACATTTAAACCAAGGAAATCTCAGGGCTTAGTTATGTATTTTGTAATCACAGAAACCCAGAATGTCAGAGATATTTCAAAGTGCAGCCTTGATACAAAAAGTTATCCCTAGCACAATATATTGCTCTTCTCTTTTCTTGTGGCACTAATCAATTCCATCACCATGGCAACCTGCTGAAGTTCAGGTACCTGTTTCCCAAATAACTCTGCTCACTGTGTTGTACTAGATCCAGAAGTTTGTGCCTGCGTGACTGAGATGTGCCGGAATGAGAACACCACCATCTCATTAGTTCCTGCACTGATAAAGATATTTACAGCTTATGCAGCACTTCACTTTTCATCTCAGAATCTCAAAGGACAATTAAGTATAATTACTCCCATTTTGCAGATGGGCAAACTGAGGCAAAGGAAGGTAGAGCAACCTGCTCAAGTTTATATAGCAATTCAGTGGCATTGCTGGGAATAAGGGCCATGTTTTCCCCACTAGAACACTTTGCTTATCATGGTGCTTGACCCCTTTTACCAGCAGGGACCTGCCCTGCAGTTGAACTTTAGAATCATATCCCTCCCTTTCTCTAAAAGTAACTTACCTTTTGCACAAGAAATCATGAACTGTCTCCTGTGTGCTAAATATGGAAGGTTGAGATTCCTGACCTGTGAGCTCACTACCAAATTCCTTCTGAAAACTCCTCTCTTCTCATAATCACCTCAATAGCACTTACTTAGAAAACCAGAGCCAAGAACTGGGGCCATGGAAACTGTCCAGTACACAAGACCTAAGACTGGTAAAAAGCCTCTGTTGCATTAACACTTGTTAAACTGAGGGCTGCTAGTAGTTTCACAGCTGCTATTACGTGATTATTGCTTGGCTTCAAGGATTTGCATTTGCTACATAAATATAATACATATTATTATCTGGTGAAGAGTAGAGAATCCACCTTGAACTGCTGCACAGTGCTCCTCCAAAAAAGTAAAACCACCCCTTCAGACAACAAAGAAAAAGGATCTTTACCTTCATGCCAGATCATTTCCTGCTTAGTCAGGAAGCTGTATCCAGATGTACGTCTTACTTTATATTACAACAGCCTGCAGACAAGTTACTCATCCAAGCCAATCATAGAAGGTGAAATTTCCAAATGCACCTGCAGTGACTTCAGAGCCCACGTACTATTTGCATGTTACTAAAGATATTTAGGGATCTGAGCCTCACTGGCCTAACTACACTGTAGGCGTGCAGCTCTACTCCTTGTGAACTACACCCAGAAGGAACAAAGTGTCTGTCTACAGCTTTGGGAAGCTAATTAGCACAGCTGAATGTGAGGGCCAATTAGCCAGCCCCAGCTAATTAGCCCATCTGTGCTGCCACCTGAACATGAGGGCTACACTGTTTCTATGTTAGGAAGCAGCCCATAAAGAGCAGTGTGGTGGAGGGCACTGTTACTGCCTACAGTAAGTTTACCAGAGATGTAGCCATTGAAAATAAAAAACAAAGCCAAAGTCAAAGTCTTTGAGTCAGCTGGAAATTTTCTCAGCAGAATATTTCTCCATCAGCAACCGCTACTTCTTGAAAAATAGAAATGTTTCAAGAGAACCTGTTGATGTTATTGAATCTTCTGCTGGAAACTGGCCAGTTCACCCACATTACCAGCTGCCATCAAGCTAAGAAACTGGAAGCCCCACGTGGTCAGAGCTCCCACATTCTTGCCTTCCCCATTGCCCATCAGGCCGGTGGCATGGAGACTGGGGAGCAGTCAATTCTGAAAAAGTCGAAGTGGAACATTGTTTTAAGATTTTTTTTAAAACAAAAATCTCAAACTACCTCATTCCATAGAAATGTCACCACTGTGACTCTTTTGATCCAATCTGGAATGCAACTTTTTAAACAGTTTTGCAATTTTCCTGTACAATGGGACTTCTGAGTTTCAACCATACTGCATGAACAAGCAATATATTCAGACATGAGGAATGGTTTGTGCATGGCTTGATAACCAAAAATAGGCTAAATCAGACCCTGCAATAACAAATAATTTATTAGGTAGTGTATGCCCAGATGAGTCTAGCAAATAAACAGTGCCTCATATTACAAAGACAACCTCCATCCAAACAGTGCTTGACAGTATGGCCTAGGGGAAAATACCTTTTTGACTGCAAATCTGATGATTAGCTTAATCCTAAGAGTGTAAAACCCACTAACCAAGCACTTGAGAGTTTGGGCCTTATTACACAGTAATTTTAGGTGGCTTCTGGAGCTCTTAACCCCTGGATTGGCTGCACATTAACAACTTTTTAGTGGCTTAAAGCTCATTATTCATCTTAAAGTTACGCTGCTCCAGGACAGAATTTTCTCTAGTCCACCTAATTTTGCTCCTGTTCCATTAAGGTGTGGCCACTCTCTACAGTTATTCCACACAAGCTGAATTCCTCCAGCATCCCAGGATGCAGTGGTCCCTTCTGAGTCAGGGTGGGGATGCCAGGGTACAGCAAAGCCAGGGACGGCACCTGTGCCCCACTTCTGCCACCTGGCAGAGCTAGCATCTCAGCCCTGGAGCACCTGGTGTCTGCAGTGCCTCCTGGACTGGCTCGCTACTCCAAATGCTCAGGCCAGACTTGGGCCAGGGTGCCTGAGGGGAGTGGCAGACTGGTGCTCACCCTTCCCGCTGACCTGTAGTTGAACATGCATCCAGTCCCACCCTCCACTGCTGTGCATCCCCCGCCCAGTGCCTGCACCCTCAGGATTCACATGCCCCAGCAGAGCCAGGCAACTGGAGAAGGGTGGATCTTAGCAGCTGCAGCATGGCAGTCCGAAGCCAGTTCCCACTGCCTCCATGCTCCACTGGGCTGTGCAGGTTCTGGCTGCCAGCTCCCCCGACCTGGCTTACGCAGGAGTGGCCATGAAGCCCCTGAACTCCCATAGTAGCCAAATGGCTCTGGACATGGAACACAGGGCTCAGCAGTGTTCATCTGGGCTGGGGCTGCACAGAGGAGGCAGGGAGTCCATGCTGCTCACAGCTGTTTTCCAAGCCTGTCACCCCTCCCTCTCTTGCCCACAGTGTAGGTGAAGGACAGACAGCGATGGTTTTTCACCTTAAGGTTCTACTGCTCCACTAAGCCAAACACTAAACTGAATAACATGTGTTCAGTTTTTGGTGCAAGGTGTAACAAGGCCCTTTTTTCAGCACTAATACATTCCAAATTCCCACCTCCGGCCAGTGACCAATTGCCAGTTCTTCAAAGGAAAGCAATAAAAACCAAACAAAACCCAAAGCAAACAAATAAATAAAATAAAAAACAACCAAACAACCCCCCCAACAAGCCAAATAGAAAATTTCCCTTGAATATCATTTCTGGCCCCTGTAGACAACCAGCAGAAGCCCTGATACCTGGGACAATACAATATAAAATGACATAATAAATTTTGTAAGAATCTTCAAACCTTAAGAGGCAGAAGAATGAACAAAGGGAGGAAACATAATCCAGAAAAAGCTATCACAATTCCCCAGGCTAAGCCCCCTTACTTTCACCTACAAAGCCATAGAGTCCTGTACTATCTGAAGCACATCTGCAAAGTACCCTGTATATTGCAAAGCTACCACTTGAATGCAAACCACTCAGATACTCAACTCTTCCCTAGCATCAGGAAGCCATGTAGCATCAGTGATGTCAGCAAACCCAATACTGTCAGATTCCCACCCCTATATATGTAAGCAACCTATGCAGGTTGCGTCTACATGTGGCCGTACAGCACCATTGTTACTGCGCCATCATTTAGTACTCCCTTTTGCGCAGTAACAGCCTGTACTGCGCCATGCTGGCTGCGCACTTATTTTTAGCTGCTACATCACCGTAGCAGAGCCTTACAATATTGCTCTGGTGACTTAACTGCAGTGTCACAGTTTTTACCTGTTAACACTATGTCGCCGTAGTGCGTTGCTATGGCGACATAGCAGCATGTGTAAATGTGCCCACAGTGATTATGTTTCCTTTCATTCCCTCTTGAGGACACCAAATGTTCAAAGTCACAAGTCACATGCCCTAATCGCTATTCCAAAAACACCCCTGTCTCAGTGTTCCTTCTGTAAACATGTCAAGCTCCATAGTTTCATAGTCATTGTTGGCAGGGTCAGAAGGGACCTGAGCAGATCATCAAGTTGGACGCCCTGCCATAGCAGGAAAAAGTACTGGGGTCAAATGACCCCAGCAAGGTGTTCCTCTAGCCTCCTCTTAAAGACCCCCAGGGTAGGAGCCAGCACCACTTCTCTTGGAAGTTGGTTCCAGCCGCCCTGACAGTGAAGTAGCACCTCCTGATGTCTAGTCTGAATCTACCCTCTGCCAGCTTGTGACCATTACTTCTAGTCACTCCTGGTAGTGCTTGGAGGAACAGGGACTCCCCCAATGCCTGCTGGTCCCCCCTGACTAGTTTGTAAACGGTCACTAGATCCCCCCATAGCCTTCTCTTGTGGAGACTGAACAGGTTCAGGTCCCTTAACCTCTCCTCATAGGGCCTGCCCTGCTGACTCCTGATCATGCGGGTGGCCCTCCTTTGGACCCTCTCAATGCTGTCCACATCTCTCCTGAAGTGCGGTGCCCAGAACTGAACACAGTACTCCAACTGTGGCCTGACCAGTGTCACAGAGAGGGGGAGGATCACCTCCTTGGACCTGCTAGTGATGCATCTGTGGATGCATGACAAGGTACGATTGGCCTTCCTGACCGCATCCCCACACTGTCGGCCCATGTTCATTTTGGCATCAATAATAACTCCAAGATCCTTTTCTGCCTCTGCACTGATGAGAAGGGAGTTCCCCAGCCTGTAGGTATGCTGCTGGTTCTTCCTCCCCAGGTGCAGTACCTTGCACTTGTCAGTGTTGAAACCCATCCTGTTCTCATCCGCCCACCCCTGTAACCTGTCCAGGTCCGATTGCAGCTTATTCCTCCCTTCTAGCGTGCTCACATCCCCCCACATCTTACTGTCGTCAGCAAATTTGAACAGGGTGCTTTTTACCCCCTCGTCCAGGTCACTGATGAAGATGTTGAACAGTGCGGGTCCAAGGACCGAGCCCTGGGGGACCCCACTGCCCACATCCCTCCAGCTGGAAAATGACCCATCCACCACCACTGTCTGGTTGTGGCCCTCCAGCCAGTTAGTGACCCATTTGACTGTGTAGGTGTCAATGCCACAGTCCTCTAGTTTTTTAATGAGAATGGGGTGAAAGAATGTCGAAGGCCTTCCTGAAGTCCAGAAAGACTATATCCACTGCTACCCCTGCGTCTAAGGATTTTGTGACCTGGTCGTAGAAGGCCACCATGTTGGTCTGACAGGACCTGCCTCTAATGAACCCATGTTGGTTGCCCCTAAGCATAATCTCCCCTGCTGGCCCCTCGTGGACATGCGCCAGGATGATTCTCTCAAAAAGCTTACCCAGGATTGAGGTAAGACTGACTGGCCTATAGTTTCCTGGGTCCTCCTTCCTCCCTTTTTTGGAAATGGGAACCACATTGGCCCTTTTCCAGTCATCTGGCACCACACCAGAGCACCCCGAGTGCTCATAAAGCCGTGCCAGGGGTCCCGCAATGAAGGTTGAAGCTATTTGTGTTCTTTGTACACAATATTTTGTCTGGAAGACCATTTCTAAACGTAAGTCCTCTAATGGTTAGAAATGTTTTTCTAACATTAAGTCTAAATATATTTGTGACTGGTTTGTACCCATTTGGTCTTATACTAGAATTGTCCATTAACTTAACATTTTTTTCTTCCTCCCAGATACTCACTCCCCCACCCACTGGGTAAATTTATAATAAGTAATCATACCCTTAGTCTTGGTATTTAAATGATTCAACTAGTTCTGGACCTAGCCAGATTTACTCATTTGAGCTATCTTTTTCTTTTACATAATTAGGTTTATCTATTTCAACTGATCTGTAACAATTTCTGATAACTCCTCTTTGCTCCACAGGTTTACTGACCTCTTCCCTTTTGAAATGACCATTTTCATTTTCATGACGGGGTTAAACAAAAGTATTTTTTCTACATGGCATTTAGATAGGCTGCAGCTGCTTTTCCAGACTCAATGAAGGGCATTTTTTGCCTGAAAGCTTGTCTAACACCTCTCACAACTATATACTTTATCCAACAAAGACATTACCAAACAAATCGTGTTTCTCATACGTTCCAGAACTATCACAACTTTTACAATGCTACTATCAACGCTGCAGATTTAGTATTCAAGATACAATGGAGTTTGGCACAACAGAAATGGCTGGTCACCTTTACTAGGAAGTTAGATTGTGTTAAGAACACAGGTTTCAGACATCATTTTGACTATGTGAAGTGCAACATTATAGGCAATAGACATTAACCTAATTAAATGTATTCATGATACCCTGTGATTATTTGGATTTATCTATGGATAAGTGACATTAAACTCAGAGGTTCCTGTCTACACTGAATGCATGTTTCATTTCTTCCTGGCTGATGTGACTTCTCAAAACATTTAATGTGACCTATATTTCCTATGAAGAATAAGCCATGACAGGACTGTAACCTGGAAAATTCCCAGCTGTTCATTTTTACCAGTATTGCCAACCCCAACCATTCAAAACCCAAAAGCCAGACATCCCTCCTCCCCCTCACAAAAAACAATTCAACAGTTTGTTTTTAAAAATAGAGGATTTTTTTCATAGAATCATGGAAAATTAGAGTTGGAAGGGACCTAATTTTCAGGAGGTTTATCAGGAGGTCATCTTGTACAAGCCCCTGCTCAAAGCAGGACCACCCCCAACTAGATCATTCCAGCCAGGGCTTTGTCAAGCCAGGCTTTAAAAACCTCCAAGGATGGAGATTCCACCACCTCTCTAGGAAACCTGTTCCAGTGTTTTACTACCCTTCTTGTGAGAAAGTTTTTCCTAATATCCAACCTAAACTTCCTTTGCTGCAATTTGAGATCATTGCCCCTTGTTCTGTCATCTGCCACCACTGAGAACAGTCCAGCTCCATCCTCTTTGGAACCCCGCTTCAGGTAGTTAAAAGCTGCTATCAAATCTCCCCTCAGTCTTCTCTTCTGCGGACTAAATAAGCCCAGTTCCTTCAGCCTCTCTACACAAGTCACGTGCCCCAGCTCCCTCACCATTTTCATTGTCCTCCACTAGATTCTCTCCAACTTGTCCACATCCTTACTATAGTGGGGGGCTCAAAACTGGACATGGTATTCCAGCTGTGGCCTCAACAGTGAAGTATAGAGTGGGATAATTACTTCCCTCAATCAGCAGGCAATACTCCTACTAATGCAGCCCAGTATGTCGTTAACCTTCTTGGCAGCAAGGGCATTTTGGGAAGGGGACAGGCAGTCATTCTGGGGATTCAGAGAAGCTTGGGCCTCTGGAGAGATGCTCCAGGTGATTTTATTGTAAGTAGACTTGGAAACTTAGCCAGTATATTGGGATTAAGTGACTTTAGATGTGTGTTAAAAAGGGTTCCTGAACCCAAATTTGATAAAAGACTCAATGTATTCTGTATTGCTCAAGGTATTTTGTTATTCTCTTGAATTTCCTGTGTTCTCTACCCCCCCCCCCCCCCCAAATTCTCTCTCCGGATCAATAAAAAGTTATCTGGCTTAACATGCCTAGCTGTGAATGCCTGAGGGGAGAGGGAGCTCAGCTGTTTATTAACTAATTCAGTCCTACCTGAGAATATCTTGGGAGGCTCCAGGCTATAAGGAGCACCCAGAAATACTTCCAGGGGCAAAGCATCCCCAAGGCTGACTGGGTCTGTGTACCCCAGGCTGCACAGAGGCCTAAAGGAGACCAGTACTTGGGTGGTGGCAGCATTACCCCAAGCTTGCCAGAGATCTCCATGGAAGGGGAGCTAAGCTGAGCACAGTGAGGTGGGTGGCTCAGCATACTAGCACCCCCTACTGTCCTGCCACAGTCCCCATGAGTAGGAACGTGCATTCCCCAGGGACAACTAATAGCATCGCATATTTGTGCCACTGCTAGTTGTCCCCAGGGAGCACCCCTGTACATGTACTCTGGTGCATGGTAAGTTACCTTGGGTGGAGTAGGAGAGGCTGGGGCCAGCACCTGGGCTGAGCCCAGCAGCCTTATCTGGGGTTCTCAGGGCCTTCCAAGGCTCCAGTGGTGATGATTCAGGCATGCAGAGCCTAAAGGACAGCCTGAGCATGGCTCTATCTGCCCAGGCTCTGGTTTTGGGCAGCCCATACTGCCACCACATGCACGACCCCACTTTTTTCTGGCGCAGGTTTTTTTGACACTGGTTAGCAATAAGGGGCCCTTTGGGAATTGGAGCTGGGGGGCAAAAAAAGCACCAGTTACAGGGCTCAGGTGTCTATATACTAATGCTAGGAGCATGGGGAACAAGCAGGATGAACTAGCGCTCCTGGTTGCAGAAAACACCTACGACTTAGTAGGGCTAACTGAAACCTGGTGGGATTCGTCCCACGACTGGGCAGTACATATTGAGGGTTATAGGCTGTACAGAAAGGACAGGGTGGGGAAGAAAGGGGGAGGGGTTGCGCTCTATGTCAATGAGCAATATACATCGACCCTCATCAAGATGGAATCGAAGGAGGAGAAAGTAGAAGGATTGTGGGTTAAGTTACATGGGGGGCAAGGAGAAAGGGATTTGGTGGTAGGGGTCTGCTACAGACCCCCACACCAAGAGGAAGAACTAGATTTGGGGCTCCTGAGGCAGCTCTCAGAGACCATAAAAACTAAAGAGGCGGTTGTCATGGGGGACCTAAACTACCCAGACATCTGCTGGGAGACACAGACAGCAAAGTCCCACCGTTCACGCAAGTTCCTATCCTGCATACAGGACCTCCACCTGACGCAGGAGGTACACAGTCCCACTAGTGGGAATGCCATACTGGACCTGGTATTGGCAACAGGGGATGATATGGTAGGGGACCTACAGATTGGTAGTCACCTGGGGGACAATGATCACCAAATAATAGAATTCATCATAAGACGTCGAATGGGAAAGGTAACTAGTAGGGTGAAAGTGCTAGACTTTAGGAAAGCTGATTTCAATGAGCTCAGGCGATTAGTCAAGGACGCACTGCAGAGTAGGAGTTTTGAAGAGATGGGAGCCCAGGAAGGGTGGCTGTGCCTTAAGGAAATGATCCTTCGGGCGCAGAGGGAGACAATCCCGATGCGAGAAAAAAGAGGGAAAAGGGCCAGGAGGCTTCCTTGGCTGACCAGAGAAATCCAGGGCAGCCTGTGGACTAAAAGGGGAGCATATAAAAAGTGGAAGCGGGGAGAGATTACTAAAGAGGAGTATACCTCCTCTGCTCGCACGTGTAGGGAGGCAGTTAGACGGGCCAAAGTTACCATGGAGCTGAGGATGGCATCCCAAGTAAAGGATAACAAAAAATTGTTTTTTAGATATATAGGGAGCAAAAGGAAGGCCCAGGGTGGAATAGGACCTCTACTAAATGGGGAGAAGCAATTGGTGATGGACAGGGGGGACAAGGCTGAACTCCTCAACGAGTTCTTTGCCTCAGTGTTCCTAAGTAAGGGGAAGGACAAGGCTCTCACTGGGATTGTAGAGAGGCAGCAGCAAGACACCAGACTACCAAGTGTAGACCCTGAGATGGTGCAGAGTCACTTGGAGGAACTGGATGCCTTTAAGTCGGCAGGCCAGGATGAGCACCATCAGAGGGTAGTGAAGGCACTGGCTGACGTCACTGCGCAACCACTGGAGGTAATATTTGAGCAGTCGTGGTGCATGGGCCAGGTCCCGGAGGACTGGAAAAGGGCCAATGTGGTCCCCATTTTCAAGAAGGGGAGGAAGGAGGACCCAGGCAACTATAGGCCAGTCAGTCTCACTTCCATCCTAGGCAAAGTCTTTGAAAAAATTATCAAGGCTCACATTTGTGAGAGCCCGGCAGGACAAATTATGCTGAGGGGGAACCAGCACGGGTTCGTAGCAGGCAGATCATGACTGACTAATCTAGTCTCTTTTTATGACCAGGTTATAAAACGCCTGGACGCAGGAGTAGGGGTTGATGTCATATACTTAGACTTCAGGAAGGCCTTCGATATGGTATCCCACCCCATACTGGTGAACAAGTTAAGAGGCTGTGACTTGGATGACTACACAGTCTGGTGGGTGGCAAACTGGCTAGAGGGTCGCACCCAGAGAGTTGTAGTGGATGGGTCAGTATCGACCTGGAAGGGTGTGGGCAGTGGGGTCCCGCAGGGCTCGGTCCTTGGACCGATACTCTTCAATATCTTCATCAGCGACTTGGACAAGGGAGTGAAGTGTACTCTGTCCAAATTTGCAGATGATACAAAACTGTGGGGAGAAGTGGACACACCGGAGGGCAGGGAACAACTACAAACAAACCTGGACAGGTTGGACAAGTGGGCAGAAAACAACAGAATGCAGTTCAACAAGGAGAAATGCAAAGTGCTGCACCTAGGGAGGAAAAATGTCCAGCATATCTACTGCCTAGGAAATGACCTGCTGGGTGGCACGGAAGTGGAAAGGGATCTTGGAGTCCTAGTGGACTCCAAGATGAACATGAGTCGGCAGTGTGACGAAGCCATCAGAAAAGCTAATGGCACTTTATCGTGCATCAGCAGATGCATGACGAACAGAACCAAGGAGGTGATACTTCTCCTCTATCAGGCACTGGTCAGACCGCAGTTGGAGTACTGCGTGCAGTTTTGGGCGCCGCACTTCAAGAGGGTTGCGGATAACCTGGAGAGGGTCCAGAGAAGGGCCACTCCTATGGTTAAGGGCTTGCAGACCAAGCCCTACGAGGAGAGACTAGGGCACCTGGACCTCTTCAACCTCCGCAAGAGAAGGTTGAGAGGCAACCTTGTGGCTGCTTATAAGTTCATCACAGGGGCACAGAAGGGAATTGGTGAGGTTTTATTCACCAAGGCGCCCCTGGGGGTTACAAGAAATAATGGCCACAAGCTAGCAGAGAGCAGATTTAGACTGGACATTAGGTAGAACTTCACAGTTCAAGTGGCCAAGGTCTGGAACGGGCTCCCAAGGGAGGTGGTGCTCTCCCCTACCCTGGGGGTCTTCAAGAGGAGGTTAGATAGGCATCTAGCTGGGGTCATCTGAACCCAGCACTCTTTTCTGCCTATGCAGGGGGTCGGACTTGACGATCTATTGAGGTCCCTTCTGACCCTAGCATCTATGAATCTATTATTCTCAGTGTCAAAAAAAACTCAGCATGCTGCAAATTAGCAGTGCCGCAAATGCCTACATGTGTGGTATGTGCAGTGCCACAAACTGCACATGCACACTTATCTGGATGTGCCCAAAGGGTCTCTAGCAGTTATAATGAGGATCACACTGGTTTAGAAGATCCCTTCCAACCTTTCTTCTAGCACTGAAAGAATCTCAGGTGGGATGACAAAGCCAATATTGTCAGTCTCAGCTACCTCAAAAAAACCCCCAAAAAACAAACGTTGGGGAACAATGGTTGCTTAAGGAACTCATGCTGAGATTATCAGTTCGGGTAGCAACATTCTGCCCACCTAAAGTTTCAAATATGTGAGTTATTTTTCATTTTCCATTCTGCACTGTGTTGGGTCGCCATTTCCTGTTGTGTTTCAGGCCACAGATGGCTGCATTTCTGTACCAGTTGAAGCAACTGCTACATTAAATATATACACACTCTGAAAAGCTCTGGGATCTTTCAGGACACAAGAAGTATAAAAGTAAGTCATTACCATAATCATTACCAATGTAGCATTTTTCACTCTCCCATTTACAATGCTATTTTTGAATAGCACCACTGGCCTAAGGAACAGGCTGCCTCAAATGCTGTCAATCTGGCAGTTTTCATGAGTATTAAATTAACTTACAATTTTTGCTTCATTCCTATTGTTAATCTTTTCTTTTAGCTTCATCTCCATTTTACCCTCTGAGCTTAGAAATAGTCAAAACTCATTACAGAGAATAGCATATCATAAAAGTAAGAAATGGAAAGGACCTATTAGATCACCAGTCCATCTTCCTGCCAATTAAAGACTGTCCTCTAGAGCACATTTTTAATGGTTTGTCCAGTCTAGTTTTAAGAAGGACCAAGCAGTTGGGTTTCCATCAATTCCCTTAGGAGGCTATTCTACAGCATAATACATCTTGCTGTCAGGAATTTTTTCTGTATATTCAGCCTGACTGTCATACCATTAGCCCTAGTTATACCTCTGCGTGTCACACTAAAATTCCTCTCTCTGCCTGGTGTTCAAACCCATCAAATATATGCATATGTATTATATGCCCCACACTTTAGTCATTGCTTAGCTAAGCTGTTTAGAGCTAACTTTTAGCTTAAACGCCTCTGCTAAACCCTTTTACTCCCTGATAAGTTTTCTACTGTCCTTCCAAATTCAACAGTCTCTTTCTGGTGATATGAGCCTAGCACTGACAGCAAGAGTTAGCTTGGGATATATATCTGAAATACATAAAAAGCTGCTCTATGCACAGCATTGGAACAAATACACACACCCCTGTGTGTGTGTGTGCACGTGTATGTGTGTGCATGTACGCATGTTATGTAACTTAATGTTTTAAACTGCAATCCAGCCATTGAAAGATGGTATTCCCTGCAGTCATCCTCATGTGAATCTTTGTTCCTACACCACCATGAGGGAACTCCTCAGTTAAACCCTCTTCTGACACAAATTTACATCTCTAAGGTAAGAAACACTTCTCTGAAGCTTTCTATATAGTGTAAGGACGAGGGAGTGTGAAAAGAACCACAGTCACCCACCACATAGCCACATATCATGCTACACTAATTATTGGAGTGGCAAGAGTTATTGTTAAGCATTTTATTTCACTTCTTATAGTAGATCCAAGGTGCCTAACAGCTCCTGATTTGGAACAGTAAATGTTCTGAAAGACTGAGCACATGACAGCCCCAGGTGGCAGCTGCTTGGGTCCCAATGTAAGTTTTGTACATGCAGCACAGGTAAAAGTCCTTACAGAAAGCACAGCCATGCAATAAAGATTTGCAAATATGCTGCCAACTGGCCCTTTAGTCCTAACTCAACAAATATGTCTGCAAGGTCAGGAAGATGGTAGTGGTGGTTACCTGGTAACTCTCCCCACCAACTCTCCCTGCTGCCTAATCCCAAACTCATAGACACTTTTATACTCCCAGTTTAATTTTAAGAGTTCAGGTAGGGAAAAAGATGATTGATTTAGTCCCACTGCAATGCAGAGAAACAGGTTAAAGGCCTGATCCTTCATGGTACAGAATATATCCTGTGACGTGCCCTGTTCCAATTGTTGAGGGCATATAGAACCCACATAACAGAAAGGAAGTCTATGTTAGTAGCTAGATGAAGAAACTGGGAACCTGGGTACCAGGATTGAGGATGCGCTGTGTAGCAGTGGACAATTCATGTTGCATCTCTGTTCCTCATCTTACCCAGCTGTTACAACATAGAAATTACTTCCCTTCAATGGCTCTTGCAAGGGACATGAATAGGTGTTCCGAGATCTTTACATAAGAGGTGCCATAGAAATGCAATGCATTATCCTTAACATACATCTCACATTTGCAGGTTTAGGGCAATATTTTATTTCAAAGTACAACAAGGTAAGAAGTCAGAAAAATATTAAACAAGCAGTGAGAAACAACTATAAATAAGAAAGAAATACAGTCTTTGGTGCAATAAAATCATGTTATATGGCCCCCTCAAGTTTCAGGGGGGCCCTGCATTGGTTTGGGAATGAGATAATCTTGCAGTTTGGCTTGCACAGAAAAGCAAAATTTTTTTTTAAAGGCTAGATTTTAAAAAGCCCAAAAGCTAGGAGCTGCAAGTGAAAAAAAAAAATGCCTCTGCAATAAATGTTGGACTCTTTCTTATGTCACATTTATACTGAGAAGAGGGGAAAGGACCTGATTGTTGTCAATCAGCAGGTGTTCCAAAGCATTCTAAAAACAGATGCCAAAAAACGTCTTTCAGCCTGAAAGGAGCAAGCTTTCAAGTCGGAAGGGAAGGTTCTTGGCCTAGAATTGGTTTGCTCTTTAAAAGGAAAATGTTCACAGATGTGTTAGGCTTCAGACAGCAGGATGCATCCTAAAGTATTGAGTTTCTCTTGGGGAAAGTGAGGGTCTACCTGTATCAGAGGTTAGTTGTAAGAAGAAGTCTCTAAATCATACATGGCACAGGAAACAATGATTTTTGCTTTTCTATCCATATCTTGACCAAGGTTCCCATCACCTACTCTGATTGTAAACACATGCACATGCATACAGTGCTGCTCGCAACCCTCCACAGACTCAGAGACCTCTGGCGAACATAGAACAACAATATATCAGCCTAATCTGGCATGGTGGTAAGCACCTCTCTGCACTGAGCAGTACTAGGCAACTCATTGTTTTTGTAGGATCCTTCCCATTGTGACCAGATCATGTTCTTCCTAGCCAAACTCCATTTTTCAGCCACTAGTATTTGGTAATGAATGTAGAGGATGCAGAACATACAACACATCAATCCAGTGACCTGCAAACAGAGAGAGCCTGCTGATGCATAACGAAACACTTTCAACAAAAATCATTTTGTAGTACTTTGCTCTGAGTGTACTGCAGTGACTCAGATGACTACAGCAGTTCCATCAACTGTGAAGGTCCCCAGCATGGCTCTCAGTCATGTTACATGCATTCATTCCAAATACCTTCCCTCCACCCCTACTTTTCTCTTATGATGCTCAAAAAAAAATCTCACTCCCCACTTATGGACTCTGAAGGCCTTCTAAAAAGGATGATGCATATTCTTAATTCATCATTTAGGGGGCTGTTAGAAGATTTTAGTCAGGCCACTTTCCCTTGAGAACACCTCCCCTTAAAGTATGAGCTGGGGTAAGTTGTATTGGTAGTCAATGGAGACACCCTAATTTACATCAACTCAAGATCTGGATCACTGGAGGTATTTGGGGAAAACAAACCTATTGATTGCAGAGAAATGCACTTACATCATCCTCAAGATGATGTATTTGGACATGCGTAGTTGTAACATTTATTCTTGCTTTCTCTACTGCCTCTTGAGAAATGGTTTGGCAGAAGAACAAGTAGACATCTTTATTAATAATAAATAATAATGATAATTAACAATGAAATAGCTTGGCTATTTTTTTTTTAAACCATGTGTCTGCTCAAAGCCAGGCAGTGTAATTCACTGTGTCCACCATGCAGACATGCATAGTGGGAAGCAGGGTAGTCTAACGGTTATAGCCCCACGCCAAAAATTGGGAGACCAGACTCATCTCATTTCTACTATTCATTCATGCCATTCAGAGCCCTTTTTGGCTAGTATTATTTCTCTTTCAGAAATGGATACAAGAAACTCCAAGATAGAAGCAATAGTTTTTTTTCTAAACACCCATTAACCATAGTTTAAAGGTTATTTCTTTAAAAACTTTCCAAAGTTTCCTTGTTGTTGTTGTAAGAAAAAAAAAATCACTTTTGACTAGCTTATACAAAGATATTAAGATGCCTATATATACACAGATAGACAATTCTGAATCTCATTAGGCATCTAATTATTGGGAGTTAATATATATAGGACTGCAGTATATAAGCGGTCTGGCCTAACGGTTAGACCACTGAGGGAAAGCAGGGGCCTGGGGCTGAGTGCAGGAGCCATACCAAAACCAGAGTCCACAACACAATCCAGGGTCAGGATCTGGGCATCAGATGCCAAGTACCAATCTGAAGGGCTATCCATAGGGCAGGGCCCGAAAACAGAGGTGAATCAGCATCAGGAACCACGAAACGGATCCACAGGGAAATCCAAAGCCAAAATCCAGGAAGAAGCCAGAAACCAGAGAGTCAGGGACCAGAGTTCAGGAACCAGGTGACTTGGCACAGCACAAGTGCCGACTGGCCAGCTGGTGCTAAATGGGTAGGTGGTGCTCTTAGCAGCCAATCAGGATGCTCACTGCTCCTAAACAGGGGCAGAGTTCATTAGCCGGGGCTTGCTGCAGGTGTGGTTGCTGAGGTACTTGGCCCAGGCTGGTCCACCTGATCAGAGTCCCCGACACCTAGGTACTTCTGAAAAATCCCAATTGGTGCCAGTCTATATCTTTAGGTGTCTAACCGCATTTAACAGTCTAGCCTATAGTCACACCATGCCTCAGTTTTATTATTTATAAATGGAGATAATCATACTGCATGCTATTGCAGTAAAACTGCAATGCAGGTGCTGAATTCTTCTACAGCAGAACCCAGATCAATTGTATCCAGGTCCTTCACAACCCGCTTAGTTCACAGGAGGCTGTCAAATTAAGGACCAGTCACTCAGATGACTGCTGCTGCTCTTACTTCAAAGGGTCCTGCTTCTCCACTTAGCTGGAGCTCATTGATGGTCCCCCACACCTGGTTGGATGAGTGGCACTCTTGGAAGTAAAAGCTGTGGCAGTCAGCTGGAGCACCTCAGTGGCCCCACACAGCCGATAGCTGCAGTTGTGTGACCCCAGAAGCTTTCAATACATTACAAGGCCTCACCTCTGAAGGTAGATAAGGAACCTAACCCTGGGAATCATCTAGGTTCTACTCTATACACCACATTGATGCCAAACTACCTACATGGTGTCAATGTTCGGAGGGGAGGGAAAGGGGGTTATATTGCCACGGACATGGAAATCAAAGTTGCAGTCACCAAAAATGAAAAAGAACAATCCAGGCTCTAGCTAACCAGTTCCTGCTCTAAATTACTGATATGCTGCCCAACAAATTAACACTGACCTCAGAGGGCAGAAGCAGAATTCCCTGAACTGTGTACTAATCACTTCCATTCAGAGGGCGAGCACAGACAGAAAGAACCCTAGCAGTAATATGACAGGAGTGCAGGCCTGCTTTGCACACTTTATATACAGAGCTTTCTCTAAGCAAAGAAAAGACAGAATTGAAATAAAACCCTGATCTTAGAAAACAGCTGCTTCTTTCAGCCTTTAGAAGAAGCACAAATATAGATTTCCCCCCCCCCCCCCCAACTTGGTAAAAATTTGTACAGGGAGGATTTGAGAATGTCAACAAGCTGACCCATAATACCAAGGGCCAATTCATCAGCCATACACAGCCTGCATATGTTCACTGAATTCAGTGGGATCCCTCACATGTAGGAAGTTACTCATGCATGTGACAGCTTGTCAACAGTGGCCACGTCTATGTGAGACACTGGCTGTGCAGTCATTACTGCGCAGTAGCAGTGCTGAATGGCTTTTAGGTGACGCTGACTGCACGGTAGCATCATATCATGCTTCATGCTATGCGACTCTACTGCACAGTAGGAATGAGCTACTGTGCAGTCAGGGTCTCATGTAAATGTGGCCAGTGTACACAAGCTGCATTTTGTATTGGGGGTAACTAATTCATGCAAGGTAACCTGTGGCAAATACCTAGTGAGGATGAGACACTTCAGCTTTCTCACAAGGTCAACTCAGCAACCCTTACCCAGGCTTGACCTCAGCAAGTTGACTCCACTGCATGGGTGAATCCAGAATCATGGCACTAGTGGTGTACCCACAACCCCTTTGTTTCTATAGCACTCATGCAGCAAGGAGAGCTCAACTGTGCATGTCACACAGCTAACCGAGGTGTGGTCACAACCCCTTGCTGTGGTCCTGGATGCCAGAGCGTTATCCGGCATGTTGGTGCAGTTCCTGCTGGGTGCTCTTCACGTGTGCTCACTGGCTGCTCCGTGCAATCTGCCTGGAGTCCCTGCTTTCACGCAGCTCTGGAACCTGTTTGCTCTTCTCTACCTCCAAATTCAGTAGCAGGGAAAAAAATGGGAGGAGTGGACTGCACAATACCCACTGATACAGCTCCTGAGCCCTCCTTTCCCTTGCTGCTGAATTCACAGGGAAAGGCAAAGAGGAAGGAGGGGAAGAGTGAACAGCAGCAGTCTGCTTGAAAGCAGGGACTCGGAGCAGACACTGCGCTGACCAGCCCTTGAGCTCAGAGCTCCCAGCACACATTGAACTCCCAAAAGGAGCACACAGCCAAAAGGAGGGGTTCAACCGTGCTGCTGCACCCCCTCTGAACCTTCCTCTTCACCATAATACTGAAATACCGTGGCTTCACTGTGTAAACATACCTTGGGAAGATTGTGACCCTCTTGTTTGCAGAAGAGAAATAAGAGGTCCTCTAATATAATTGAATTCACCAATATGCATTTTCTACTAACCTCTGTTCATTTGTTTCGTTGTCCTCCCATGATTTGTTTTGTTTTCCTGTTGTGTCTGGCCCAATACCTAGACCCTGAAATGTCTTGGGAAGGGACAGCTTTAATACTTTTCTATAACATGGCTAGCACAAAGGTATCCTAAACTGAAATTCCCTAGCCCTCTGATACTACAAAGTACATAAAATCCATTCCAAAATGTATTTTTAAAAGCCACACCATTGCTTCATTATGCAGAAGCTGAAGAAAATGCATTGAAGGTTTAATATGTTCAAATCCAGAGCAAAAGACTGTTGAGGAAGAGATGGCTCGAGTCAAATAGGAATAAAATTAAACCATTCTTTCCTAGACTGGTTTCCACCATAGCCTTCATCCCAATAAAAATGAGAATCCGTTCTAGTGACAATCAGTACTCCTGCACAGACTAGCAAGCAAATAGGCTTATCCTAGAAATAAGTACAACCACGAGTGTGTCAAAGGGACTGAGAAAAATCTCTTTCCGGTTGGGAGGTAAACGGCTAAATTAACGAATGGTTGATTGTGGGTTCTCTTTACAATGCATTTTTTCAGATTACCAGGAATGATAAAACAGTAGTGCTAAAGTTGGTTTAAAGCAGAGGTCAGGTGGTATAGTAGAGTGGCAGGTTGCAGCTCAGATAATTCAGACACTTTTCCATTGTTTCAATGCAACAAGGAGCATGAACCTCCCCTCACCCCCCCCCCCCACCAAATACCCAGATAAGCTAAACTGCTCTATAAATTTGTTATCAGTTTGTATGAGTAAATGGGAACTGACACAGTCCTTAGCATCCAAGACATTAAAATGGTACATATCGTTAAACAAAAATCATCATTGTCCTCATCCTTCCCAAACGCTGCTGAGTTTCCAGGCTTTGGAGGTAATGTGTTGCTTGTTATCAGGCAATTTGATTTTTCTTCTCTTCTTTTAAAGGATGCTCATATAAAAATCCAACAGCATATGAAAATAAGCACAACAGCTGATCACAGTGTAAAGAATGGCTTCATATTTGCCACTACTGGGTTGAATAAGTGCCAATACATGCCAAATAATTTAATACTGCTCCTCTTAACTTATCAATGTTAAATAGTGTCAAGCAATATTTTGGAGATCATGCATTGTTTGTAGCTGAACAGTTCAGTGGTGACTGCTATTTTGATGTTATTCATAATAACCTGGGCCTGCAGTGCATTTAGGTTAGCTGCAGACTGCAGTGAAGTGCAAAATATCCAAGCTTGGCTCAGAGTCAAGAAAAAGGGTAAGTTAGCCTGCACACATCTCTATGCTGCTACGTATAGACTGCTTCCCATACACCCAAGCTTGCCTTTTTAAAAGCTAGCTTTACTATACTGCAGTCTGTGGTTCAGACAGTCCCAATAAAAAGCTAATGAGCAATGCAAAATGTGGCCATTTTTTGACAGCCAGTCAATGTTTTCACTGTGGAGACCTCTTTGATAAAGCTTCTGTCAATACATATATATATAGTAGCAGACCAGGAAGGTGCCACTGGGATAATATAGCTGAGTGTAGCAGGGTATAGGTATACCATGCCATAGGTGACCATGGTACCCCTTGGTGTCCAAAATACCCCTGCCTCACCTAGTCTCACTTGGTCTCCCCAAGCTACTACCTAATCTTGCCCTCCCTCCAGCAGGGATGGGGGGGCAGGGGGCTGCAGATTACAAGTAAGGGGCAAGAGTAGCAGGGCTGGTGGGGGCGGGGGGACGGGACAGGGGACTGTAGGTGGGGAGTGAGGAGCACCTGGGAGGTAGGGGGCTGTGGGTTGGGAGTGAAGGGCAATGCGGAGGAAATGGGATCATAAGTGGGGTCAAGTTAAGGAAAAGGTTAGGAAGCAGTGACCTAGGAACATCAGTCATGGCCACTAGCCTCCCCCATTACCACAGCCAGGCCTTGTGGGCATTACTCAGTCTCCATTCATGAAGTCTTCTGGTTTGGGTACTCAAGCTCCAGCCTCTTTGTCCAGGTTTCAGCCCCCTCAGCTTTAGCCCCTTTCTCTGGCTGTAGCCGTAAGTGGCAAGAGAAAATATTATTTGGGGAGCTGGGTGGTACGGGGCACACCTGCCTGATCCCGCTCCTTCCTCCTGCAGGGCCAGTATGCACTGGTGCCGTATGCACAGCAGAAGAAGAGCGCATGGCCGAGGCACTAAGCATGGCGCTGCAGTGGCAGGATGTGGTGGTAGCACAGGAGCCGCTGTCACTGGCCTAGTTTGGTAAGCCCTCTTAGCTCCAGCCTTCCACCACCTATGGTCTTAGCCCACTGGCTCTGGCTGCAGATCCCAGGCCTTAGCCCACTTTGCACTCTTACCCCATGTAAAGGCTCAAGCTGCAGAGTGCCATGGCACCCCACCGTGTGGCTTCCAAACCACCCCTTATAGCCACTCCCAAGCCACAGGTTGCTTTACTCAATACACTGAACTAAAACTCTAACACTTCAGGGTGTAAATATGGAAAAAGCAAAAATATACTTTGCTGGGTGAACTGAAATAGCTCACAGCCAAACCATTAACCTATCCAGGTAAACTCACTTACTGAGAGGGGGATTTCTCTGCCCCTGATAATGGCCCCTCCTATTCCTGGTTCACAGCTTATCTGCTCTACAAGAGTTTCTTCTTCCCTGACACTCTAGGCCAAACTGTTTCTTCTAGCCTGGAGTCAGTTTATATGCTGGACCAACTCCTCCACTGCTCATCAGCTGATCCAAACTCACAGGTCTAGAACAGGAGTTTTCTCTTATCCCTTTTTATCCTCATTCACCTGTGGTCATCTCCACCAGAGGCAGGCCCACACTTGGGATCATTTTCTTCCCCATCAGCAGCCTCTACACCAATTAAGTCTGGAGCTCAATGCTAGTCCCAGTGCTGTAACAAAGAGGGGGTGAGCAGGGCAACTGCCCTGGGCGTCAAAGCAAAGGGGTGCCAACAGGTGCTGCCCCTCTGGGGCAGGGTGTGGGATGGAGCTGCGAGTGGCTCATTTGGGGGAGAGGGGTGTGGGGGGCAGCTCCCACTACTGCATGTACTCCTGGGCAATTATCGGGGGGGTGCCCCCCAGATCTGTGTGCAGGGCAAGGGTAGGCTGCCACTGCAGGCTTTGCCCTGGGCACCAAACTTCCTTGCCATGGCATTGCTTAGTCCAGATCTCCATTTCAGGAGAGCTTCTGATCAGGCAGCTTGTCTCCCCCATTAGCAGGGGTACTGCCACCCCATTGGAATCCTTCTTTTTTCCCTAACTGAGGTTCTTTTCTCTAGAGGGTCTCAAGCTAAGTCTCTCATCCTACTCTACAGTAGCCCCCACAACAACTAAGTCCTTGCCCCTTTGGGCCACCAGCATTTGATTCTTAAAGGGGACATGTTGCTTTCTCCTGCTCATCAGCCCTTTCTCTGTAATGGGCTTTGATTCCCCTGTTACACTATGTAACAGCAAAACACATTGTATTTATCCTACCTTTAGATTTCCAAAAGCTATTATTGTCATCCAGACCAAGTCATGCAGCCTAAAAACCAGCTACAGGATAACATCTATTATTGAAATTACTCTGGGAGAGGTACAGGTTCCCATAATGACATTTTCCAGTAAAATCAAAGATGGAAGATGCAAAAGTAACAGAGGGGCAAGATTCCATTCTGATAGCTCCTGATTTGAGGTCAGCTTCCAGTAATAGCAGGCCTTTGCCTAAGAAATCTTCTAGATCAGATCAATATGAAGATACATGAAGGGAAGGCCTATCTCATCAACATCCATTCAACTGTGTATACCCTGTTCACAGTTAGTGCACCGTGCACCCCTCTACAAGGTCTAAACTAGTTCTTGAATTAAGACATCCATATTTGTTTCTTGTAAGGTGTAAATCCCATTCTCCATCTCGTTTTCCGATTTTTTCTCCTCTTTTCCTTTAAAAAAATCAGTTTTGAATTCTGTGCTGAAAGCAGTACGTTCTCCAGTCATGCTCACCTCCTCCAAAAGAGGGATCCAGAGCCTTAGGCCAGCTTCAGGAATGTCTTGCCACATTCTTTTTTAAGCTGAAACCTTGAAGTTGGTGCCCTTGGGTTCACAAAAAGGGAATGTATCTGCCAAGAAAATATGTGGTCTCAGAGACAGGTAGATTCTTAGGAAACTTGGGCCTATGTCAGGGGAACTATAAAGAACTGAGAACTGCAACTGGTCATGCATGTATTTTATAAACTGGGGAATTATGCATATAGCACAGGGCTTATGCATCCTCTGTGACTGGTGCTACTAAAGAACTGAAATGCCATGGGCTGACTAGACAAACCTTTAAGGTCAACATGTTCATGCTTAAATACAATGATTTGCAATAATTCAGCCTGGAGGTTACACTGACATGGATTGCTAGAGACACAGCATCTTCCCGCTATGCGGGGTATAGTTTTTCTAGCCAGTCTCACGTGGAAGGCATTTATAGAAGCTGTGGGCCATGGAGTGAGTTTTTTAGCATTAAAACTTTGACTTCAAATTAAAAGGTTCACTGAATTTATCAGATCTCTTATGAACTATTTCTCTGGTATTTTACAATCATAATCCCAAACTCCTTGGTTTTACAAGATACTCTTATTCAGGGACAAGATTCAAGACAGTGACATCACTTGTTTATTAATAAAGTGAAGCCCGTTCAATAAGAAATCTGGAAAACTGCTAATACCTGGCAGTGAAGCCTCTGTAAAATTAATTCCAGATTTCTCATTTTCTTCTATCATTTAATTTCTAAAGGAGTTTGATACTTCAAGACATCCCCCATATCTGTACTGCTGAGTACAGTCCATTTTCAACCTGGTTTATACCAAATACAATATACATTTATGACTGTGGAACAGGCTGATTCAAGAATATGCCAGCTGTCTTGCAAGCTGTTAAATCTGTTCTCTGGTTGTGAGACCCAAGGTTCATTGTCCAGCATTCTCCAGGTTAGTTTCCCCAAACACCCAGGCCATGCAAATCGATTTAATCAAAAACATGGGAAAACTGATCTTGCCTCAAATAACTACGGGCCAGATGCTATTCTAGTGATTAAGTGCCTAAGTTCTGATTCTTGGGCCCCTACATAAAACCCTATTTCAGTCCCTGAAAAACTGGTAATGTGTCTTATACGTGCAAGTGCCATCATCTTTGCCTTATGACTGAGTCATAAGCAGCAGGGAAGAAGAGGAAGACCCTCCACCAACCATTTATATTAATGTTTTTTCTGGACTCAAGCAGGGTGGAATAGGATTGAACTTAGGTGTCTGGTAGGCAGAATAGGATCTGTCTGTCTTTTTGCAAGGGATGGAATGAAATATAGACAAAGGATTCCCTATTCAAGTGAAAGGGGGATTTTGTAATGTGCCCCTGCCAGGACATAGGCACACCAAGGGAGCTATCTCTCCTCAAAAGATTTGATCTTGGTGCTTTTGCACAGCAAAAAGAACCTTGTGGGCACCTATACACATGCCAGACATCTGCTCCAACATGTGCTAATTGGCTTAATCGAGTCTGCTGGAGCGTGCTAATTAACGCGCTCCAGCAGCCTCTGCATCACATCTATTCAGAGTCCCCGCACTTGAAAATGGCGGTGGGGGTGCTTGAACTAAAACTCATGGAATGAGCTTTAGTTCAAGTGCCCCCGCTGCCATTTTGAAGTGTGGGGCACTGAATACACATGATGCTGCGGGCACTTTAATTAGAGCAGCTCTCAGAGCCACCCCAGAGCATGTGTATAGATGCCCTGTGTTCTCTCCCAGTACAACATGAAGAGTGAACATCACACCCACAACCCATTATGCATGATTTGAGTTCCCCATGTGGTAACATGGGATGAACTGGCTGTACCAAAGAGCAAGCAAACCTTCTTAAAAAAAGCCCTTCCATTTGTGGTAGTCCTTCCTGAGCACTGTAAAAAGGGAAGGGCCAAGATAAAAAGATAGGAGGGAATCAAATGAAGTATAATATAGTTAGAGGGACTTGCTCTCTAAATACTACTGTTTAAAGACAGCCAAAGTAACTCTTCTGTTGTATAAATGGCATTTATTCTGTTTGCCTTGTAGATAATCTAGTGTATCACTTTATAATCAAGTTACTTGGGTAATGCAGCAGTGATTTAGATAAGAATGTGTTTATACAACCAAGTCTGTTGAATAATGAAATTACAGTGAGCTTTCTGCTTGTGTCACATCTGTGTGAGTAGCTGGCTTCTTGTGGTTGAGTACGTGCTTGCTGCATAGATGTGTCTTGATAAAGGATAAAGCACTGTTAGATTGTTTTTCAATGCATTGCTTTTACTGCCCCCTTCCCTAAAGAGGGTCCAATGAGCCTTGCACAGCTAACAGATTGGTATATGACCTGTAAGTCTATATGAAATGCCATTACAAGCAAAAACAAGGCCCACACTGCCATATCAGCACCTGCAGTGCCTCATCAAGCATTTATCAGACCATTTGAAAATTTCCATAGGCCTCTAGCATTATTCCACTGCCAGAATTTGCTTATTATAACCTGGCATGAAAGAACCAAGCAGCCCATAAGGTGACTGGTGGCTGAAACAGAAGGAGGTCTTATCAAAGCTCTGCTTTCTACGTTAAAGGTCATGCCTTTGAGTGGATGATTTCTAGTAGGAAATCTAACATTATGGGAATTAGTACGCTTTCTCTTTCAAGCCTTCCTTCTTTGTCCATGTTCTATCAATTTTTGGTGATGATAGGAGAACAGATTTTTTTTTGCCATGGTGCACTGTGCATCTGAGGAACACTGATTTGAAGCATGTGAAACATGCTTCTAGGTGTTATGCTAGGAGGCTTCCTTCCATTTTGTCTGGGTACAGCTGGGAGTGATTCAAAAGCCACATGCAAACACCCAGGACTTTGAGAAAGCTTAGATTTGCACTCAGTGTCATAATCCACACCTGGTCCTACAAGGGACCAAACCAAAACGCTAGGAACTTAACTTCAATTGGAGCTCAAATCTTCAGGTATACTTCAAGGAGTCTTTTTTAGAAGAAAAATCCCCCATTTTGAATTTAAAAAAAAATAGGACAGGGTAGGGGCAGAAGAAAATTACGTAGCTCTTCTACTTGGAGCTAAAATGTGTCTCTGTTTTGCTTCATTTATTATGTGGACGGAAGATCCTGTCAACCCAGAAATAATGCCAAGTGTTTACACTTTAATGGAACCCAGGGACCAATTAACAATACAGAAAACCACCAGGCAGAGTATTTCTTAATGTAACAGGAGGGAAATCTTACATTATTGCTTTCCCCCCTTTCTTAAAACAATGAGCAAGTGCTTTGTCAATGATTTCTCAATAGTAATCTTTATTATCTGAAAGGTCTACCACTCCCCATTTATCAAAAGGCTTCCGGACATGACACAGCCACAAAATCCTTTTCTTTCATTGCAAAGAATATGCCAAAACGACTTTAAGTTCTGATCTTCAGCTCAGGGATGTCAGAATCTACCCTCTACTCCCAGTTCCTTTACTGCTGACTTCTGAATGGCTTGATGAACGTTGTGCACTTCTTCCTGACTCAAAGTCCTCTCAAAGTGACGGTAGGTGATACGATAGCAATGGCTGACCTTCTTTGTCCTAGAAAACATAAATCAAAGGAGAACTAATCAAAATAGGTGCAAATACACATATTTCACTCCAAAGGTAAAGGCTTCCTCATCAGGACATTGTTTCTTTTGCTAGTTATTTAAATTATCAGTGGGCATGTCTAGACAAGATGTTATGTCACCGTAGCGATGAGTTACATTGCCGTAGCTCATCGCTACAGCGATATAGCATTTAAAAGTAACCTTGCACCGCCAGGACTGCACAGTACCAAATTTGCAGTCAGGGGCAGGTGTAGATGTGACCACTGTAATGCTACAATACACAATGCAGAGACAGCAGGTAATTTAAATTTACATTTTTTTCTTTTCTCTCTCTCTCTCATCACAATATGCTTAACAAAAAAGAACAATCCCTTCCCCCCCCCCCCAAAAAAAAAAATAGAATACACAAGAACAAAGGTAGTATATGAAGTTTTATTTATTGTCACCAGGTTTCAAATTTTTAGAAAACATGACATGCCGGCACTCCTGCACCTTACAAGGTAGACATTGTGGGGTTTCTTGGCACTCTGACCAAAAATGTTGCTTATCCCTGTGCTAGGGTGATGTGTCTCACAGGTCCCTCTCATGTTGGGCCAAACCAGTTGTATGATTTCCTTGCTGCTCTTATTACTCCAAGTGGTTTCATGATTTTCCGAACACAAAGAAAAAAAAGTGCTTTTTAATTCAGACTGTTACACTCTTTTCAGTTCGAGGAAGTAAAGAAATGAAGAAAAAAACATGAAGTCTCCACTAAGGAGAGCAGGAGGAATGCAAAAAGATATGCAGAATAGTATTAACATTCTGTGCCCACCGTGACACAGCAGCTGCTTCACCCTGACCCTCATACCTAGCAGGAAGACCCCTTTGCATCTGAAGGCATGGCACTCAGGAAAAATAGAATGATGTCTGCTTTCATTTACAGAGCTCTATACACCACACCAAGCCCCTCCTAATCCATATGTTCCTGTGATGTCACTGTACACAACATGCCTCCTAGTATATGATCTGGTAGTTGGGCAGTGCGACACAGGGAAACCAATGAACTGGGTGGGATTACTTTATTGCAAAGAGAACTAGAAATGGAACTTCCCGTATTATCACGTGCGTCTTCTAACAGTGTAAATTAAGGCCAATGATACTAGAAAGAGGCAAGGGGAGTGAGTTCAGAATTGCTGACAGGTGTCTTTGACGAGAGAGACAAGAGGGAGGAAGAGGTTATGGAAACACTTAAGAGCAAAAGAGAAAATAAAGGAAGGAACTAAGAGTTAATGAGTTAGCAGAGAAAGAGAGGTTAATGTAGGAGAGGAGCAAAATTATATACTGAGCAAGAGTGTGACAGCTTTGTGAAAGGTCAAGACATATTGTGTAAACTTGCAGTGAATGATCTCTACCAGAAACATACAATAGGACACAGACTATTTTTACACCTACAGCACTTGTCTTACTCGACTTAAATATCCTAGCTGCAGTTACAGTGTGATTTTTATTTTTAATTTCAAACCAAACAAACTATTGGTACTCCAAAAGGTGATCTATGAGATTGGGTGAAAGGAAAATTCTGAGAAAGAATCTGAAGACGCATGTAAGAATTAAAAAGAAAATTGGGAGCAAAAGCTATTGAATACTGGAAAGATCTAGGGTACCAGGCTAGCAAAATTTTGCCTTTAAATGGTTTTAAAGAAGTCTAGACAGTCTCTGGTCAGGTCTATACTGGAAAAATACATCACATTAAAAATCATGTTAAACAAAACACTTCAACTAACATCATGGCTATGTCTTCAACCTCAGAATTAGGATTGTTTTTACATCAAGACACCTAGCTCACAAGAGCCATCTCAATGTAAAAATTGTAGTGGAGATGAGACCTGGGTACTTTTTAACTCAATGTCACCTCAACCCTATTCTGCCTGCATGAGGTTTACCTCAGTTAGCTGCAGTGAAGTAGTGTCTTGTCTCCACTAGGATTTTACAGCAAGACAATGATCTCAAGTTAGCTATCTTGGTGTTAAAACAACCCTGGCTTTTGCAGTGAAGTCACAGTCTAAATTAAATATGACTTAGTGCCTAGCCCAAGGAAGAACAAGTTCCATTTTAAAATGTGTTAGCTAACTGTGGTTACCTTAAAATCCCTCGGCCACATTCTTGCAAGTGCTGTAGGAATGTGCCTTTATAAGGGATTTAATTAAGAAGGCAGCACTCCTGCAGTCCATTTTTGGAAAGATGTTGAATCCACATCTAAGCAGTCCATCTTGGATTTGGTTTTTGGAGAAGCCAACAGATAGGACAGCAAAGCTGACCTTTGATAATGAGGATAATGCAATGTGATGAGACAAAGGTGGGTTTCAAGGGATACAGTTACATTGGCTAAATGTGAACTGCCTTGAATATCACACAAAATGGTTTACAATTGGTAGAACGTTCCAGCAACTATTCCTGCCTCATGGGGGCATTTTTCAACTTCATTAATAACAATTTGTTGGTAAAATGTTTTGAGATCTTTGGCTGAACGACTCCTTAGAAACAACACAATCGTGAGCCTGCACTTGAAATTCTGTCTACCCTGGCAAAACATATCCCATTAGAGAGCATTAGCACATTTTAAAATGCTGTGAACATTTTAATCTTAGCTCTTTCTGTTAGTGTGGACAAGATCAAGGTTGGAAAATGTGGTAACTGGTTTTGGTTAATCCCCGAGTTGAAGAAAACCCTTTTTCTTGGCCCATAAACTCAGGCTGTCCTTCCTAAACTCAAGCCACTTACCTAATTTTGTTGAGCAGTTCATTCAAGAGACAGAAATTAAATAGGTCAGTACGTGACTTTGCTAGTTTTTTTGAGTGCTGTGAAAGATGTGCCATCTGAAGGGAATTAAATAAAAAGAGCCTAGATGCCTCACAAAGCAGCTCAGAAAGCAGATGGAGCTGAAGCTAGAATTAGTGGAGGGAAATGGGGAATACAAGAGGGACTGAATTAACGAGGGAATCATATTTACTGTATTATAGATTTTTAAATTTTTTACTATCCAACACCGCAGTAACCATGAAACCACATAACTAGTATCAGGTTGACAATTTTGCTTACGATCCCACCCTTTGTAAATGAGACGTCTCCAGTTAGAGGGAAGGAGAATGAGAATTAAGGAAAAAAATGTTGCATCAAGACCTGCAAAAGAAACACAGAGAACCGAGCATAGCACTTAATCAAGTCAATCCCGCACATAATTTTGGAGCCCTTCAATGCAGGAGCTGTAGATCTGTATTTCAAACAGCTGAAAATACAAACCAAAAAACTGGGAAGGCAGTTTTGCTAGGTAAACAAATGTAAAGGATTAACATTGAGTGCCTTGGACATGCTTTACCTAAACTGCACCTTTAGACAATTCCATGTGGTTTAGTCTCACAGGCTCTTTCTCTTTTCGTTAGGCTTTAATTGATCTTAGTGTCACAGTCTACTCTGCACCAGCCTGCAGCTTGCAGGTAATGAAACACAGTAAATACAGTGAAGCACTGCTCAAAGGAAAAATGTAGCAGGCGTACAGTGATGTATTTTGATGCCACAAGAGAAAATAAAGATAGAGTCAATGAACAATACTGAGGTAAAACAATACCTAATATTCTTTGGTGTGTTTTAGGGGAAAAAGCTTTGCCTTATGGATTTTCAGGAACTGGCATCTCCTTCAATTGTTGCAGCTTTGCTTATCCTCAGGCTAGGTTCACTTCATGAGGCTACTCTGAAGGTCAATATGATCTATTTTGATACTGTGGTATCAAAGCACTGCATAAAATAAAGGGACCAGAGTCTTCTTATCCCTACTTAAGAATAACTCTAATGGAGTCAATAGAAAACCAGTGTGAGATCAAGATCCAGACAAAGGAGTAGATAAATCCACTGTATAAAAACATGTTATGCAAGCAAAACCAGAATTACGGCATTGCCCCCATCAGACAGCATTTATTGGAGGATGGTCTGAGTAAAGGTTGATTAGCAATCTATTTGATCACGCAAGCTACCAACAACAAAACATCTTCATATACCCAGCATCTGGTTAACCTGCCTCAACCATTAGACAAGAACACAGCATGAAGGATTAGGCACTCAAAGAACAAATGCCAGCAGTTATCAACCTGTACCACCGTAAAAAAAAGGAAAAACATAGCAGCAGCATATTTATACACAAGTAATTGTGCTCTACTTTCTTTCCACAGTGTATCCTCCTTAAGTAAGGCAATTGGTATGGAGAACTCCATAGCTACCAACTGTGCATATCTGGGACAGAGATAATACAGAGTCAGACATTAAGATTTATTTTGGGGAAGAAGAAAGAAAAGTGGATAATCTCCCCCTGTGACAATGTAAACAAAGGAATACTATCATTCACCAATGCTACTCACTGCTTTTTCTACCCCTTCCTACACAAATAATTTAAAGTGAGAGTTCTATACATAGAATAACCTGATTAGGTCTATATTCCTTTCATGGTTTTAGAAGTGAGCTGCTCTTAGGATTTTTTTTCTGGGTCTCCGAATTCCAGCATCAGCCACAGTAATCCATGCCCTCTGTAAAGATTTTTCATTTCATTATTCCAAGTACATTTTCACTTTGTACACCATGAGTATTGCAAATAAGACATTGCAGAAGCTATGCTTTAAATACTTAAAAATGTTGTAGACATTAGGTAGAGAAAAGAAAGTTCCATTTTGTAGATGACAGTACTCTTCCAGGACTCAGATGTGGAGAAGATGGAACTGCTCTATCTCACAGAGAACATCAAAGCTACTGAGCATCTTGCAAAACTTCTAGTGTTGCATCACATAAGTTAAAACTACTCTTCAAACCTAGCTCATGTTTCAGAACTGGATAGGACTGAGAAATTAGAATGGAAGGCTGGAAGATGTTTAGGTGCAATTATATTTAGTTCTAATAGAAACTGGCTAACCTTTGGAAGGGTTTCATTCTTGAAATTCAGAAGGAATAGTTATTCTATGTTGCCTATAGCATTTCATAACCTACCTTTATATCTACTTCATACCTGGAGTTCAACCTCCACAGAGGAGGAGCAAAGAGATTGAGTTAAGGTCTGTAATGTTTTTAAGCTGAGCTCTTGCAGTTATCAGCTCTCCCTGGTATCAAAGACATATGGTATTTGTTCCCACCACACAATTTACAATGTAGTTGTGTTTGGGGAGGCAAAGGAGATAGCATATGCGTGGACATGCGTGTGTTTGCATGTGCATGTGCCAGTTTAGTGCCTCTAAGGTCTGGAGCTTTCACCCATCCGGGAGTTCAGGTTGAAGGTGTTAGCCAAACCAAAGCTGCTTTTTCCATGCACCTTACTCCTATTTCTTTAGATTCCAGCTCAAAAGAAAACACAGTCATGCTATCAAATACTACAGAGAAAAATGTAATTGCTCTTTCCTCTCCCTTCATGTTTTCAAAACCACATCCACCACTACTGTAGTAATCACAACTGCTATATGTCATACTGTAAATTTTAACTTGACAAACAGTGCTCTTTGCTAGGAACCGCTAGGAACCGCATCATGGAAAATGGCAAAAGGCTTGTGTAATATACCATGCTGTCACTGGCAAATAATTCAATTACCATAGTAATATGCATGTAGGATATAACATCCAGTAATTCACTGAACAAAAGCCCTTATCCAAAGATGCACTCCCATCAGTTCTTTCAAATGCTAATATGCCATTTCTCCGAAAGCAGCTCGTGTCCTGTAGTGTATTTTGAAAAATGGGCACATTTTTATTTAAAGTGAATTTGAAGCTGGGGAAAGGCATTGGATTAATAACCATAGAAAACAAAATTCTCTATGAAATTCAGATAGAATGGGACATAGTGGGTGCATCTACACATGCCCCTATGGTGCTGTTGTTACTGCGTTGTCATTTAGTACTTCTTTTTGGAAGTATTAATGATGGTGCAGTAACAGCCTGTACTGAGCCGTGCCAGCAGCAAACAGTTATTTTAGCTACTATGTCGCTGTAGCAATGTGCTATACCGAGGGAACGCATTGCTGTGACAACGTAGCAGCAGCATCATGGTTTTTGCCCACAGATGCTATGTCACTGTAGCACATTACTATGGTGACATAGCATCACATGTAGACGCTCCCAGTCTCCCTGACACTGACCTTTCAACATCACTTAACTCTCGTCTGGTAGGACAGTTCAGTTTCCAAAGGCCCAGCACAGCACTGTTAACGTAGTCAACAGAGTTGACTATCGTAATGATTTTTATTTTTAAAGTGAGTGGGTATAACAGAGCCAGGGGTTCCTGTTACTTCAAGAGAAGGACTGCAGCAGAAAGGGCTCCAGGCAACTGAACAGGGATTATCTGTGGAAGAGAAGGCAGAAAAGGGGGCAACAGCAGTCTAGGTGCAGTAAGCTGAGATAGCACATCTGTGGCCTGATGGGAAGAAGAGCTCAGGAGCTACAAGCCTGGGTTTCTGAGGCAGAGGGGCAGAGAAGCCTGGAGTGCTGCATGGAGGAGAGCTCCTGCCAGCTCAGGCAGGCAACGGGTATAAGCTGCAGGTTATATCAGGTACCCCAGGGGCTCAGAGGGGGCCAATTAGCTGGGAGGAGGCTGCTGCCATAGTATGATGACCCAGAGGAAGCTTTGAATGTTTTATTTAAAACAGCTGCCTTGCATTATTAGTTGCAGTTTTGTTGCAGGATGTGGCTATTAGGGGTGGAAAGGAGGCCACAGGGATGCCTGAGGAGTATGCCAGGTTTTGAGCCTCACTAGGGGCAGGGGCACAAGAGAGGGGCAGCCAAAGCCAGTGGGCCTAGGCTAGCAATGGAGATGACTGTCTCAACAGCCAGAGTAACCTGTAGGCTAAGGCTGAGAAGGTGAATGGTGACAGACACCTGAGAGGCAGGGGCATGGCTATAGGGGCAGCCAGAAACCACAAATAGCTCATAAGGTGACCGGTGCCCTGATGCACTAATAGGGCCTGGAGAGCCAGGCTGGAGTGTTCGAAGGGGCAAGGTGGAGCTGGACTGAGCTTACTCTGGGACTCTGGGGCAGCTTCCCTTTCACACTGAAAATAAGTACATCGAGGTGTAGCAAGCAAGAAGGAAGGGAAGGTATCCCAAGGAGCCGGAGTTAAAGGCAGGAGTTGAGTGGTGGCATCACGGCAGCCCTCGGAGGCCAGGATCTGCTACAGTGGGATACTTACCCACTAGAAGCTGGACTGGGATCACTATTAGCTCATTTCACAGTCTTCAGAGATAAAAAGGCTTTCTCTGTTCACTGCTAACTTGGTTAAATTTGAATTGGTCAACCAGAGTTATCTCTCTCCATCTCATTACCAATCCCTGAGCTGCCTAGTCCTTTTCTTATCTCAAGCCCCTTGTACATCAAATTCTTAATCTAAGGCCAAACTTCAAATGCTGAGGCATGCATCACATTATTAAGAGAGAGGAAGAATGTATGTTACATCAAGTTTAACTGCCATCTAGTTAAACTAAAAGGAGCTAGCTTCAAAAATGCCCACATTCTGAAAAATTCCAGATTCTTAATCAATAGCAAGCAAAAATTTTATATCTCCAGGAAAATATGTCTGAATGACAATCTATTATTTGAGTACACTCAGCTATGATGAAGTTTTGACTCAGATTTCCCATTTCTGCATAGTCATATCATTTAACTATTTAGGTAGTGAGAGAGACATATTTGTCTTTTTGGCTGCATAAAAACAATGACTTTACCAGAACACCACTAGAACAAAAAACAAACAAACAAACAAACCCTCTCAGCTGCTGGATCTATTCTATTGAAAACACAGGGGAACAATCAAATATGTTATGTGTCCATAAACATCAGTGCTTTGGCTGCCGAAACTCTTTCTCCCCCATTCTCCCAAATCATTATGCCTCACTGAAAAACTCTAGCAGATAAAACAGGAAGGCAGGAAACTATATCATCGGTGGTGGAATAGCCATTCCAGGACAGATAAAAGCAAAGGGAACTCCTCATAAACATATACCAATCTGCACAAAAAGTCAAAATAATTTTTTTCTTGCCTGGTGCAATGTTAGTTTCCACTGGCCTTGCTATCTGATTCTGGATCCAGTTCAAGATCCTAGTCCTAATCTAGAAACGCTCAGAGCAGACTGGAGGCTGGATATCATAGAACCTGTCTCAACATCAATACTTAATACAGCTGTGACCATCACGCATTTGTTGTGCCTAATGGTTATAGCAGTATACATTTCTGATAGGGTGACTATCTCTAAGCTATTGAGGCTGAATCTCAGAAGCCAGAAGTGAAGTCTACAATGGACAATCCTTTAACATGGCATGTGATCACACATGAGATCAAGACTTTCCCAAGCCTGCCATGTTGAGCACATGATGTGAAGTTCCTACTTTTCCTCCAGGACTTCACGCAGTGAGAAGGAAGAATAATATACAGGCAGCGCAATAGTAAGAAATAACAGACAAATCCCCCAAATCACAAAATCTACCAATTTAGCACCATCAAACATAGTGGCAAATAAGGATACCTTTGATTAGGGTATGAAACACCTTTAATTTTGCACTTGAACCTAGATAACACAATGGTTTAGTTGTGAGAGAGGACAAGAGAGAGAGAGACCCATCATTTAGTTACCAGCAGGGCCAAATCACAGTTCATATGTGCACTGTCAACAAGTGGCCTTGTTCTTCCTAGGCCTGGTCAAAATATCCTGTCTAAACTGTTTTTCCTACAGAAAACCGAGCTTTCAATACAACTCAAATCTTCATTTAAAAAATGTCTGCATTGTGAAGGGGGGAAAGAAATAATTTTTTAATCATCCAGAAGTTGAACACTTTACAAAATAATTTGATATGAATATGCTGCTATAGGGCCTGATGCAAACTACTGTTCACTTACCTTACATTCCCATTCTCCTTTATGGTCTGTCTCCTTGACAAAAACTATGAGTGTGTCTACTCAGTGAATTTACCAATCTCTGACAGTGGTGCCCTCAAGCATGCTAAGCAGCTCTGTGCAGGCGGCCTCCTAACCTGGATGGACCACATTAACAAAGCACTTCAGGCAGGCTAATTGACCCTGTCACTCAGCAGTGCTAATTGCCTGCCTGAAGCTCTGCGTGGGCACAGCCATATTGCTTCTGGCTCAGGACTATGCTGTACATGGAACAGCATAGATGGCATGTTTGAGGGCACTGCTATCAGGTATGCTAAGTTTGCAACCCAGCCACGGTCCCAGTCCAACCAGGAAGCTCATCATATAGCAGAGACTGGAAGCATGATATATCTGAACCCCAAGACCATGTTCAGATGAGCACGGTCGTGTGGTATGTGGTGCCACAGACATGTCTACCTACTGAATGCTGCACATTCAGCTGTTCTCCGCACTGCAAGGGAGCAGCCCGGGGACAGTTTTTGACCCCTGGATGTCCAGGGGTCAAAAAAACACGTGCAAAAAAAAGCGGAGCGGCACACGCAGGGGCAGCATGTGCTGCTCAAAACGGGAGCCTGGCTGTAGCTGCACTGGCTGCAGGCCAGGCTCCAAGTGGCAGGATCACCACTGCTGCAGCTCCAGCAGGCCCCCAGGTAAAGGGACAGCCCAGTGCTGGTCCCAGCTTCCCCTACTCCACCCAGGGTAATCTGCCACACACCAGAGGGTGTGTGGCACAGGCATTCCCTGGGGACAAGCAGCACAAGGTCTGCCACGACTACTTGTCCCCAGTGAACCAAACGTCCACGCTCATGTGGACACGGCCCAAATGGAAGCATCCTGAATCAAAATTGTGGGAGCTATGATGGGCATTAGGCTCAAAGGAGTTCTGTTAGACCATTACCACAGCACCCACTAAGAGGAGGCTGGTACTGAGGTAGGACAGGACACAACCTATCTTCCAAGGATAGTGATGGCATCCGCATTCAATCCTGCAGAGTTCTTTCATTTGTATAAAGCGCACCTCAGTTCAGGAGATATTCATGACTTGTGCAGGGGGCTGGACACTGTGTGGTCCTCTCTCTGAAAATAGCAGCATTGCAAGAGCTCAAGGCATTTGAATTGCTATGTCTCTGGACCTGAAAGTGACATTCCATCTCAATAATTTGAACAAATCCTACAAGAGAGATGGAACTGGCCTCCTTCAAATGCCATATGAAGAATTTATAAAATGTGAAGTGTGATACTTATTCAGTCCTTCTGAATAAAAGATCAAAGAAAAAAGGTATAAATATTTAGCAGGACTTTTTTTTTTGCTAGCTACATGTTAATACTAAAGGCTACAAAAAGTATTACTAAAAATAATATTGCTGTCAAATTAAAATGCATCTGATAATGAACTAAAAAGGGAATTTATAAGAGAATTTAAAACAATTCGTGCTCCTGAGAAAGAAACTGGGATAGATCAGAGTGAAAGCAGGTACCTAAGCATTTTCTATTAAACAAAACTCCACCCATTTGGTTAACACTAGAAGCAAAGTGACAAACTTGAAAAGAATTCAGCCCAAAACTGTCCCGTGGCTGTAAATAATAGGGAGGAAAAAAAAAAAAAAATTGGTCATTTCCAGCAATAGAAGAACAACAGATTTCTCATGAACAGAAATCAAAAGCCTAGCTTGACCAAAAATGGACAATGATTGTTACAGGCACCACAACTGCACAGATTCTGTTTAGAGGTTTCACTCCTCATTGATCAATGGGTGCTACACCCTGAAATACCTTGGAGGATTTTGGCCTAAATCTCAGTTTACGGGCCCAAGATCATTCAGAAAGTGTGTGGTAGAACAGGGAACCAGAACTTAGGTCTCCAAAGTGCCAGCTACTGTCTTAACCAGTAGATCATCCTTCTTCTCTGCAAGCTGAAGAGCGGTTTGTGGACAAGATGGGATGCTACAAGGGCACAGTTGTCTACCCAGGAGCAAAAGGTGCAAGGGTAGAGACAAATCTGGGATTGTTGGTAAGTGCCACACCCATCCCATACTTTTAATTTATCATAAAGAAAGATGGGAGAAAGAAGCAGGAGCCAGTATGTTAAAAGGATCACAGAAGCAGAAAAAAAGAAAGCGTTTCAAAACTGAGAAGACATTTAGGTTAAAAGAAATTCCTTTGACTTTTTAATATAAAAACAAAAGGGCAAAAACATTTGATCTTGGATAGCCAGAGCATTTCCCTAGCTCTCCCCTCAGGGCATCTTACCCATCTTTAGGAAAGAGGACAAAATGTTCATAACTGAGGATTCTTTCCCTCATCAACTGAGCTTCTTTGGTTCTTGCAAATGGAAAATTTGCAGCAAAAGACAATAATGAAATGGTGTTTTCAGCCAACTGTATTATTTTTTTATTTAATGATCACTTTCCTCCCCATTAAAGAAAGTATTATTTTTGTTCTCCCAGAAAAGGAATTTTTCTTAATGGATATTAGGTAACCACATCTGGTCTTGAACTAAAGTGATTTCTCTCTCTGCTAATACTTTCCTTCCCTGAGGACAATTTTTTGTTTCCACAGAGCCAGGCACAAGAAACCTGCCCTGATTGCTTCTCTGACAGCTGCTGCCTGGGGAGGATAACTCAGGGTACGGAAGACCTAAGGCCAGTAGGTAGACTACTTACTGCTTGCACTCAGCAAAACAATATCTAGCTGCTAAACATTCCTCTTGCTATGTCCTGTTTATCCACCATTATATAATGCCTTTATTCCCAAGGAACCCATTTCTTGCAGGCAAGGCTCATCTTTTTGTTTTTAACTGAACAATGAGAAAGGGTGGAAACCATGAGAGCTCCACTGACTACTGTTATGACAATTCATATCAGCGAGGATATGACCTGAAGTCTGGTGAGGTACTTTAAAATATAAAGCAGCCCCAAATTCCCCTCTTCTCAGGCATACACACAAGTGCCTCAGACAAGGACCTGATTTTGTTTTAGAGGGCAAGGTGAAGAGAAAAGCTTTTGAAAGGGGAAACAGCCCGGTGTCAGCTGCGACACAGAGAGGAAATAGAAAATAAAATAATCAGCAGTTAGCTGGTGAAGCCGTTAGAGGTGAAAGATACGTGCATCTTGGTGTCTGGCTCCACATTCATGGTTTCAGAGCTGTTAGGGGCTGGAAGGGACCTTACAGATCATTGGGTCCAGCCCCTGCACTTGGGAAGATTGCTTCAGAATAGACATAAGGAAAAACTTCTTTACAAGTCAAGTGCTGAGGGTTTGGAACAGGCTCCCCCCAGAGGTGGTACAGTCACCCACCCTGGCCATCTTCAAAAAGCGTCTTGACGCCCATCTTGTTGGGGTCATCTGATCCCAGCAGTCTTTATATTTGAAATATGCATGGGAAATTATGGAGCCTACCACAGTAGTCATTTGCTCATCAAAATTCCTGCTGTTTCACTAGTCTTAGTAATGTTGTTAAAAAAAAAAAATCAAAACCTTTTTGTAAGGATGGCCTTGTGTTTGCATATATAAGGTATAATATTAGGTATCATCTTATTTACTCAGATCTAAAACAGGATTATTTTCCCTATTCAAATGGAGAAAAAAGCCCCTCACGTGATCTCATGAGGTCCTTTCCAGCCCTAAACTTCTGTGTGAATCTTGGACTGGACTAGAAGGCTGTGGCAGGCAGCTGCTGAGACTCCGGCTCCAGCCCTGACCCAGGCTCAGGGTCAGGGCTGCAGCCACTGCTCTCCCTCTGCCACCTCCCCTCCAACTGCCTGCCCCCTTGCCACCTCAGCTTCCCTGCCTCTGTGCCACCTGGTCCCCCTCCTTCTGCTGCTCCAACCCCTGCCTGGCCCAGCAGCAGAAACGGTGGCAGTGGTGGCAGCTCTGGCCACAGCCCTAGCTTCGACCCAGTCCTAGAACTGGGGCCAGAGCCACCACTGCTGCAACCACTGTTGCGTGGCACAGAACCACGTGCTCCTTGTCCCTAGGGCTGGAGCTGTGATTCAGGGTGGGAATGGCAGGCAGGGGGTGGAGAGGGAGGGGAGTGTGGGAGTGAAGGCACTGGGGGGGCAGGCAGCAGGGAGAGCAGGCATCAGAGTGCATAGGCATCCACCAGGGGTGCATGGCAAAGGAGGCAGGCATGGCGGGCCACTTGACTTCCTTGCTAACCTACCCCTTTGTTGCTGCGTGCCTCCCTGTTACTGCTTTCCCCACTACAGTGGTAGGGGGACAAATTTAAGATGACCCTCCAAAAAGTACTTTCTACACATGGAAAATTATAACAAATATATACATTTTCAATGTATAGTATATAATTACTGGGGGGGGCACCTTCAATATGAAGTTGTCTTGGCTTCAGGCAAATACAGTATTTTTTATGATGATTTGTGTCTGTAGCTCTCAAAGCACTCTACACAGAAGGTATTATTATCCCATTTTACCCAGATGGAAACAGGCATGGGGAAATGTAGTGACTGCCTTCAGAACACAGAAACTCAGTGTCAAACCAGGAGCAGAACCCACCTTTCCCAAGTCTAACTTCAATGCCCCATCCAGCAAGCCACACTGTTCCAGTATTTATGTAATGATGTAATGAAGTAATGTTGTTCTGGTCTTCCCCCTTTTCACTCTGTTGTGCTGTACACCCATTTATTTCATTCTTTCTCTTCTTATACTGTAAGTCTGAGGAAAGGAACCATCTATCATTTTGTCTTTGCATACTGCATTGCACACTTCACATGAAACCATTCAGCTTTCCCACATTTTCTCACTACGTAATGTTAACTTTGTACATTCATTACATTTTGTACATTCTTGTAATCCATTCCCCTTAGCTTTCCTTAGATATTTGACCTTTCTAATCTTCCTATACTTTGTCTGGTGGCACACTGTTATAGGCCTCCTCAATATCAACAACTGAAAGGAGGACTCCCATTTTTCCTATCAGCTGTCTGGTCATAATATTAAGTCTATCATCAATCTGTTCCTTCAAGAATGGGTTTCCTAAAGGTAATTCCTCGGAAGCTGAGAAGTGATCAAGTGAGGCATGACTACACAAGAAGCATGCTAAATCATGAGAACTAAAAGATACAAGTAGAAAGGTAGAAGCTGATGTGGTTTGGGCACATGTAAAGAACACATGAAGACAAGATGCCATGTGCCATGCTGAATGTGCATATTAAAGGCACGATCTAAGGGGAAGACCATGAGGAAGCCCAACAAAGGAGGTACATAATGACATGATTAGAAGAGGTAGTTCCTGGAAGGAAATCACAGCAAAAAGATTGGGTGGGGGGGAGACAGGACGAGATAAATGGAGCTTTAGTGAACTGCAAGGTGGTGGAACTGGCAACTAAAGCACCATATAAGTGCTAATGTGTATAAAAGTGTGCACAAAAAAAACATGTATACACATGCCACACACACACTTGCTAAGTTTCCCCCCACCATTTTTTTTTTAAACTCCAGCCACATGCCTTAGGCTAGTGAGGCATGAGTTTTGGCTATTCCATGCCCAGTTGTTATAAAGCCTAGCTGGTTACTGATAAACCCTCAGGGATGAATACTTCTCTTGTAATAATTGCAAGAAACTGTCACTGCAGGTGTTTTCATGAAATATAAAGTTACAAAAGGTGGAATAAACTCTATGATTGTGACCCTATGTTTGGACACAACGTGGCTTAAGGGGGACATGCCTTGTGAACTGATTTAAGAAAGGTACAGCACATTGCTTCCCAGACTGGAGAATTAACTGAGGAAGACTCTGTTAGGCAAGATTTGGAAAAGGCATTTTTCTTCATTCTTTATAAAAAAGACTAAGTCTTTGATGAGAGAGAGGGTATGCCTACACTGCACCCACACAAGTTTGCTGTCTCAGCAGGCTAACAAAGCCTTCACTAAGGTCCATGCTACCATATGGATTACTTCTGATACCCAAACCAGCTAGTTTAAAGCTAGCTTGGATCTCTAAACCAACATTGCAGTCACTGTTGTGCCTGCAGAACAGACATGCCCAGAGACACAGAAAGAGCTTGAGATTTGTCATCTATTAGATAAAGATTTTTGTATGTTATTGCATTCAACTTCCTGGAATCTCTGAAAATAGATCACCATGAAAGGTGATGTGAAACAAAATGAAGAATATCGTTTTTCTGAGGTTACAGATACATAACACCCTCCATTGAATGTAATTCTGGTGGTAAGCCTGTTACAGTCAATGGCGTTTTCCCTCCACTTTTCCTAATGTCAATTTTTTAGGAAGCACACTTAAAATAGAAAACACAGTCCAAGTGGGTAAATGTGCATTTTCATGTGGTTACATTGCTCTGGGTGAAAAAAAGGAAATTCAAGGTAACTAGCATTTTTTTTTAATGATATTACTTAAAAATGGGCCATAATTACAAAATTCTGAGATGGATCTGAACTTTCTCAGATTTGTGGCATATTTGTCTGGGTAGGTTGGGTCAGTTCAGCTCAAAAACAGAAGGCTTGATTTTGATTTCACATCAGGATAAATCAGAGGCACTCTATCTTAATCAATGGGGGAAACCAGTATGGCTAGGAACAGAAGTTACACATAAACCAGTTTAAGTGCTCAGAAACTGATTTAAACCTGTATCACAACAGAAGCTCAGTGCACATAAACCAGTTTCAAAATGGCTGAAACTGGTTTAAGATAAACCTGCATGTGGCTGCATTACCTGAATCAAAGGTAAATGTCTGTTCACTTCTGTTTCAATTTAATCTCTGCAGTTTAGACTAACCTGTAAAGACTGAATAGATTTAGCCACGGGCTCTTTGACTATCTGTACTTAGCCTACATGACCAGAATGGGGACGAGCAGTTGGTTTCCAAGTCATAGTTTACATGCAGAATGTTCCAAAATGCTGCGAGTTTGAGTTTGTGCCTTTTGGTTGGAGTCTATGTATTGTCTTCCATTTTCTTCCAAGATTAGCAGGGTTTGTCTTCTCAGATGTTACTGGTTAGTCACCAAGAATCACATGCTGACAAATCACTGGATTCACCTCAGTGCTGATATGCAGAAAGTTTTGTTTTGTAAAAAATAGGTCTGTCAATGAATCGCAGTTAACACGTGCAATTAATGCATTAATGGTTTCTTGCATTAATTTTTTTTAATGCGTTAATCATCCACAAGCCTTTGGAGCCCACACCCAGGTTTCACTCCACCACTGTCACTGCCACCTGAGGGCCAACCAGCAGGGAAGCGGTGGCAGTGCAGAGGAGCCACAGGGCAGCCCAGGCATGGGCTCTGGGTGGCTGCAGCAGGGCAGGACAAGCACACAGACACAAACACAGACAAGCAACTGCAGACTGCATATGGCCAGGAATGCAGCCCAGCAGCATGTAGAGCAGTGCCCTGCAGGTAAGTCTGTGGAGGGGAAAGGACATGGGGGGAGTGAAGGGGCAGGGGTCCAGACCAAGGCCCCATGGTGAGGGAGGAAGTGGGGCAGGGGCTGGGTTGAATGGGACTCGGGACCAGGGCAGGTCAGGGGGCAGAGCTGCAGGCAACTTGTCCAGGGGCATGGGGGGAGGAGGGGAAGCAGCTCCCTACCACTACACGCACCCCTGGGGGAAGCATGGGAAGCACATGCCCCCCGGATTTGTGCACTGCTCCCTCCCTCACCATGGAGGCCTTGATCTGCCACCCCGACCCTTCTCTCCTCCACATCCCTTCCCCTCTACAGAGTTACCTGCTGGGCACTGTGTGTCTGTGCGTGTGTCTGCCCCTCACTCCCAAGCCATAGGCCCCCCAGCCCTGCTGCTAACCCTTACTACTGACCCACAGTACCCACCATCCTGCCAGGGCATGCAGGGACTCCCCCACCCTGGGCTTCAAACCCCATACACACACCCACAGCCCCACACACCTTTACAAATTTCCCCTCATGCACACACCCCACGCCCACCCCAACCATACAAAGTACCTGCATAATTTTTCAGAATTTTGAGTTTTTCTGTGAATAATTTTGAGTTTTTAGCTGTGCAATTAAAATTGCAATTAATTGCAAATATTTTTTAATTGCACAAGTAACCATGATCAATTTTTTTAAATCCTTCGACAGCCCTAATAAATAATTTCACAAAAGTCCAAATCAAGACATTAACTTCAAAGTCAGGTTTAAGGGAAAGAGGGTGCATCTACACAAGATACTTAACTGTGCATTTGCATAGTTTACTGCAAAGTAAGCACGCGTGTCTAGACGTGCACATGCTTACTATGCAGTAAACCTCCCTAATCCCAAGTAAATTTGCTACCTGCAAAATGCAAGTAGCAAATTTACTTGAGATTACTAACTGTAGTAGCACTCAGGTAGATGCTTGACCGTGACCAAAATCTGTTCCTGGTCAGCTGTTCACCAGGAGACAGCTTCCTGTCCCTGGGAGCTGCCTGCTGCCAGGGCAGGCTCTGCCACAGGAGCCCATGTAGGGACTATATCCCCCCTGCCTGGCAGCAGGGGGGCTCTAAGGCCCCTGCTTGAAGATTGTGATTGGGAAGCGGGGGCCGGGAATTCCTCATCTCCGAGCACTGGCTTCACAACCATGGGGCCGATGCTAGGAGACCCTTATCTCCCAACACCAGCCCCATAGTCACAAAGCCAGTGCTGGGAGATAAGGGTTTTCTAGCACCAGCCCTGTGGTCACAGACCTGGGGCTGGGAGCTCCCTGCTGGCAGGGCAGGAGAACCTGTTCCCCGCCCAGCTCTATGAGCATGGAGCTGGTGGAGGGAACAGGCTGGGAAGCTTGTTCCCACTCAGCTACACATTTGCGGAGCTGGGCAGGGAACAAGCTCCCCAACCTGTTTCTCCCCCAACTCCAGGCTTGTGGAGTTGAGCAGGGAACAAACTGCCCAGCCTACATCCAGCATACAGAGCAGGGGCTGGGAACTGCCCTGGTCAGGGACAGGTCCCAGCCGCATGCCCCTATCAGGTGATCAAGGCACAGGGCTTGGAAAGAGCTACAGGGGTGAGGTAGGTCCCATCCTCCTGCCCCAATCCGCCAGTGAAGCAGCTAGTAGCTGCCCCACAAGCGGATTGGGGCAGAGAGCTGGGACCTGCCCCTCCCCTGCAGCTCTTTCCAAGTCCCCTGCCCCAAATGGGGATCCAGGGCCAGGAGCTTCCTGCTGCCAGGGCAGGGGGACATTGCTCCTACCCCAGCAGCAGGCAGCCCCCTGGGGCCAGAAGACAGCTGTCTCCTAGCCTGGCCCAGTGCTCCCTGCCAGCCCTGGGCTAGAACTCAGAGGAAGCCTTGAGCTCCCCCCGGTGGCAGCAGGGGCCTATTGCAGGGCTGCAGGAAACTTGGTACAAAGAGCAGCAAATCTTCTCCCCAGTTCCCACATGTGTAGATGCCTGCCCGAAACACCTTACTCCAGAATATCTTGCACCAGAGTAAATTTAAGATGGATCAAATTCATGTGTAGATATGCCCAGTGAGCCTTAAATCCAACCTCTCCTCAGCTAGATCTCCAGCTGGTGCAAAATGGCCCTAGTGACACATAACTTCTTTGCTTTCAGTGGATTGCCTCAAAGCCCTCAGCTTAAGAATGAGGAGTCCCTGAATGTAAAATTGATCAGTGCCCCATTGTTTTCTTTTTGTAAAATGACGACACAGTAGAAATAGGATCATTCACATTCAGGTCTTTTGCATACTGCTTCACTTGCAGTTGAAATAAGGATGTGACAGTCAGCTGTTTGCTGCGGCTTGTACCTCAAAAGGTACTGTTTCTCCATTCAGCTGGAGCCCGTCAACGGTTCTGCACAGCTAATCCAAGAGGCTCTTTGAAAGAAAAGCTGTAACAAACAACTGGCACCTCAGCAGTCCCATACAACGTTCTGCTGAGACTAAATATATAGTTAGTAGGGCTGTGCAAAACAGCACCGTTTCATTTCGACTTCTATTTCACCACTTGGAAGGGACAGTGTTTTGTTTCATCATTTCATTTTGTTTCATTTCGAAGCACTGCCCCGTTTTGTTTCATCAAAACTGTTTTGCTGCTTTGATGCGTTTTGACGTTTTGCCCATAGGCTATAAGGGGGACTCATGAAAATGCCTATAACTTTGTTATTTCTTGTCTGATTCAGATGGAAATTGCAGGGATGGTAGCCCCTACTGAGGGTATGAAGCCTGCCAAGTTTCAAAGAGATATGTGCAGGGGTTTCTGGGAAACTGCACCTCAAACTGCTAAAAGCAAAACTCATGTCACTTGCCTGCAGCAGCAGCCTCCGGTCATCCCGTACGCAGGTCTGGGGGCCCATGTCCCCAGGAGGGCTGTGGAGCTGTGCTGGACTCCTCCCAGGGGTCTGACCCCCAGATCTGTGCTCAGGATGACAAGAGGATGCCGCTGCTGCCTGGGACTGGTGCTGGGCACAGCCTGCACCCAGCACTGGAAACACTGGTGCTGCTGCTGGCCCCAGGCAGCAGCGGCAGCTTCCTTTCATCCCACACACAGATCTGGGGACCCGTGTCCCTGGGAGGAGTCTGACAGCAGTGGGAGGGCAGGTTGAGTTCTGTGGGGCTGGCAGAGCTGCTCAGAGTGCAGCCCTGGCTCTCCCCACCTCCTGCTGCTGGGCTGCACTCTGAGTGGCTCTGACAGCCCCATGGAGCTCAACCTGGTGGCAGGAGGCAGTGGGAAAGCCAGTGGTAGAGCCACTCGGAGTGCAGCCCTTGTGAGCACAGCTCAGAGGCAGGAGGCTCCGCAGCCCCACGGAGCTAGGCCTGGCAGCAGGAAGCAGGGGAGAGCCACTGGCAAGGGCTGAGCTCAGAGCGGCTCCACCACTGGCTCTCCCGTTGCCGGGCTGAGCTCCATGGGGCTGGTGGAGCCACTCAGAGTGCAGCCCTGGGTCTCCCAAGCCTCCCATCACCGGGCAGTACTCTGAGCAGCTCCACCAGCCCCACGAAGCTGAGCCTGGTGGTGGGAGATGAGGGAGAGCCACTGACCAGGGCTGCACTCAGAGCCAGGGCTGAGTGGCTCCGCCACTGGCTCTCATTCCACCTCCCACTGCCAGACTGAGCTTCATGGGCCTGGTGGAGCCACTCAGAGCACAGCCCTGGCAAGCACAGCCCAGTGGCTGGAGGCTCTGGAGCCCCACGGAGCTGAGCCTGGTAGCAGGAGGTGGCAGAGAGCCAGTGGCAGAGCTGCTCGGAGCGCAGCCCTGGCTCTGAGCACAGCCCTGGTCAGTGACTCTCCCCCGCCTCCCACCGCCAGACTCAGCTCCATGGGTTTGCAGAGCCTCCTGCTGCTGGGCTGTGCTCACCAGGGCTATGCTTCAAGAAGCTCTGCCAGCCCCATGGAGCTCAGTCCGGCGGTGGGAAACAGCAGGAGAGCCAGTGGCGTAGCCTCTTGGAGTGCAGCCCTGGCTTTGAGCGCAGCCCTGGCCAGTGCCTCTCTCCCACCTCCCGCCCCCAGGCTCTGCTCCATGGGGCTGTGGAGCCTCCAGCCACAGGGCTGTGCTTGCCAGGGCTGTGCTCAGAGCCAGGGCTCCACTCCAAGTGGCTCTGCCAGCCCCATGGAGCTCAACCCACCAGCAGGAGAGTCAGTGGCAGAGCTGCTTTAACCAGTATGTAAGTCCTGTGCTAGGGCATAAGTGTAGCTTCAGCACTGTGAAGGGCGTTACTTTGGTTCTGTGGGCTAGTGTGAATTTAATTTATTGTGAGCAAGGACCTCAGATTTCTAGGATCTGCATTTGTACGCTCTCTCTCTCAGTATTTAATTGAACATAGCAGCGATGTTTTAGAAATGACTTCCATTAAAAATGAATCTCTTCCAGATTATTGCCTTTAACTACTTCCCTATGTCTTGAAACACTGACCTCAGCTAACTGTTTGGTTTTCAGGTATTAAGAGAAGGGGTTGGGGAAGAGAGAGAGAGTGAAAGAAAACCGTTCTTAACAATAAGCTAAACTGTTAATCAGCCCGCTACTGATAGAAAGCAGTGATTGCCTTTCAGTGAACAGGTGGATTCTGAATGCGAAGTAATCTAAGTGAGGCTGTTACAAAACTTTGCTATATGAGATTTTGAATAAGGATCTACAAAGCTGCTAATAGGATTCAGTGAGCTGGTGAAGTATTATCATGTAAGACTGGGCAGCTTTGAACAGACTGTAAAATCCATATTTCTAGACACAGCAAGTGTTTTGAATGTGATTTAAAAAAATGGGCATGCATATATATAGGTGTTCAGGAATAAAAATGAATAATTAAAAATTAACTCTGCTGTAATTAGAATGCATCCACAATAACATTATTTTGCCATCTATCTTTTAATTAAAGATGTCCTGTGATTCAGATTGAGCAGGCATGAAATTAGCATGGATTTTTAATGTTTAGGGAAAAAATATAGCAGGTTCTGAGCACTGATGTAACTGTTTTGATGCCCTCTGGGAGTGAAAATGAAGACAGGGGAGAAGGATGCTGGGTACTACATATAAATCACTGATCTTTCACCTTTCAGGACATTTTCACATTCTAACTGAGATGCTAAATGAGTTCAGCTCTTAATGTAAAAAGAGCCTAAATTACAAAACCACTGCCACAGACATAATTCATGTGGCAGTAACTGCTCAAACCAGAGCCCAGGGCTGAACTAGTCAAAAGACTATTTTTTCACCTGGTCATAGGGTGATTAGTGGGAGTAACATTACATTTTTGCTTAAAACATGTTTCAACCCTGATTTTTATCTGTTGGCATGATCCAAACACATTAAAGAAATGAAGGGAAAGCAAAGACTGTCCCCCCTCGGTGATTTCTATCCCCTGTATCAGAGCACAGAGTTTATCCTGAATAATCAATAACTCAGCACTTGGCATGTCCCAGGTGATTGTGCTGAATTGCGCGGCCATTGATTCACAGTGTAGCACACGATGCCAAGTGTCCTTGGGGGAAGAGAGGGCACATCCCTCTAAGCAGCGATACCGAGGCTCGAGATGCAGCGCCTGTGCAGTCTGCATAGGCTCATGTGTCAACTCGACTGTCAGCATACAGAAGCAGCCAAAGAACAGAGAGCCTGCTAGGAACCCATAGTAACTGCAGCTCACTTACCCCTCCTAGTGTGAAGGGGGGTGAGTTTCAGCTATTCTGCGATGTATTAGTAAGGGACAAAAGAACAAGCTGGATGGGGGGAAATGTACCCCTAAATACACTGTTTTGTAGACTTTCCAGGAAAAAGAAATCTGATGGCTTTGCAGCACAAAGTGCAGATGATACAAAATTAGAATTCCTTCTGGACGTGCCTTTGCAAGGTCCCCAGTAGACAGTTTCAATACTGGCTCGCAGTTATAGTGGTACAAAATGCCCAGATATCTCCAAGCGTTAAGTTCCTTCCACCTCTCCCAAAGATGAAGATTTGTGAAATACAAATATATAGAGACCTACACCAAACAGTTACACAAGACCACTGAGGTAGTTGAGTTTTGGCTACGCCTTTTATTTCAAAGGGCACCACTTCTCCAAGCAACTGCCTGGGACCGCTGATGAACTCCAGCTGAGTGGAGAAGCAGTGCCTCAAAGCTGGAAACAGCTGAGCTGCTTGTCCTTAATTTGGTAACCCGCTATGAATGAAATGGGTTGCAAGCCATCTTGATGTAAATGATCCAGCTTCTACTCTACCTCCTGTACTACACCACTGTTAAATGAGCATGGTGACTCCAGTCCTTTTCTGGGAAAATGTTGACCTTTCTCATTGGCCCATGCGCACACAGCTCTCTCATGCTCAGTATCTTTGCCTTTTCTAGCATCCCAAGTAGATTCCTCTTGTTTCCTCCAAGCCTTGCCTTCTATTTTCCTCTATGCAGCCTTAATATACATCAGAATTCTGGAAGAATCAACTCTCACTTGGACTTGTTCAGACTGAACTTAAGTGGAAAAGGGTGAAGAAGAGATTCCCTATTTCTTCCCTACCAGTATTTTTCCCAAAAAGGTAGTTCAGAAAATAGTTCATGGAACTGCTTTGAAGTAGTAGGAAGCAGTGCTGGAAAGCAGGTTAAAGAAACGAGGGACGAGAGAGACAGGTCTGAGATAGAAGTTGGGATTCAAAGAAAATATTTCAGAAGTTTTGAGAAGCACAAAAAATTCCAGACCAAAGCCCTGTGACTTAAGAGGATAAAGTCATAAGTGCTCAGAAAATACTATCATATGATGGGAGTTCCTAGCTGAAAAGTAATATATTCTTTACTGCTCCTTATTCATTACTGGTCCCCACGTTCAATGCTGGCAGACTCGGACAGCTTTCTATTCCAGTGGAAGTGCCATTCAGCTACTAGAAAGTGTATTCCACTTCAAAAGTCTTTATGGCATAGATACAAAGGAAATGTTTAGGATGTTCTAAGACTAAAGGGATGCATGTATATGTTATGTTAGGTAACAAGTAAGAGAGACCTAATGGTGGGATCTATCAGAATTTGGAATAGACTAACAGGGGAAGTTTTGGAAAGCCAGTCATGTGGTTAATTTAAGACCAGACTGGACAAAGCTCTAGAGAACACAGTAGGGAACAAGTCTCCATTGTAGGAGAGAGAGTAACTGGTCTACAGTAATAGGTCTTTTTCACCTCTAAGTTATATCTATTTCTTTTGAGATGTGGCTAGCTAGTTGCCTTCGGTAGCTTTATTGTCACCTTCAAATTTTCCTTCATTTTTCTTTATTCTCCGATGAGACAGCCTCTTCACAGGCTTCTCATGCTTTGCTGTCAAGCTTTTAGCACCTATTCCATCTTCTGGGTGAGTGCCCATATTTATGATGCCTATCCCTTTGCTGATAGTTTACAGATTCTTTTTTTAATATGAGTCTCTCTCTTTATGTTGTTCTCTTCAGCCTGCCAAGAAACAGGGTTCAGTCTTTCTTTTTTCTCTAGATGACACAGTCCCATTTCAGAATATTGCCTACCAACAAGCAAACAACTCAATTACCTGAAAGTGGTAGACCACAGACACTAATCAAAGCCTTTGATACTTCATTAGTGAAAGTTACTGTAGATCTAACCTCCACTAACTATCCCTTTTTAGAAAACAGATTAAACTTAAGTTAACAGTTAGGTTCTATAAAAGCAGAGCCAGCCTTAGGGATAGGCAACATGGGTGACTGCCCAAGGCACCGTGGGCAGAGGGTGCCAAACACTTTGCCACCCTGCCTCACCATCTTTGCTGATCTCTGCCCTAGGCAGGAGGAGCAGTGCCTTGCCCAGTTCAGCCCAGTCTGGCAGGGGCCAGCTGAGCCTAGTCGCTGGCCCCCACCCCAATGGGTCCTCTCATGTAGCCCTGGCTTAGCCATGCAGGGAAGCATCCCTGCTCCCACATTGTCCAGAGATCCCGCACAAGGGAAGGGAGGTGGGGAGTGGGTTAAGCTAGTCCCGCCACCTCCTGCTTGACTTCCAATTTAACACTCCTCTCTCGCATAAACTTTCCCTTCCCAGCCACTGGCTCTGCCCCATGCACCCAGCCGGGCCCACCCCACCCTGCCCTACACCCTTTGGAGCACAGAACAGGTAAGGACCCCACTCCCCTCCCCACCCAGGCAGCCCCAGCCCCATCCCTGTGCCAGGCTCAGGTGGCAGCATGACACATCCCTGCCCTGCCACAGCAGCCCCTGGTGCAGCCCACCCCAGCAGTCCACTGGGGTGCAACACAGGGCAGGGGAAGCACTGTCTGCCCATGGCCTGGAAGCTGGTGTCCCTGAGGCCACTGTTCAGGAGGAGCTAGGCTGGGCAATGCAGGTGTGGTAGCGCCTGCTCCAGTCCTGCACCCCTGCCCGTCTGCCTCTGCCTGCAGCAGCAGCACCACTAAGGTGTGCATGTGGGAGGGGGAAGGGGGCCGGTGCCAAAATACAAATTGGCCCAGGGTGCCATTTTCATAGATATTAGGGGCTGGTAGGGACCTTACAAGGGCATCAGGTCCAGCCCCCCTACATTTGGGCAGGAAAGACAGCTGCCCTAAGGCCAGCTCTATATAAAAGGATAATGGGTTTCTTAGCAATTATATTAAAAACTATAGAGTTCAATAGGTAATTATTCCTTTTGGATATTTTTTATATATCAACTTATACAGTCTCATAGCATTATGATAGTTCTCCATTTAAAATTCTATAGGTCTTTCCCAACGGAGCCTTTTTCTACAGGAAGTAACCCTTCTATTCCATTTAATACAATACTGCTCTATGTACTTCAATGCCGGCCAAATTGAGATTTAAAGTCTGAGTACACAATTTTAAAGGAGACCAGGAACAAAGGATAGCTTTGTAAACGAAACATGCCAGTTTGGTAGACCAACATGCTAGTTCCTGTCAAATGGTATTCTTATCTAGTAAGAGAACTGGAATCTCGGTATCTAACCAAGGTTAAAGAGGAAGTCTGCAGCTGACACAGAGTTGCTGAATGATCTTGAAGAAGTCATTTAGCCACTCAGAAGTTCATGAAGGATACTAACTTACCATTCATAAGCATATTGTGAAGCTTAATTTATTGAGTGTGGGGGTATACATGTGTGCATTAAGAGCTATGAGACTGTCAAAGGAATGAGTTATGATCCCCAGTCTTTCCAGTGCTTACACATAAGCCTAACTTTACACATACAAATCATCCTATTGCAGTGTCTTTGCAGGATCACAGCCTAATGCTAAACATGATTTATTAATTGCTGCTATTATTGTGCTACATAGCCTTTGACGTGTGGTGTCCTAGAGTATGCTGGTATAAAATCTCAACTGCAAAGCTTGAAAATTAAGAATAGTAAGATCTTGTTGATAAGTATTTTACAATATATATATTGAAGTTATATGTTAGGTACTTATTTTACCCTTCATAAAAAATTTCAATAAAAAGAAAAGCAATTTCCAGCCAATTATGGGACACATGAGTAGGCTAAATGTGTAGTTTATTGGACCCTACAGTGTGATTAGCAGCTGATCTGTCACCCTCACCCTTAGCATGTTAAGGATGGGCTTTTTACTTTGCTCTATTTGTAATGCTGAGAGATGCAGTCAGTCCAATCACAAATACAATTATTTTAAACTACTGTCTTTGACATGGCAACACCTGTAAAGGATGCCAGGAAAAACAATAAAGTCACTATCTGCTTGTCTTTTGTGAGAATGATAAAGGTGATGATATCCAGAAAGAAAGTTAAAGTGCTGCTGCGTGACTTTTGTGCAGGATGTTCCACTAAGAGGTGGAGAACTGTCAGTCTTACTTTATTGTAACTTATAACTAGGACTAAAAAAATTAGTCAGCCACCTGCTGAGAACCATCTGACTTCTGTGGATGAGTTTCATGCATGAGAATTTCACTTTAGGCCCTCAAATTTTATGGGCCATATATCCTTTTTGTAAGGATGTAATACTGTCGTATTACACACTTATGTGTGCCTCTATGTATAGATGTATACCTCTATGGTATCATCTTATGGATAATTAAAAAGTAGAACTGCACTGCATGCCAATTCAACTGCACTGTAACCCTAACAGCCTCACATACAGTGTACACCTGTTTTTAATTTTTTTACAAATTATGTTTCTTCTTCCCCTCCTCCTGCTTCTCCATTCCCTTTTTTCCCCAGAAATTACACATACTCCAGTTTGAGACACATTAGCCTAAAGTATGACATTTTTACCTACTTGCATCTATTTTTAATGCCAAATTTTCATGGAGTATATGGATTACCACCCATGGCCAAACCTTTATATTTCTTACCCATGCCATAGGCTTTGAGTGAATGACTACTTCAGAGTCTGCCTTATTCAGAAAAAAACTTCAGTGTTTATTACTGAAATCTGTTCACTACTGTGTCTTTTTCAGTTGCGTGGAATCAGGTTCATTTTCTATCAGCCCAACCACAAAGTCATCAGATAGAAAGAATTAATCCTTTCCACAAGGCACTAGATTTTCAAAATCAATGCTGTATATACCCCTCCTCAACAGAATTAAATTTTATGGTGAAAGATGCGTTTCTCTCACCCCAATCACATCTCCTTTTATGGCATTTTATTCAGTCTCTTAAATCTCTCTAAAAATGTGAATGACGAAAAGTATCTGAAGATAAAATGTACATATAAAGACACACATTAGAATGGATTTGTTCTAGAAGCAGAATTTCTGGCATTCCTCTTGGAGTGCAGCTCTGCAGCGGAAGACAGGAAGAGCCAGGGCCAGGCAGCAGCGGCAGCCTCCTGTCATCTGCCACAGATCCGGGGGCCCACACCCCTTGGAGGAGTCTGGCACAGCCCCACAGCCCTCCTGGGAGTGCAGGCCTCTGGATCTGCACCCGGATGACAGGAGGCTGCCACTGCCGGCAAGTGTCAGGAGTTTTGCTTTGAACAGTTTGAGGTGCAGTTTCTGAGAAACCTCTGCACCTATCTCCTTGAAACTTGGCAGGCTTCATGCCCTCAGAAGGGGCTCGCATCCCTGTGATTCTCATCCAAATCAGGTAAGAAATGACAAAGTTTTAGGCATTTTCACGATTCCCCATTATAGCCTATGGGAGAAACATCAAAATGCATCGAAACAGCAAAACAGTTTTGATGAAACAAAATGGGACAGTGCTTAGAAACAAAACAAAACGACGAAACGAAACATTGTCCCTTTGAAATGGCGAAACGGACGTTGAAACGAAACAATGATGTTTCTCACAGCCCTAATACACTGCTCAATTACGCATTGCCATATTTAAGACATAGTGGGCTTGCTACTTCCCAAATTGGAAGAGTTAGATGCCTTAGTGCATTGCTCTCATTGTTTTCAGTTATACCAGGGGTGTCAAACTCAACTGTCCCCATGGGCTGGATGGTGACATGGGGCCAGTCCCTGGGTCAAATCAGGCCAACTGTCCTACCCCCTTCCTGTCCCTGACCCATGCCAAATCCAGCTCCCACTCCAAGATCCATGCTGCATGTGGGGAGTATCCCAGAGTGGCTGGGCTAGGCATTATGTATCGCATGGATTCTGGAGCAGCTGGATTGGGTGCTGTGGGCAGCGCAGTCTAGCTGGAGCAGTTGTCACATGTATTGCAGGTCCCAGCCTGGCTGGAGCAGGCACTGCACAGCACTGGCACCCACCCCAGTCAGACTGCACCACCTGCGGTGTCCACGCTGGGATCTGTGCCACACACAGCACCCCTAGAAGCTGATCCAGGACTGTATCACATTCATCACCTGCTCCAAAACCCACACTGCGTGCCTCACTTAGGCTGTGGGGTTTATGTGCAGCATTGGTCCCAGACTGGCTGGAGCAGGCACCATGTGCGGTGTGCATCTTGGAGTACCTGGGGCAGGTGTCGCATACAATGCAGTTCTCAGAGTGGCCAGAACGGGTGCTGTGTGTCCCAGGCCCTGCCTATGGGGCCAGGCTGAAACAATTCAGACCCAACAGCAGCACTGGGGGCCAGGTAATAGGGCTTCATGGGTTATATGTTTGATAGCCCTGAGTTACACTATTTGCCAGGCACTAATCATAACACGATGCTAGTGAGCAGTAGTAAGGAGCTACTGCGCAGTCGCACTGGAAATAAAAATGTGCGGGAACAGTACCGCGTAGTAATGTTGGTTACTCTACAGTCATATAGTACTTGCTTATGCAAGTACTAAATGACTGAGCAGTAACAACTGCAGTCTGCTGCTCATGTAGATTCATCCTATTGTACCAAGCTATGCTAATTCCAGTTTATTAGGTAGCTTCCATGGAGCAAGCACAGCATGTCTTGGTTCAGCACTCTCCACTGATGTAACTGAGCAGCACAGACGTACCCTTTGATCTAGCTTGGGTACTGGGAGTAGATAAGTTGCAAGATCACAAAGCTTAACACACACCAATTTACATAGCTCCTTAGAAAGATTTTGCAGTGTACACTGAGCTCCAGGCTACTATGACCTCACTGCTAACAGTGCCTGATTTAGTAGGCTTAAAGACTTCCTAAAGGTCTTGTAAGGCTGTTATTTACATCTAACTCTTGTATTTAGAACAATTTAAAGTAACCATTATGTGTTTCTAAAGCTATTCCTCCTACATGGGTATGTAAATATTGGAATAACATTTTGTGGATTCAACCAAGAAACTGTTTAACTTTGCTTCTAGATGCCTTATTTATTTCAAGCTCATGTTTACATCGAAAGGACAGGCAAAAACAAGACTGTAAATGGTGTAATATTCTGTATAATTTGGTACATGCTCTCCAAGGTTCAACTGTGCATCTATTATATACTAGAAGGCAGTTAGTGTTCAAACAAGAGGAGGATAAATAAGTATGTGCTTCACTAGATGCATAATCACATCAATGATTTGGTATGTTAGCACCCCTTCTTTGCTTCTTTACAGGGAATTACTAATAATTTTGTTGCAAAAATATTTTCTTTGCATGTTGACTGCTCCTCTGAGACAAAGAGAACAAATATATTTTGGTTGTGAAAATGATCAGTTTTGCAGTAGTTAAGTTATTTTTAAAACTATACTCTTCAAGGCATAAATGTTTCACCAGCTGAAGTGACAGAAGTCCAGTTATTTATTTGTGAAATTCCCTGCAGGTGGTAGGGATGGTGGGAAGGAAGAAGAAGAAAAAATATTCTGTAGCTAGGAAGTTGCAGAGGGCCAAATTCTGATACCCTACTGATGCTTATTTTTTGAGTGGTCCCACTGAGGTCAGTGAGATGGATTTAGAGAGTAAAGTCCTACTCGTTCTGAATATGGAAACTGGAATCTGGCCCTGAATGTTCACAGCATGGGGAGGATAAATAGTTTAGAAAGGGTGGCTTCCCCCTACCTTATTAAATAAACCACCTTTACAGACTTTGCCATATGGGAAAAGGTGCAATCCCCTCAACTTTTAATGTGGAGGGAGAAAAATTAATAAGGATATATAAGATAGCATGAAAGATGATGGCCTGAAGCACTCAGAGGGTGTATCCAGATGTGCGTGGACATTTGGTTCTCTGGGGACAAGTAGCAGTGGTGCACCTTGCACTGTCGCTGCTTGTTCCCGGGAAGGCCTGTGCCATGCGTGCTTTGATGCATGGCAAGTTGCACTGGTCTGGCCCCAGCAGCCTTACCTGGGGTCCTGGAGACCTCCTGGGGCTGCATCCACAGTGATTCTGCTGCACAGAGCCTGGCTGGCAGCAGAGCATGGCCTCAAGCAGCCTGGATCCACTTTTCAGCAGCATGCACTGGCTGAGCATGCATTGTGTCAGTTTTTTTCCTGTAGTTTTTTCTGACCTGAGAAAAAAAAACCCAGCACAGCACTGCTTGGACATTGCAGCCTTGCAGCACAGAGAACACCAGACTGTGCAATATGTGGTGCTGCAAACATGATTGCAGCACCAGATACTGCACGGCCACACTCATCTGGATGCACCCAGAGAGGATAAGGAACATCATAGGTCAAATCCTCCTTTCTGTACACAGAACAAGTAATAGGGCTCTGTACGAGGACGATATACTTGAAAATTGAGGCAAGAGGTTGGGGGAGAGGCATCATCCCCCATTCTGTAGAGCAGTGGAGTTCTCTCCTTACAGAGGGGCAAGTAATGACTGATGAATGCAAACAACTGTGGTGCCACCAGACCTACTCTTCCACTCATAAGCCTTCCTCATAACTCTTTTCCTTTTCAGTGTTAAAAGTCCCTTTACACCAGTGGTTCTCAAATTTCGAAGTCAGGGCATACCTCCACCACTTTGCTGAATGTGGCAGCATCCCTGGTTAAGAACCAAAGTTGATGCTTCAACTTACTTCAGTGCTTTTCAACCATGTTCAGCTGCCTCCAGGTAAAAATGCCCACACACCTGTTGCACAGCCAGCCCAGGAAAGGCTGTGGCATGTGCTATGGTACTGCTGCATTAGGCTCTCATCAGTCAAAAGTAGGCAGTAACTGCCTCCTTCTCTGTAGTCCTTTACAGTCTGGCTCTCCCCAAACACTCCCAGAAACAGAGGACACCAGGTGAAAATGTCCTATGCACTTCTATTTCTAGGAGGGGTGGGGTGGGGGCAACAGGCAAGGGCTACAGCTGAGTCAGCTCCTGCCTAATTTAGGCTGATCAGAGCCCTAATGCAGGAAAAGTGTGTGTGGGGGGCGGGGTGTGGGGGGCACTTTTACCTGGCTGTTACCCCCATGGCAGCAGCATCTGGATCACAGCATCCCTGAGAGGGGTCTTGCAGCACCCCAGCTGAGAATTATGCTCTAGAGTAAGCCTCTCTGACACAGCAGCCCAAGTTGATGGTGTTTGGTAGCTGAATTTAATGGGAGTCAGGTGTCTATTTTGAAAATATTCCCCCCAAATCCATAATGTACATAGCAGGTGGTACAGGCTCCCAGTGTAATGTCTTGCGTAGAGGCTTTGTGCAGTCAGGGAGCATAGATGAAGTGGCTAAGTTTGCCCCTGTAAGTAAGACAAGACTCTGGAAGGATTGAGAGCTTTTCACTAAGCGTAAAAACCCTTCTCTCCAAAACTTCTATTTAATTAAATGAAAGTATTCTTTTAAAAAAATATAGGAGTCTTTTGCAATAAATCCACAGTGTTCAGGTTCAGAACATCTGGACAGCACCTTCGGAGACTTAAATGATTTCGGTTACACCTCATGCCGCCAAAATGCTCAGGAGCTATTGGTGGGTATCAGAGGTACTATCAACAATTCCAGCTTAAGTATGACATTTCATGAAGCACAGAAGCAAAACAATTTTTAGTGGCCATACAAGACTGAGCTCATGTTTAAAACAGGAATGTGAAGCAGCAGATTTTCATTTCATGAAGCAGAGAAGAGGGAATTGTTTGTCAGGCGTGTCTCCAGAAAATTTGCTATGGGAGTGCGTGTGTGTAATTGTGAGGGGGGGGGAGGGTGGTAATCCCTGACTATTTTTGAGAGAAGGGTGTCCTCTGAAGGTTTCAGGCATCTGTTCTGATGGATTGCTCTGGAGATTTTCTATCATTGGCTTGCCAGATGACAAGGCTGTGCAGCTAGCTAGCGTTGCACAGCTTTTCCTTCCACAAGGGCTGCTGTCTCCATTGAAATAAGGCATGCACTGAATGCACCTTCTAATTTGACTGAGCACACATTTGACACTACAGCAGTGTGACACAAAGGTCAACAATTCAGACAGATCCTCACTCTCTTTTAAGCATACATAACAATGAAAAATCAAGGGTCTCATTCTGCCAGGTGCTCCTATTCTCCTAACTCCTTTTATGCATCAGCACTTTGCAGTATTAGGCATGAAATTGCACAAAATCAAAAAAGCAAACCAGAAAGCCTGGGTTCAGTGTATGTATAATACTTAGGAGCATTCCTTCTATGTGCGCTCTGCATCTCAAAGCTATTTTATTGTGTGTCCCCCTTGCCTATTAAGCTGCACAACAAAATAAATAGTCTATAAAGTCCACATTAACTGCTGGTAACCATATGTACTCTAAACAGAGCACTCTCCTGCTAACTCGCATGTTTTGGAATTCTGTACCCTTCAGATTTGTGAATAGGGAACACTATATATCCTAGAGGGAAAATTAAGTTAATACTGAAGAAATACCATTAAATTAAGACAAAAAGTTCACACGTCTCTCTCTGAAAACAGTAATAGGCAAAATCAACACACACAATGATTAGAGCACATCTGTTTTTACCAGTTTTTCATATTATTATTTCTTAAAAAGTTAGAAATTCATGATGAGCAGATCCCTTATTCATGGTTCAAATCTTCTGATTGGCTTTCCATAGAATCTACTTAATATTCCATAGGTCAAAACCAGGACTGGATGATCAAACAAGATAATTATTTGATTGTACAGCAGAAAAGGTAAAACACTAAATCTGCTACAACTGTGGTAATTAAAGTATTCATTAGTCACCAGTGCTGAAGTGACTTCTGCTGAGTAGCTAGAAGACTATTTAAGTTATTCTGTAAGTACAGTATGTATTTTTCATGTTTGATTCACAGATTCACAGAAGTTTAGGTCTGGATAAAACCTTATGAGATCATTGGGTCCAGCCCCCCTGCTCTAGGCAGGAAAGACTGCTGGGGTCAAATAACCCTAGCAAGGTGTGTGTCCAGTCTCCTTTTGAAGAACTACAGGGTAGGTGCCTGCACCACCCCCACTGGGAGTCTATTCCAGTCTAGTCACATGAACCATGAAGTTTTTCTTTATATTCAGTCTGAAACCTTCTTCTAGGAGTTTATGACCATTGCTCCTGGTTTTCCCCTGGGACACTTTGGTAAATAGTTGTTTGCTTAGCCCCTGATGCTCTCCCCTGATATATTTGCAAGTTGCCACCAAATCCCCCTGAAGTCCTCTTTTCTAGGCTGAACAGTCCCATGTCTGTCAGCCTGTCCTCATATGGTTTGCTTTTCAGGCCTCTAATCATATGAATGGCTCTTCTCTGGACTCTCTCAAGCTTCTCCACATCCTTCCTGAAGTGTGGTGCCCAGAACTAGATGCAGTACTCCAGCTGTGATCTGACCACTGCCAAACAGAACAGGAGAATAACTTCCTTAGTTTTGCTTGAGAAGCATCTGTTGATGCATGCCAGCATATTGTTTGCTCTGCTGACTGTAGCATCACATTGGTGGCTCATACTCATTTTATGGTCAATTATGACCCCCAAGTCCCTTTTGGCATGGGTCACTGGTGCTACCTTAGTCAGGCCCCCCACGGCCAATCTCACCAACCGGTGACAGCCGTGCTGCTCCCGAAAGCAGCTGAGATGCTCCCGACAGTAGCCACGGGGCTTCCGGGAGTGGCCACAGACTGCATCCCGTGCTCACGCTCCCCAGCCGGCACTCATGGGGTGGGGGGGAAGGCACCGGTGCTCCTGCCTGCCCCCCTTTCCCGTCACCTGAGCGGGGAGCACAGCCTGAGAGGGGGTGCACCAGTGCTCTCAGGGGGTGCCCATGCACCCCCATGCACCCTCTACGTGTCACCACTGCCTTTTGGACATGGTGCTAGCTAGTGTAGCACTACTGAGCCTGTAAGTTTGTTGTGGATTTTTCCTCCCTAAATGGATCACTTTATACTTCTCAGTGTTGAACAGTATCTGGTTCTGGTCTGCCCATCTGACTAATCTGTCTAGGTCCGCCTGGATCATCAACCTATGCTGATGCGTGAACATACTTCCCCACAGCTTAGTGTCATAGGTAAACTTTGCCAGTGTGCTTTTCACCCCCACATCCAGATCATTGATGTAGATGTTGAAAAGCATCAGTCCATGTACCAAACCCTGGGGGGACCCCACTGGTTAGCTTCCACCGAGTCAACACAGATCCATCTATTAGTACTCTCCGGGTCCAACCCCACAGCTAGTTTCCCACCTGACTGTTGAATTGTTGAGCCCATAGTCCCCTAGTTTAACCTTGATAACCTCATGTGGCACCAAGTCAAAGGCCTTCCTAACGTCCAAGTAAATTACATTGACCTCATCTCTCTTATCCAGGTGGTGTGTAACTTGGTTGTAGAAGGATTCTACGTTATTTTAATTATATGTCATTTTAAGTATTTTGTATTCTGCATAAAAGCCGATTTTGTTTTGCAAAAGAAAAAAGTGTATTATCATCATCTACTAGCATTTGAAAGTACCTTAATATTTATATTTTGTCATACTTGCAGGCACAGAAATTGTGCTTCCCTCATTTTCACATTACTTATGTCCAGGAAAAGCACACTTTGTATATGCTAGAATTTATTTTTATTATTGACATTATACTCAATAAAGAATCCAATCTGCAATTTACTGATCCGCATCAGCTCATAGGATCAACCATGCCTCAGACTTTGAAAACTGCTTTTAAATTTAACTTATCATGGTTCACAATTTACTTATTCTCCTTTATCATGGATGATGATGATGATAAAAAATCTGAATGATATTTTACTTGAAAATAAAAAATATTATTCATTATCAATGCGCGGAATTTTAAAAAGTTGCAGTATTTTTTGTAGAACCAGGTAAAATAGGTATAATATGACAGTTATTTCTAACTGGCCTGGGTTTGATTTGTCATCAAAGAAGTGGAAACATAATCTAATCTCTTATAAAGAAAATGGATAGAACTGTAGGTTGTATTTAAAGTGATTAACTTATACAACTAGGATTTTATGAAAGTCTCTCTGTTTATAAAATAAAACCCCTGCAGCCACAATTATATGCAAGTCAAAGTTGAATGATTTTGGTCCCAATGTTATCACTGGGGGAAATCTTTTTCCTCTTGAACCTCTTTGTGAGCATGGAAGGAGGCAAGATACAGCACATCAAAAAAAGGAACAACTTCAAAATGCCAGTTCTATTTTCAGAAGCCTTTGGTTGTTACGTGAAGAAGAAATGATGGCAAAACACTGCTCCAGATGGACCAAGGGGAAACCCCAACAGGAGACTTCAACTTTCATCTATAAAGGAAGAAAGCTAACTGGAAACTTCATCTGTGTAATTAAATGAGGGAAACCATTCTGTGATTTGAAAGACTTTTGTGATTTTTAAAGGAGATATTGAAGATGTTTTAAAAAACTCTTCTATTTCTGTTGCACTTGTGCCCATAAGCAGTCCCTTTTGGACAAAAAAGCACAGCCGTGTTATGCCCTTGACAGCATAATGGTTGTATAAGGTGGCTGCAGCAAAGGATGTCATTTAGTGAACTATCAAAAAAAAGAAACCAAATCTTCCCATGAGAGGAGGACTACTTTGCATCATGAGATGAGAGGGCACAGTGCTAAAAACCAGTATAACCAGTCAAGGTCACACCAGTGTAAAGAAGACCATGCAGCAGGTTAGAGATAGTGCAACTGTGTTTATGATAATAGAATTGTAGAGAAGTAGGGCTGGGAGGGACCTCTAAAGGAAGTCTCATCCAGTCCTCTGCCAGAGGCAGGATCATCCTTATCCAGACCATCTCGTACAAATCCACTGTCTAAACTTCTAGCAAAACTACACAGTCAACCCAGACACAAGACAAGACATAACACCCTAATCTGACAGAGGTAAAGACTCTTCTTCAAACATCCTGCTGCTGCAAAGATTGTTAAAATAAGTTCAAGAGATCCCAGGAAGAGGGTCACACTTCCCACTACAGAGGAAGGTAAAAACCTCCACAGTCCATACCAATCTGACCATGGAGTAAAATTTCTTCCTGACCCCAAATATGGTGATCAGTCTGACCCTGTGAGGAGGGGCAAGACCTTTTAGCCAGGAGCCTCCAGGTTTAAGTCCAGCAGAAGCATTGGCACACCACAGTCAAAATCTCCAGCTTTGGCTGCAGCCAACACTCAATGCTTCTGAGTAAAATGTAGTAGCAGAAGGGGGAAAAATTCCCTCCTGGGCCCATGCAGCAACCAGGAAAGCACAGAAGCAAGTAAAATACACACAGTAGAATGTAGGCATGATTACCCCTCTCTCATTCCTAATCAATGTCTGTCCAACATCTTTTCAAACACCTCCACAACTTCCAAATGTGGTCTAATCCACTGCCTGCCTTGTTGTTCTAACAGTGAAGTTTTTCCTGATACCCAATCTAAACCTATTTTGCTGCAACCTCAAGGCATTGGTCCATGTCCTACTATCTGCAGCAAGAAAGAAAAGGATTTTTGCCTTTTCTTTATGGCAGCCCTTCAGGTATTTGAAGACGGCTATCATGTCCCCTGTTACGTACATTTTCTACAAGCTGAACATACCAGTTTCCTTCAACCTTTCTTCATATGACTTACCTTCCAAGCCCTGTGTCATTTTGACTGTCTCTGGATCATCTCTAATTTCTGCATGTCCTTTTTAAATTGTGGAGCCCATAACTGCACACAATACTCTAGACTAGGCCCAACCAGTGTGAAGTAGAGAGGCACTATCACCTCCCGTATTTTGCACCTGATGCTTCTACTGATGCATCTACTGATGCATCCCCAAACTACATTTGCCTTCTGTGTGGCTGCATCATACTGCAGACTCATAATAAATCTGTGATCTACTCAGACTTCCAGATCCTTCTCTGCTGTGCTGCTGTCCAGCCACTGGCACGGCTGTTTGAGCAATCATGGTGCTCCGGTCAGGTCCCAAAGGACTGTAAAAGGGCCAGTATGGTCCCTATTTTCAAGAAGGAGAGGAGGAATGAACAAGGAAACTATAGGCCAGTTAGTCTCACCTCTATCCTTGGGAAAACTCTGGAAAAAATCATTAAGTATCACATTTGTGGGAGCCCAGCAGGGGAAATAATGCTGAAAGGAAATCAGCATGGGTTGATTGCAGGTAGATCCTGCCTGACTAACCTTGTTTCTGTTTATGACCAGGTCACAAAATGCTTAGATGCAGGGGTCAAGGTCTATGCCATCTACCTGGACTTTAAGAAGGCCTTCGATTCCGGTCTCGTAAATAAACCTGGCAGGCTGTGATGTAAATGATTACATGGTCAGGTGGGTGGCAAATTAGCTTAGGGGTCACACCCAGAGAGTGGTGGTAGTTGCGTCGATATCGACCTGGAAAGCTGTGGGGAGTGGAGTCCCGCAAGGCTTGGTCTTTGGACTGGTGCTATTCAATGTCTTCATCAGTGACTTGGATGAGGGCGTGGTGAGCACTCTGTCCAAGTTCGCAGATGATATCAAATTATGGTGCAAAGTTAACACACCAGAGGGTAGGGAATGGATCCAGGTGGATCTGGACAGGTTGGAAAAATGGGTAGAATGAAATAGGATGCAGTTCAACAAAGACAGGTGCAGAGTGCTGCACTTGGGCAAAAAGAACCACCAACACACTAACAGGCTGAGGGGATGACCTTCTCAGCAGTACAGCAGTGGAAAGGGGTCTTGGGAGTCATAGTTGACTCCAAGATGAACATGAGTCATCAATGTGACGAAGTGATCAACAAGGCTAACTGCACTTCATCATGCATTAGCATCTGAACAGGTCCAGGGAGGTGATACTTCCCCTCTATGTGGCACTGGCCAGGCCGCAGTTGAAGTACTATGCCTAGTTTTGGGCGCTGCACTTCAAGAGGGGTGTGGAGAATCTTGGTCAGAGGCCTGCAGGCAAGGCTCTGCGAGAAGAAACTAAGGGACCTAGATCTCTTAGCAAGAGAAGGCTGAGAGGTGATCTTGTGGTTGCCTATAAATTCATCAGGGGAGGGCAGCAAGGAATAGGAGATGCTCTATTTACTAGGGCACCCCCTGGAGTAACTAGGAATAATGGCCACAAATTGACAGAGAGCAGATTTAGGTTTAGACATTAGAAAGAAGTTCTTCACAGTAAGGGTTGCCAGAATCTGGAATGGGCTTCCAAAGGAAGTGGTGCCCTCCCCTACCTCGGGGATCTTCAAGAGGAGACTAGGTAAGCACCTAGCTGGGGTCATCTGACCCCAGCACTCTTTCCTGCCCAGGGTAGGGGATCGGACTCTATGACCTACTAAGGTCCCTTCCAACCCTAACGTCTATGAATCTATGAAACTGTGCAGTAGCCTAATACTACTGAGCACTAGCATGTTAGCATGGGTTTTGCTCTGCATGATGCAGTTAGTCTCACGTAGATGCACCCACTATCTTGTAAAATTATATTATAACTTGTCCTAGTAGAGAATCAACTTGATCTCAAGCTATCTTTTTATCTTCAGACTTACACCAAAATCCCAATGAATTTATTTCTTCCTTTCTACAAAATGCTTAGACACATTTGTGTGCGAGGCAAGAATTTTTGTGGCTGATATCTTTTATTGGACCAACTGCATAGTTAGGCAGGACGTGGGGAAGCTTTCAGGTAACACTGTGTCCAACCTTGCCTTGCATTTTTTCCTGGACTGTCATGGCTACAACATCACCCCAACACTATAGCTTAGCACTTGTTAGAACCAATGGCACTTTCTAGAAATAAATTTCATAGGCTCTTAGAGCAAATTCACTTGCTAAAAATGTGTTAAATGGTACTTGAATATCCAGGTTGCAGCCATATTGGTCTCGAGGCACAGGAAAGAGCAGAGATTGTAAAAGCTCTCCTAGGTAGAAATGGAAATTCATTTTTCAGCAGGCGAGCTGAAGGTTTGATAAAGTCTCCTGTTTGGAATAGTTCATTTTGTCCAAGTTAGGTTAGAGTTTGTCAACCTTTCTCTGTTAGTACCTGGACAAAATGAACTATTCCAAACAGAAGACTTTACCGCACCATCAGCTTGCCTGTGAAATTTGAATTTTCATTTCTACCATGGGGTACTGGTGCCACCTGAGTCAGGGGGAGCACATGCCCTCCCCCCAGCAGCCAGGAAAGGGGGGATCCCCCTGCAGCCAGTCTCACTGACTGGGGGGGCGGTTCCCCTGCGGCAAAACTCACTGACCAGGAAGCAGCCGCAGTGCTCCCAGAAGCAGCTGCAGCACTATATCCAGTGCTCCCACTCCCTGGCTGGTGCTCACAGGGGGGGCACTGGCAGTCCTGCCTGCCCCCCCTGCCCATTGCCTAAATAGGGAGCATGGCTGGTCAGGGGGTGCACCAACACTGCCAGGGGGTACACATGCACCCCCATGCACCCCTTACGTATCTCCACTGATTTCTACCGAGGAGAACTTTTACAATCTCTGTTCTCCTCTGTGGCTGATGAAAGGCGAGTCTGCCTGTAAGCTTGCAAATAAATAAAATAATTTGTTTGCAAATATCTAGTTGGTCTATTAAATGGTACTTAACATTTCCTGGCACCATTTCATATCCTTTCAAAGTGTGGAAATTGACGTCTGCAAACTAAAACACCTCTGAGATAGAAAATATATACAACATAAAGTAGAGATGTTACAAGCTTTCCAATTCCTTTCTGGCCCTTCCCAAGTACTTCACAGATGTCTTGCTTCTAGACTTCTGCCCCAGGTTCTTTTAAGTTGGGAGCTCCACTAATGATATTCTAGGCCTTGGGCTACTGCCTTTCTCCAAACAACAGTTCTTCTGCCAGATTCCTTGTCGCACTGACCAAGAAGCAATGTCTTGCTTGGAAGATCTATTGTATCAACTCAGGCCAACAGCCTCCAGAATTCTCACTTTTAAAAGGTTAAAGTGTTGAGCTGTGCCTGTTATTACTCTCATTCATTTTGACTGCTCTTGATGTAGCAACATCCCATTACCATGGGTTCTAGGGTCTTTGCAAGGCACTGGTGTGCTCATGCTCTCATAGGCCTTGCCTTCACCAGAATTTTTCAGGCCTGACATTCTTAATGATTTGATTTTCATAACAATCTTGTTGATTTCTGGCCTCTTTCAGAAAGTCTCATCTCTTAAAATCGAGAGATTACAGAAGGATTTCAGCTTCCATTGAAAAGGTTCTAGACCTTGAGATTGTGGGAGGAAAAGGTTGAAATGCGAAGCAAGCCCACCCTACAGGCTCGAAAACCAGAAAACAAATAAAAATAATTCAAATTTAATGAAAATAAAAAAGAAGGAAAATATTTCAATATCTGTAATCTATTGTCATATTTCAATGAGGGTCAGTATTGCTTGAAGCTGACAACACTACTTCTGGGTTCCTAGCTCTGACTGCTTCTACAGTTGCCTATTTTTTTTTCCTCTGTCTCAGATCTTCATTCTTCTTACTTACTGTTTTCACTCCCTCTTTATCAGTCTCATTTACTACCTGGCTGACCATCATTCTTCTCCCTTGCTTCAGTTCACTCTAGTGGTACCTGAAAATATCTTCACCTGCAGCAACATTGCACAGAAGAAGGCAGGTATTGGTATATTTAATATCTAGGTCAGTGGTTCCCAACATGTGGTCACAACATCAGTGGATGGGGTCATGGGTTTGGGGAGCTGTGGTTTGGGACTGAGGGTCTATGCTGAGGAAACGGGGTCATGCTGAGGAAATGGGGCTATAAACAGGATCATGCTGAAGCTGAAGAAGAGTTTGGGAAGCACTGGTTTTGTTTATCCAAATTTATTCATACAGGCCTGCAAATTTACATGGAGCTTAAAAAGGACTGAAAGGGGCACCTTCTTCTATATCTTCTTGCAATGCAGGCCTTCAGATAAGGGAAAAGGGAGATAAGTGTGTGGAACATGGAACCATTATAAAAATCTGTTTCAATTTGTAACTGCATTTCAAAGCCCACAATAACTCAACAATCCTGCAGGAGGTAGGAGTTCTCTTTGCAGAATTTAGTCCCATTTGGCTAAAGAATACACACAGCTCAGTGTATATATTTTACAGGCATCTTTACATGCACACACTCATTCCCCAAACAAAAAACAAAGACTTTTTCAAGTACCAGCAAAGCACCAGCTAATATAATAGAGACGTTCATGTTCACTACTCCTGACAATTTACCACAGACAAGACGGGCTTGGACTCTTCAACTGACAGTCTTTAGATTTATGTCAGGAGCTGGGGCAGGCTGTTATTAAATAAGTGCCTTCTACTATTCGATCTGCTTTTGCCCTTGATTCCAAACAGCCGAAGTCCACTGACCCTCCAGGTAAATTTAAGTAAGGAGTTGCAGCTATTCACTCAAGCCTGCTCTTCAGCTGGGATGAAGAGGCCCTTTTTTATTCAAGAGTATCATTGTATCACCTTGTTAAATTGCTCAATTATTGTGATTGTTTTCAAACAGAACAGCATTTGGGGTAGATTTCAAAGGATTTTTGTACTGGGGAGTACTTGTTATGCTTAATTAATATCAGCTATATAGCTATTTCAGGTGTTCAATAAACAAGACTGCATAATCTTTTTAAATCCACCCTGCACACCCCGGAAAATTGTCTGCTGAGGTACTTTTGCTGCAATGTTGATTACCAAAAAGGTAATTAACAAGCAATGGAGGGTCTAGTTCTGGTATATTTCATTTCCTTCCTAATGGATCCTGTTCCAGTGCTTAATACCTTTAAATAAAATTACTTTACAATCTCTGTGCCTGTCTACCTATTCTGCTGTGCTATGAAGAATCTTCTCACACCTACACACACCACTTTCCATTGCAGAGTGGTGGGAAAAGCTAAGTATATAGGAGAAGATCAATGTCATAGAAGATTATAGCAGGGTTATTCTATGTACAACTGATGATCCACAACTATAGCTATAGAATAAATATGTACATAGCTAGGGATTTGATTTGCATGTATGATAGAGAGAGAAGAAATTAGGATGATGGTAAAGCTGAAAAAGTGGGAAAATTTCTTTTTGTCCCAATATTTCTGGAAAAGGAAATGTTATAGCTTCATTAACAGGAACTGAGCTAGCATCTCCACATGGTACTGGACTGTTATGTAGACATACCCACTTGTTTTGAGCTAGCACAGGTATCTCAAGATGGTACCATACTGTGTTGTGTAGACATAACCTGAAAGACCTAATTATGGAACCATAACTATGTTAATATGACAAACCCACTATGATGATGAATTTTGATAGCATATCAACCTAATCCTCTGAGGTGCTGAAAGACCTCTGCTCTCACAGAAATTTAAAAGTTTGGGCCTTGTGACTGTAGGATTCTACAATAGTAATATATATTTTTTGCTTTTTCTCTACTTCCCACAAATACAGTAGCTGAAACTTGTTATGTTAGATAACCGAGCAATTTTTCACGTGACTAAGACAGCAGAAAAAAATGCTAATGAACTCATGTTCATGTGTTGTTTATAAAAATCTGCCAAGTTTTGACAAGGTATTGCAGGTTGCAACTGAAGGCCAAATTCTGCCTTTAATTTCAATGGCAGATGTACATGTATACAATAACTGTACTGAGCCTTTACAACTTATATCATTGTTTGCCACCAATCAGTGAGTGCGTTCAAGGTTTTGCTCCATGTTCCAGACAGCATGGTAGCTAGCTGAGTACCTCTGCTTCTTTCGATTTGTACTACAGACAAGCTGCACCTTCCTGTATAAGACCTTGTCTTATTTCATTACTCTTTGGCTCTACATTTTCTTTTCTGACAACACTGTAATTTTCTATTCATGTAACTGCTATTTATCAAGCAGCTTTTAATTCAACTTAAAAATAGCCTTTTCTTAACTGATCTGAGCCTAGTTAATTCCTTGTGTAATTCCAGTGAGTACTGTGGAGTTACATCAGAGATAAATTTGGCCCTCTGGGTTTAATTTCAGCCAAGACTAACTGCATGCTTCTTTGATCTTGAGGTTAATCATCTGTAAATCAGATAAAAATTAATATTTCATTATCCTAAGGAAAGGAACTCTGGTAACATGGGTGAAACATTGGAATGATATCTGATTTGGGGATTTAATAAAATATCAAAACGCAAGAACTCAGGAATTAGCAAACTGGATCAAAACATTGACTGACTAGCATGTCTCTGACAGTGAACAGGACAAATCACATGACATCTTATAAAGGCCAATTATACAACAACATGCATCTGGGGCAAGCTGCATCTTATCCATTAATAATAGCACAAAGGTTGATATTACTTCATTCACGAGTTAATTTTAAACTATTCCGCTCTTTGTCTCCATTGAGTATCTCAGGTCAATGATTAGTTATGCACTTTGTCATATACTCTTTTCTTTATTAGTTTTAAATTTGTTGCCTTTTAATTGTATTGTATATTCCCTTAATACTTGAGAACCTGTAAGTAGGAGAATGCAATCAATGTTTGCACTAGTGATTATTTTTGCCTTCCTTTATTATATCACTTCTTACTTGTCTTGTCCTTGGGGTAGATGGTCATCTTTTTTTAATTATTATTACTCTTCACATTTCACACATTTCTAGACCTTTTTGTTGTCTCTCCTTAGACGTACCTTTTCTGGAAAATATATATTTTTTTAGATATGAAGACCAATAAGGAATACTTTACAGAATGGACACACCCTCCGTTTTTATATACGTTTATAATATGGAATTATTTGATTTCTGGTAGTATTAATCCTTTTCTTAATGAAACTTGGTATCTTCTTCGCTTTTATGACAACTTGGGAAGAGAGAAAAGATAAGCTAATGGACAGGACATTCAACTAGCATGCAGCATATATGGGTCCAACTCCCTGCTGAGCCAGAGGCTTCGGGTTTATGAACTCACGGAAGTCATTTAATCTTAGTGTCAGTTTCCCATCTGCAAAATGGGAGTAATAATATCTGCTTTCTCACATCCTTGTCAGCCTTGTTTAACTCCATCATGACCCTGCAAGCAACTTCAAAAGGGATGCTCATATGCTTCAGTTTCAATGCAACTACTTATATGAATTTGAGTTTGTCAAATTGGGGCCTTATACTGCACATTCGGCGGGGCAGGGCCTGCCAAATTATACCAAGTATGTCAGCTGTTCATGGTAACTGGACATTCCAGCCTCCCAGTACTTCCTAGCTCTTTGTGGAGTATTAGCGCAAGCTGACTTTGTCTGCATTACAAAGGTCTGTTGACATAACCATGTTGGTTAGGAAGTGCATGGAAATCTCACAACCTGTTGCTGAGGTAGCTCTGGCCCAGTGCAGACATAGTTCTGCCTGCAAAAGGAGTCTCCTGATGGCCAGACTTTTGCCAGCTGGAGGAACCAGTGTAACTCTTGGGGCAGAAAAGCTCCTTTCACAAGGCACAGCTCAGTCTACCTCAGTGAAGTCTATTGCCATAGTTAAAGAGGCAACAATCCCATAGTAAAGACTAAGCTATAAGGAAAAATGCCACTTACTGAATCACCTAACATAAGAGTCTATAATAATTAGGATGGAGCTGACAAAGATGCACTGAGTTTGATATTCTGTTTGTTCATTAATACATAAGCTTCACATTCAGTTAGCCTAGAAGAAGCTTCCCTTACATCTGCCATAAATAACAAAAATATCAACAAGGCCTGGCCTTTTCTACAGGAGCAAGATTGATTTTGCTTTTGGAATACAGTATATGCTTGCTCTCCTCAAGTGCCCTTTTCAGTTAAGTTTTGAAAAATGAAAAAAAACAGGCACCTGCAGGATGAACACTGCAGTCTCTTGGAGGTGCGGGAAAACTAAAATATGCCACATAAACAGCTTCTACAGTCCCCAAGGCCAATACTAAGTCATCAGTCAAAAGTACTCTCACAACAAAGTAGATTTTTCCCCTCCATTGCTTTTTAATGTTATTGAAATAAAAATAGATGGAACTGTCATTTTTCAGGCCTAGTATTGAACTGCTGTCTATGGCTTTTAACATGGGCTTCCCTTCTTTTGGAAGTTAAATTTTCCGGAAAATATATTGAGAGATAGCTATGCTAAAGTTTTCTTCATAATTCAAAGTTAGCATTTGTTACATTTTTCTGCTTGACACATTATGACCTTATCAATTTGCATCAATTACCTCAATAACAGATCATTCAAAACACTTTACTTTGTTTATCACAGAACTTCATATTCTTCTGCCAAAAGCAAAAAATTATTTTAAACAAGCCACCTTTCAAGCTCATGCAGAGCAGATACATACTTGTTCTGAAATCCATCATGGGCCTTGCAACATCATCTCAGCTACTTATCTGTTTTGCATAGTGGTAACGCTTTGATTTCTTAGAGATTTTATCACTTTAATAAATCAGATTTAATCACTCTAAGATTAATACTACATAGGTACCTGCACATCATTTTCTACATGCAATATAGAAAACAATCAGGTGACACTGGGAAAGAATGCACCAACATGAGCTGAATGAGGTCCAATAAAAATGGCTAAAATTTACAAAAGGGCCTAAATGAAGAGCCCAAAGCCCACATGGACATGCCCAAATCCACGCAGGTTTTCAGGTTGCCCTTGGTGTCTATGAGATTCAGAAACCCAAATATCTTTTTACTTCTGAAAGTTATGTTCAACATCTTAATCTATTTGCTCAGTTAAAACATGTTTAATTTGAAAAACAAGACAGTTACATATTCCAGAGCTGCCTGAAACAAGTCTGAAATCAAAGATGAATCATTTGGCTTGGCTTTCATTACAAACAACAATTGGGCTAGTTTTGAATCATCAAGGTTCATAAACCTTGCTGTAAACCTAAGCTAAATGTTGAATGAATTTGGGCAGATTTACAGTTGTGTGGGGAATAGATGCAAAACCCAACATTTAGGCTTTCAATGAAATTTGCTTTGAGCTCTTTTGGGTTTCTTTGCACAAAAACCCAAGAGGTGTGAACCCAAGTGAATGAGAACAAGCTGTATGTTTCCTTGTGAACTGAAAACAGCATGTTTTATTCAGCTGTACTGTATACTGGCACTATTAGTGTTTTGCCTGGTAGACACATTTACAATACTATAAGGATTTTATGAAATCTCATCAGTTCTACCTAACTAATGATGCTTAGCAATCTCTCTCTAAAATGCACTCATTTACATTCCTTGAGGCTCTCCTGTTTTCCCATAGCTAATAATTTTCCCTAGCACTTGGTCTCCTCTTCACCCTGTATTGCATTTATGGATTTAACTGTTGTTAGAGGTTGTACCTACATACTTCACTGTAATGTCAAGTCAGGTCAGAGGTCCACCCAAGCCTTAAGTCCCACAGGGTTATTTTGGATAAGGCACACTAGAGTCGGTAGCCAAGGGTACACAAAGGAGCAATGTGGCCAATATTATGTCTAACTACCTTTGATTCCCCAGCCTGAATGACCAAGTACCCCTTTACAGCTGAGTCAACTGGCAAAGGCTTTTGGTATAAGACCAGGGTAGGGCTTGAATTCATGTTTCCAGAGCTGTAGCAAGACTGCTTAACTACTCTGTCACTCTACCTCAATTCACTTGGATTGTAGTGGATTGTAGGTACAATAAGTGGCTGTAAGGGTTTTGTCATATATTTGTATGAAAGCAACCAGAAAAAAGGGGAAGATGCCACAGGCATTCTGGAGTGGTGAAACACATCCATGCAGGAGGATTTTCCCTGCATATGGTTTTGGGGATCACAGTTCAGCCTATTTTTATAATAATGACTTTTTGAAATATATACACATAATTGAATTTACTGAGCTATGGTATTTGACACAACATGGTCAAATAAGTCTATTCCATCTCGGAGGAAAGGCAGCAAGAGGGCACAGCAGCCCCCCTGGCTCTCCAGGGACCTAGCAGACCTCCTGAGGCTAAAAAGAAAGGCCTACAAAGGATGGAGGATGGGAGTCACCTCCAAGGAGGATTATTCTGCACTGGTCCAGTCCTGTAGGGAGCAGACCAGGAAAGCCAAGGCTGCAACTGAACTCCAACTAGCTTTGAGCATCAAGGACAATAAAAAGTCCTTTTTCAGAAATGTGGGGAGCCGGAGGAAAAGCAGGGGCAACGTTGGACCCCTGCTGAACCAGATGGGGCAACTGACAACTGATGCCCAGGAAAAAGCCAACCTATTAAATAGGTACTTTGCATCAGTCTTTCATCAGTCCCATGGGACGCCCATGCCCGCTACGGGACAGGGAAGTTCGGATGAGGGTGATCCCCTGCCCTCCATTGATGCTGACTTCGTGAAGGAACATCTTGAGAAGCTGGATACCTTCAAGTCAGCCGGCCCTGACAATCTTCACCCCAGGGTATTCAAGGAGCTGGCGAGCATCATAGCCCAGCCTCTAGCGCGGATCTTTGAAAACTCTTGGCTCTCTGGTGTAATGCCCGAAGACTGGAAGAAGGCCAACGTGGTGCCTATCTTCAAGAAAGGGAGGAAAGAGGATACGGCTAACTATAGGCCCATTAGCCTGACTTCTATCCCGGGGAAGATCTTAGAAAAGTTTATCAAAGAGGCCATCCTTAATGGACTGGCCGACGCCAACATCTTAAGGGATAGCCAGCATGGGTTTGTTGCGGGTAGGTGTTGCTTGACCAAATCTCATTTCCTTCTACGACCAGGTGACCTATCACCTGGACAAGGGAGAAGAGATTGATGTCATATATCTTGACTTCAAAAAAGCCTTTGACCTGGTTTCCCATAATCACCTCTTAGAGAAACTGGCCAATTGTGGCCTTGGGTCCTCCACGATCCACTGGCTGGAAAACTGGCTCCGGGGTCGGACCCAGAGGGTAGTAATTGATGGAAGTCACTCATCGTGGTGTCCTGTGACCAGTGGTGTCCCCCAAGGCTCTGTCCTTGGACCCATACTGTTCAACATCTTCATTAATGATGTGGACACTGGAGTAAGAAGTGGACTGGCCAAGTTAGCTGATGACACCAAACTTTGCATCCACACCAGAAGACAGGCGGGTGATCCAGGCTGACCTGGACAGGCTCAGCAAGTGGGCGGACGAGAATCTGATGGTGTTCAACGCCGATAAATGCAAGGTTCTCCACCTTAGGAAGAAAAACCTGCAGCATCCTTATAGGCTCGGCAGTGCTATGTTGGCCAACACTATGCAAGAAAGAGACTTGGGGGTCATCATTGACCACAAGATGAACATGAGCCTGCAGTGCGATGCTGTGGCTAGTAAAGCGACCAAAACACTGGCTTGCATCCATAGATGCTTCTCGAGCAAATCCCAGGACGTCATTCTCCCCTTGTACTCAGCCTTAGTGAGGCCGCAGCTGGAGTACTGTGTCCAGTTTTGGGCTCCACAATTCAAAAAGGATGTGGAGAAGCTTGAGAGAGTCCAGAGAAGAGCCACGCGCATGATCAGAGGTCAGGGAAGCAGACCCTACGATGACAGGCCGAGAGCCCTGGGGCTCTTTAGCCTGGAAAAGCGCAGGCTCAGGGGTGATCTGATGGCCACCTATAAGTTTATCGGGGTGACCACCAGTATCTGGGGGAACGTTTGTTCACCAGAGCACCCCAAGGGATGATGACTAGGTCGAATGGTCATAAACTACTACAAGACCGTTTCAGGCTGGACATAAGGAAGAATTTCTTTATTGTCCGAGCCCCCAAGGTCTGGAACAGCCTGCCACCGGAGGTGGTTCAAGCGCCTACATTGAACACCTTCAAGAGCAAACTGGATGCTCATCTTGCTGGGATCCTATGAACCCGGCTGACTTCCTGCCCTTTGGGCAGGGGGCTGGACTCGATGATCTTCCAAGGTCCCTTCCAGCCCTAATGTCTATGAAATCTATGGTAAATTAAGTGAGTGCTTGTAAATACCATGAGAAAGTCAAATGTCTTTGTACTGTATATGCTGATGTTTTAATAGCACCTGTTGTTTGAGCAGAATAATTCAGCTTTTTTTCCCCCTTTCAAGTAAATATAAATCTAAGGCGGCTTAGCTTACAGCATTTCCTGCTTTTAATTATTTCCTCTTCTCCCCCTGCAATCTCTAATACCATATACTTTTTTGGATTCTGGGTGCTATTTAAGCCGGCAACATAAAATTGCCCTGTTGATTTCAGGTGCTGCAGGCAACCACACTGCAAGCTTTTTCTTTTGACAGTTAGCATTTGCCTGTTGCCCAGCTAGGTACTTCTCACCCTCTTCTAGCTCACTCTTCCCTCAACAGAAAAAAACAAGTTGTGGATTCTGAACCAGCTTGTAGCTGTCAGAACTCACATTAGGGCTAGGGATAGAAGTTACACATAAAATGGTTTAAGTCATCAGAAACTGGTTGAAACCTGTAACAGAACAGAAGTTCAGTACACATAAACCAGTTTCAAAATGGCTGAAACTGGTTTAAGGTAAACCTGGTTGAATGTAGTATCAGACTTAACCGATTTGGGTCAAACTGGTTTATGAAACTTCTGTCCTAGACCCCATCCTGGTTCAAGTTAAATCACAATTATCCAGCATCCCAGCTTGCATTCCAGCCCTGGGCTGGTCTGTACTGTCTTCTCCAGCAGAGAAGGGCTGTGGGGGGAAGGGGGGGAGGGAAAAGAGTCATGGGCTGCCCCTCCCCCCCAGGCAAACCCTGGCTGGGGGCTGGGCCAGGGGGGGTGGTTAATCTTCCCTTCCTCCAAGTACAGAGCTGCCCTGCCCTGCTAAAAACTTACTGCTGACTGTAAATGTGAACTACAAATCCCAGAGGCATCTTGAAGCAGGAAGTGATAAGCAAAGACCTTGAAGGAGCATGAAGAGGAAGTGAACACATAGCTCATGCTGGCTATGTGCTAGAGAGCTGTTCTCTAGTGCTCCCCAGCTTCTGGCCTGAGCCACTGCAGGCATGTGGCTGCACTTCCTGAATCAAAAGTGAATGTCTGTCCAGTTGTTTCTGTTTAATCTGTGCAGTTTAGACTAACCTGCAAAGACTGAATTGATTCATCCTTAGGCTTTCTGACTGTCTGTATTTAACCTAGAGGGGAGGTAAACCCTAAGAGAAAAGTACATTAAGGATTTAAGAGTCTTATCTCATATTATTTTTATAATTTTTGCTCTCCCCTACACTTATTTCATCTTAAATGTCCTCTTTATGTCTTTGTTAACAGTGGGAAACACCCTTTTTTCTCAGCCAGATAGTTTGGTTGTCCTAAAGGGAGGTGAACCTATTGACAGTGGACTGTTTGCACAGAGGTAACAGGGCAGCAGAAGTGTCTAAACTCCTAAAAGTCACTACTGAAGAATCTGCCCTGTGTAATAAAATCAAACTGCTAGCCCTGCTCTGAGGGGGATGGGAGCAGATGAGCAGAAATGGAACAGCAAGCCGAAAGATTACTGCTGATTAGGGGCGTGCGAAGTGGGCAGTATTCGATTCAGATTTAGATTTGGCTCGATTCAGGGGACAGTGATTCGATTTGCTGATTCAGATCACTGTCCTGGCTCGATTCAGCCAAATCCGAATCTGAAGATTCGATTCTGATTCAGAGAATCAGTGATTATGCCATAGACACAGCTTTATATGTTTTTTCTACATACCTCAAAGTACCAGGCATGGCTTGTGAACGCTGAGATGGTGGGGCAGATGGAGTGTCCCATAGGAGTGTGGGGAGGGGGCAGTCCCCTGTGCATTCAGTGGCGGACCTGGAAGTGGACTGGAAGTACTTCTAGTCCACTTCCAGGTCTGCCACCGGGCGCACGGGGGACCCCCCCCCCCCACACCTCCCTGGCTCAGCAATCAGACCCAGGAGGCACCAGTCACCAAGCTGGGGGGAGGGGGGTGGGGAGGGTCACCTGTGCACTCTGCGGCAGACCCGGAAGTGGACCAGGAGTGCTTCTGGTATGCTCCATCTGCCCCATCATCTCAGCACCTGGTGCCTTGAGGTATGTAGAAAAAACATATAAAGCTGTATCTATGGTGGAATCATCAAATCTCTCCAAATCAATTCAGAGGCTTCTGTTTTGATTCAGAGAAATTAATGGGTCTCCTGATTCAATTCGGATTCAGACATTCAGCCATTGAATTGGGCCAAATCTCCTTTGAATCCAATCAGCGACCAAAGCATTGCACACCCCTACTGCTGATCACAAAATACAAAAACAAACAAACAAACAAACAAAACAAAACAAATAACCCCAAACAGAAAAATGACAAACTAAGTTAATGAAAAGAACACTGACCAAGAAGACACCATTGATCTCAGTGTTTGGTAGAAACTGTTAGTGGTACTATACCAAATTAGATAGGGATTTGGTAATTTGAAACATGGGTATGAGTATGAAATAAATTGATGATTCTGTTCAGTATATATGGAGCAAGAATTCACGTTACAACAACCACCATCACACTTGGCCTCCGTGTTGAGAGTCAGCAGAGCCACTAGTGATTATCTATGAGATTTGAACTCTTTTCATATACTCATGCTTAGTGCTAAGTATTGCTGGCAGGTCACCATAGGGAGATATCTGCACTAGCACTGTCCAAGTAATGCCTTCCTTATTAATAGAGGAATTCAGAGAGGGGGTTTCCAAAATGCTGAGCACTAGACCAACTCTTTGCTCATTTGAAATCAGTGGGAATTTTTACAATGAATGTTGATGGTAGCAGACAACTATGTCAAGGCTAGTTTTTTAGCCTCCATATCAGGGATGGCAAACTGACACTTTCAAACATCTTTAAGGAAAGAAGACCCAGGCAGCTATTACCCTAGTGTTTCCAAGACAGAGAGTCCTCATGGGCTGTAGTTCTCCAGCCCAGACCTTCTCTACAAACTGTAGGACTGCAAAGTCCAATATCTGCTGATTTTGCTGCCACCAGTTCCATTTAATTTCTTTTCATTGTTGCCACTTAGTTTCCCCCAGCTCATTACGCCACCTGTACCATCATCTTTTCTTCTCAGCCTTTTGTATCCATATTCTCCACATGCCCTATCTCCCTGCACTTCTTTTCTATTCTGAATGTCTTTCCAATTGCTTTCTCTCAGCTCACTTCTTCCCTCCATCTAATCTATTTCCATTCTCAAACCCTGCAGCAATCTACTATCTGTTATCAAATGGAAAGCAGAAAAAGCCAAAAGCACAAGGACACTATTGAATAGCCATGAATAGAAGAACCAGACAAGACTGCAACATGAATGCTCTTGGAAAAGGAGGACATTCTGAAAAGGATGGTTGAATACCACTTGGCATTTACATCAGTGGCAGATCAAAAGATGAGGAGTGCCAAAGAAACTATAGCCCTACCTGAGCAGGAAGATGAGGATAACATCTTATTGGAAGAGACTGAGAACATGTTCATAAGACTCAAGAAAAACAAGAGTCCAAGAGTCCAGGAGTGGGCACCATTCCAGCAGAGCCAATCAGACAATAATCTGATCAGGCAGCTGCATGCACTATGCAGCAATATTTGGAACAAAGAAAAGGTCTTTGAAGAGTGGGGAAAAGTTAAGCAAGGTAACTTGCGGAACTGCTAGGACTTCAGAAAGTTTTGATGATAACCCAACTAAGCAAAGCTTTCCTTATGGTTCTCCTCACAAAGTTCAAGGGACGGACAGAAGAAACCCTGTCTGAGGAGCAGGCCACTTTCTGCTAAGATAAAGAGATGATGCAGTAAATACTGTGTCATTGGCCTATCACAGACAAATATTAAGAGGTAGAAGAGACATTCAACAACTGTTTCATTGGCTTCTTCATCTTGCAAAAGGGCAAGAAGCATCTGGCCCTGATGAAAAATATTTATGAAGAGATAAAATTGACTGAACAGTCAATAATCAGTCAAGCAACTGTTTCAAGACAATGACTGCAAGTAGGTTGGGTAATGTCTCCCAGCACATACCTGATTTACCTTGAGAAACTGATGATGACCATGAGCCTTGTAGATGGACAAAGAACCTGAAGTTTGCTGGTAATATTCATTCCCTGAATGTGGTGAAAAAGGGTTTTCAGAAGCATATCACTGCCCGCCACAAGACTAGAGACCAATTCAGGCTGCACACTATTTTCTCATGTACTGAACATGCCAAATAAGATATGCATCTTGTTTTTAGAAGCAGATAATAGGAAAAAAAATATCTAGAGCCATGCCTGACTGTGTGATAAAGTAAGTCCTCTTGGAAATGGAGTGTGACCAGGAAGTGTGGCATCCCAGGAGACAGTCTGGTTGAAAAAGCAGTAACCTGATGTGGCAAGACAGCAACAAGGCTAGGCCCAAGACACTTCCAAGGACTTATTTCTTTACTGAAAATAGTTCTTTATATACGTTACTGTAAATAACACCATGGGATGACAAGGATCTTAATACACTGTATGATGAAGTGTAAGACAGATCCCAGTGGAGAGAATATTGTGTGATTGGCCCCTGAGATCAGACCCTAAGATCATAGACTATGGGACAGAGGACAAGAAGTTAAAACCGAGTAAGCCATAAAAGATTTAGGGGCAGCTTCTTAACTGAAGTCAAGGGGAAATATATCTATTTACCTTAGCAGAGTACTTTATAATAATTTGTACTATAAATGAAGAAAAAACATTTGCAAGTGAAGAAAAAAAAATCTACTCCATCAGAATGTGCACATAAGTTACCCGAGGAATCACATGTTCTTTTACTTCAACACTTGTCCTCTTCATGATGTCTACACATTTGTGTAGCATGTTTGAATTTAATCAGTTTTGCTTGAGCAAGTACAGTATAGTCCTGTGTGTTCATCAGGAAGCCTGGTTTTCTCTGATTTAAAAAGGCCTCAATTTTCAGATTTAAAAAAGTAACCCAAAATCCACATTTTTCCATGATTAAAATGAAGCACCACTATAGTCTATGATCTTAGGGTCTGATCTCAGGGGCTAGTCACACAATATTCTCTTCACTGTGATCAATCTTATACTTCATCCTATAGTGTACACAGGATATATACATATAGTGGCACTTCATTTTAATCATGGAAAAATGTGGATTTGGGGTTATTTTTTTAAATTGAAAATTGGGGATTTTTTTTTAAATCAGAGAAAACCAAGATCCCTGGTGTTCATACAATGCCTTGTGCAATGAAAATACTGATTGAACCTTTGAGTATCCACAGTCTTAATAAAACAACTCAGTATAAGAGAACCAGCAGACTGCAGAAGGGAGGATTCACCACTCAGCAATGTGGCCACTCTAAACTGATAAGAACACCATACAAGACTCACAAGTATTCAATAAATTATATATAAAAAGGGTCTCCTCAGAGTTGGTTGCTTGAAATAGGTCCAATAATGGGGATTTACCAGAGTGCCTCATTAAAATTCTGCTCCTGATTGAAACTTGAATTATTTCCCTCTGTATGGTTGAGTTCATGTAGTACTGCTAAATCTTTCCTACTAGCAATGACTTATTGCTGGGGATAAAAGGACCATTTTCCAACCTGTAGAATGGCTTAGATTGTGCCAACTGCCTGATATTTTTCAAGTAGTTGCCTGAGAGAAACTACCTTTTGGATCCCCGTATAGGATCCTTACCCATCCAGTTAAAAAAAATACAGACTGAAGACAGTGCTCTTCTGTCAATATTATTGGTGGATATTTCAGGATAGGATATAAACATTTCTAGTATGTACTCTTAACAAAAGTTCCTTTGCCAAGTATTGCCTTTCTCCCCAGTTGTGGTTATGAAAAAGCAAATAAGAGACAGATCGGTAGAATTTTCAGTTCTTCATCTTTATTCACTGCACCCCTGGCACATAGACTAAGGATGGTGTTTTTTCTTTTGGTATGATCTGTTGAGTGGTCTCCACCAAGCAGCACCTCAGTCAGGCTGGTTGGGGTGGAAACACCACTGGAAGAGACAAGAGTATGGACATGAAGCTAACATTTGGGAAACAGGGGAAAGTGAAGCATGAGAATAAAAGAACAATAGTGTGACAGAGCAAGACAAAGGGTTTGGATGCATACACACGTTCAAATAATTTGGGAGAATCCTCCAAGGTTTGCTCTCCTGGTACAGAAACTACCTAGAGCCAAGTATACAGACATTCAAATATTAGGACACTCTCCTGAAGAGTGAAGAGCTTCCAGTGCTGCCACTGTGAAGCTGGGGGAGGGGGAAGGTACCCTATGCAGGCACTGATTAACATACTATGCAGGCTTCCTTAGTCTGCCTGGTGACAGATGGTAGCAGTCAGAGGGAAGCCCTTATTGGCTAACCCAGACTGCCCACAGCCAGCCTGTGTTTCCCTGTAGTACAATGTGGGGATTGTGAAAGGGAAGTGTTCTGTTCTCTGTTGGAGCAGCAGAGTTCAGTGAGTGATACACTGTCTCCCTGGATGGGAGGAGGGGATACTGTAGGACTGTGCTTTCTTCTGAAAGAATCCACAGCATGTACAGATCTTCATTTGCTGAGGATAAACTCTCATGGGAATGATTTACCCCTGGTTGTTCCCAGGTGATTGGAGCATCCATTTTAATCTTGGGAAAAAAACCCTGAACATCTGTATACTCGCAGTTTCTCCTGGGACAGCAATGACTCTCCCAAGAGAAACTGAATGTCTGTACAAGGCTTCAGATGTTGTTAGATGAACAAAGCAAGAGAAGAAGAGCAGAGGCCAAGCTAGGTAAAGAAGTCTTTAAAATGGACAGTGTTAAGCAAAAAGGAGAAGGTTATTAATTAAGGAGAGTATTAAAACTATCACAGAAAGCCTCCACCACAAGACAATCCTATTTTTTGATTAGTCTGTTCTGCCATAATTTCTAGAGCTGCATTGATATTGTTTATGATGTGGGTCAATAAACAAAACTAACAATATACTGCCACCATCATCACCACTTCATGCCTTAACAGTGCTTTGCAATACAACCTTTTAGCAATTAATCTGCACAAGGCATACAGATCTCATTAGCCACATTTCATAGATGAGTTAAGCAGGACTTGACAGGATAAACCAATGTCACTCTACATGATAGAGAGAGAGACTCCCTGGAAACAACTTTGCCTTCAAGCTCAGATATTATCAGAATTTCTGACCAATCAGATTACATAACTACCTCATCTGCTTGTGCCACTTTACTCTGATATTTATAGATGTGTATATTTGTCAATTTACATGTTTGTATTGCACACAGAGTGTGGTCTTTATAAATATGCACACACTTCAGTGATCAGGCTCACTGCTCTCATGGGTGCCTGCAGGCTCTTATGATAGAAAAAAATTATCAGCAACAGACTTTGGGTGGTGGAAATTGACTGCATCTTCCACTTCCTGGGAGCCACCCAGAGTAACCTTGAACAGGAGCAGTGCTGGTTGGTCAACCCCTGCCAGTGGGAACCTGAACAGAATTTAGAGATACCTGCCTCTGGAGTAATCCATGGGGGGAGGCAGTGTTGGTACCAACAGATCCCCATGTCCTGCCAGCCCTCATCCTCCAGGTGCACAGGTGAATGTCTAGAGGTATATAAAACATGTACAGAAAAAGCACTGTAGTAGGTCAAGCTTTTCCACAATACACGTACCCACATATGGTTCTCCCTCTCTGTGGGAGTGAGTGACTGACCAACAGGTCTTGATACTTCTCCATCCTTCTTGTCTCCTCCTACAGCTTCCAGAGATGGCTGTTCAGAAAAGACGCATGCTGCCAGCAGCATTTACTTTGATTGCTTCACATCAGATTTTTCACTGGGTTCAGTAAAAAGAGGAGGGTCCCTAACATGTGAGAGCATTTTTCATTATGAGAAAACATTTGTCTTGTGGAAGCAATATTGATATCATGGTAGATGAGAGCTACTTGATCTTTCAACAGAGACAAGAGGCTCAGATAGCATAACAAAGGAGGAGTGTCATGGATTATACAAATGAAGGTTAAGGGCTTACAGGCAGACTTTCTATGCCTTTCTTTAGTCTTTCAGTGTGTGCAATTTTCAAAAACGCTTCGAAAGTTAGTAAGACCTGAGGCCAAACTCTCTTGTGCTGAGATCCCTGCAGGTATCTAAAGCTGAGTTATTGGATAAGAGACCATCATGAGGCAGGTACTACAAGAAGTGGTGGTAAGGAACCAATGGATGACATTCTTCCCTCTTGGCCAGCACAGAACTATTTTGCAGCACTGTAGCAAAACCCCCAGTTTCTCTTTTTATTCATTCATTCATTTATTTATTTAAAAGTGCATTCCCTCCCCTTCCCCAATCATTTCTGACTTTTTCTCTCCCTCTCTTTTCCCTATAGATAAGTATAAGTAAGATAAGATGTAGGATAAGCTTTAAACATTTTTATTTTGGTAGCAAGTTTTTGGTTTTGGATATCCACTGTTGTATTATTATTAGGTTTGTATTGATTCTTACTGTTGTATATTGTATTATTATCATTTTCATACTGATTTTTATTGTTTCATATGGACAGTGTATGGTTTAGGCCTGTGTTTGTAAGTGAACCAAAGTCATGTCAAGTTTCCATTTTATATGTAAAGCCTCCATCTTCTGTCCTCTGCCTGGGCATCCCATGTTGCAACTGTATGAGTCACGTACCCCTCCCATGTAAACTGGTTCCCCGATAAATGAGTGTGATTGAAAATGATTGAAATACAATGGTAGCAGGCCTCTACTGAATGGCCTGTAATGACTGGGCCATCACCTCGTATTGATTCACCCAGGAACCATGGACCTCACCCAGGAACAGAGACAAGACCAGCATTTAAAAGACAAAGGACCATGCAAAACCAGCAGCTCGCACCATTACAGACACCAGAAACTGCTCATCCCTGCATGGAGCACACATGCTCAGTACTCCAGGGGCTGACCCTTGCCTGGGCATGCCTCCTGTCACTAGGGTCTCATACGTCTGCCCCTATAAAAAGAGACAGTGAAGACAGACCCAGTGGGAATGCCATTTCCATCTGGACCAGCACCATGCCACACCACCTATCCACCCAGAGGCCCTGCCGGCGACCCCCCTCTGGACAACACCAACTGGACAAGGACCCCTTCCAGTCTAGATAGGTAGATATTACCTGCACACCTCCTCCTACAATTTGGACTCTCTTTCTCTCTCTGTCTCTCTCTCTCCTCATGGACTTCAGACCCTGCACCAAGCCTCTCTAACCCCTGCTGCCACTGTGTGTATGTGTGGGTGGGTGGGTGCAAGGGAACTAATTTGGCATTGTGTCACCATCTCCCCTGTTCAATAAAATCACTGTAATTTGCAACCCCGAGTTGGGTCATGTTTTACTGAATCCCAGTCCCTTCCTTATCTTAAATTCCACCCTCATTCTCTCTCTCTCTCTCAATTCCAGCCCCCACTCCTCTCCACTAGTTTCCTGATCTCCTCTCAATTCCTACTGCCTTTTCCCTGTGACTTTCTGCTGCCTTTCTCTGCTTTCCCGCTGCCTCTCAGTCTCTTCTGCCGCTTTTCCTGTGATTTTCTGCTGTCCCCCTGCTTCCCATGCTCCTACTGCTTTTTCCCTGTGACTTTCTGCTGCCTTTCTCTGCTTTCCTGCTGCCCCTGCCACCTTTCAGTCTCTCCTGCTGCTGCTTCTGTGATTTTCTGCTGTCTGTCTCTGTTTTCAGGTTTCTCCCCCCCTGCAGCTTCCCAGCTCCTGCGGTTTTCTCCAGTAACTGGAGCCTTTCTCCAGCTCCCAGCACCTACTGCCCCACTCTGCAACTTCTCTAGCTGCCCCAGAGCCATCCTCTGGCTCCCCCACACCCAGAGCCCCTCTTTAACACCCACACTTTCCCTTAGTCCCACTTTCCCTCTCCAACACCTACCTTTTCAGCTCCCCTGTAGCTCTGGCTCCAGTCCCAGACTCTGTGCCGGCATGCTTCCCTGTAGTGCACACTTTGGGCATTGTCTTTTAATCAATAAAGATCAATTAACCTAAAGTTACCCCCGAGTCTCAGTTCTTCAGCCTAGGCCCCTGTAGTCTACCAGTTCTAATCCTGGTCCTGGTAACTTTAACTCCTTACACGTCTACTTTCTTACCTTAACCTTTCCCCAGGTATCCCAAGTACACCAAGCACATGCATACATACACATCACAACACCCAACTTAGAACAGTCTTCCTCTGCTGTGAAAGCAGTCTTCTAGGAACAGTAGCCACAGTAGGCAGAAGCCCTGGCAGCATACCTGTCACAGTAACCTGAATACCCATGGTTACTGTCTAGAGACAATAGTCTCAATACAAACGCTCCTGGTATTTGTACAAAACTTGGGAAACTGTTAAGGGAGCAGATTAAACCCCACCTGGCCTCTATGGAAGGGGAATCTGTTACCCTCTTCAATGGTAAAAACAGAATCAAACTGTAAGGCATAATCATGATGAGTTTAGCTTCTTTAAATTAGCCTTGTGGAAGAGAGAACAGGACCCAAAGTCTTATTATAATCTCCCTCCCTCATTTCTTCATTTTCAGCTGATTCTGGCATACTTCTCTGCTTCCTCTTCTGACCTACATCATGTCACTGGACTGTGCGTTTCCCTCAGAGGCAGCTAAGTTCCAGTGGCTGATGAAGTCATCTCCATATATTGTTTGTATATCCCTTTTTACGACAGGCAAAACTCTCAGTGATCTTTTCAGATGTAAGGCACTATAAAAGTGTCAATTGCGTTATTACTATTAGTCCAGAATTTGACAGAAGTGCTGCTTAAAAGTATAACAGTGGGTGCACACACACAAAACAACTGAACTCTTGCAAGAATGTCACTGACTGAGAGCGGTTCACAACTGTCATAGGTCAGACACATACAAGGGCAAGGGCTCTAAGTTAAACAGCCAACTTTTAGTGGCTGCAGTGCTGTCAAATTGTCATCAGAGGGTGGTAGTGAGGACCCAGTCCAGCATGCCTCCACTGGTGTGTTCCCAGTTTCCCCAGGATTCCCTGAGTGTGAATGTAGATCTTGATGGGATAGCTAGGTGTCAGAGAAGAAAAAGGATTACCCACAGTTGCAATGTTCAACTCACTAACAATGAGTTCAATAAAAAGCAATTCAATTCAATAAAGACTATTCCCAAACAATGCTGAATTCTGCATGGCAATATCCTGACTGGGGGTGCCCAGCGGTGTGCATGAGTGGGCCACCTGGACTACTGGGTTCCTGGAGAACCTGGTGCTATAAAGGTCCACAACTTTCAGTTTTTAATGAGTCCTTTCTCCCAAGTCACTCATTTTAATTCAAAGCCTGGCAAACTGACCACGGTTTGGTGCATCCCAGGCTGTTTTCAGGGTGAAGTGTGGCCGGATAGATGGGGCACACTGCCTGGACCTCTGCTTCTGGGTTCCTGGGGGGTGGGTATTCTAGGGGCTGCCCAAGGACTTTATCACTTTTAAAGGGGTCGAGGCAGCTCCGCACTACTTGTCCACCCTCCACCCCAAGTCAGCCTGGGATGCTGTGGGGCAGGATCCATTGCAGATGACCAAAATGAATTAAGCAGCTTACTAGGAAAAATTATCTTAAAGCTACAGCGTCAGGCAGAAACTGTGGGCAGTCCTGGGAGCACCCAGCATGCCAGAAATCCAGAAGCATTGGCAGCACACCCCCCTCTCCCCGGCCTGACGAACATTCCACCCCAAATTACCCCGGGAGGCCAAGTAGCAGGTCCATTGCCAGCAACTGGCTTCTGGGGAAAGTGCTCTTTTAAACCAGCAGCATGAGGCAGACACTGTGAGGAGTCCCAGAACATGTTGGGATGAAGTGAAGGGAGCCCAAGAAGGGTGGCTGTGCCTTAAGGAAATGATCCTTCAGGCACAAAGCGAGACGATCCCGATGCGAGGAAAAAGAGGGAAAGGGGCCAGGAGGCTTCCTTGGCTGACCAGAGAAATCCAGGGCAGCTTAAGGGCCCAAAGGGGAGCACATAAAAAGTGGAAACAGGGAGAAATCACCAAAGACGAATATACCTCCTCTGCTTGCGCTTGTAGGGAGGCAGTTAGACGGGCCAAAGCTACCATGGAGCTGAGGATGGCATCCCAAGTAAAGGACAACAAGAAATTGTTTTTTAGATATATAGGGAGTAAAAGGAAGGCCCAGGGAGGAATAGAATCCCTGCTAAATGGGCAAAAGCAATTGGTGATGGACAGGGGGGACAAGGCTGAACTCCTCAACAAGTTCTTTGCCTCAGTGTTCCTAAGCGAGGGGCAAGACAAGTCTCTCACTGGGGTTGTAGGGAGGCAGCAGCAAGGTGCCAGGCTTCCATGTGTAGACCCTGAGATGGTGCAGAGTCACTTGGAAGACCTGGATGCATTTAAGTTGGCAGGCCCGGATGAGCTCCATCCGAGGGTGCTGAAGGCACTGGCTGACATCATTGCAGAGCCACTGGCGGGAATATTTGAACGCTCGTGGTGCACGGGCCAAGTCCTGGAGGACTGGAAAAGTGCCAATGTGGTCCCTATTTTCAAAAAGGGGAGGAAGGAGGACCCGGGCAACTATAGGCCAGTCAGTCAGTCTCACCTCCATCGTCGGCAAAATCTTTGAAAAAATTATCAAGGCTCACATTTGCGAGAGCCCGGCAGGACAAATTATGCTGAGGGGAAACCAGCATGGGTTCGTAGCAGGCAGATCATGCCTGACTAATCTAGTCTCTTTTTATGACCAGGTTACGAAATGCCTGCACATAGGAGGAGGGGTGGATGTCGTATACTTAGACTTCAGGAAGGCCTTCGATACGGTATCCCACCCCATACTGGTGAACAAGTTGAGAGGCTGTGACTTGGATGACTATACAGTCCAGTGGGTGGCGAATTGGCTAGAGGGTCGCACCCGGAGAGTCGTGGTGGATGGGTCGGTTTCAACCTGGAAGGGTGTGGGCAGTGGGGTCCCGCAGAGCTGGGTCCTTGGACCGATACTCTTTAATGTCCTCATCAGCGACTTGGACGAGGGAGTGAAATGTACTCTGTCCAAGTTTGCAGATGACACAAAGCTATGGGGAGAAGTGGACACGCCGGAGGGCAGGGAACAGCTGCAAGCAGACCTGGACAGGTTAGACAAGCGGGCAGAAAACAACAGAATGCAGTTCAACAAGGAGAAATGCAAAGTGCTGCACCTAGGGAGGAAAAATGTCCAGCACACCTACAGCCTAGGGAATGACCTGCTGGGTGGCACAGAAGTAGAAAGGGACCTTGGAGTCCTAGTGGACTCCAAGATGAACATGAGTCGGCAGTGTGATGAAGCCATCAGAAAAGCCAATGGCATTTTATCATGCATCAGCAGATGCACAACGAATAGATCCAAGGAGGTGATACTCACCCTCTATCGGGCGCTGGTCAGACCGCAGTTGGAGTACTGCGTGCAATTCTGGGCGCCGCACTTCAAGAGGGATGCGGATAACCTGGAGAGAGTCCAGAGAAGGGCCACTTGTATGGTCAAGGGCTTGCAGGCCAAGCCCTATGAGGAGAGACTAGAGAACCTGGACCTATTCAGCCGCCGCAAGAGAAGGTTGAGAGGCGACCTTGTGGCTGCCTATAAGTTCATCATGGGGGCACAGAAGGGAATTGGTGAGGTTTTATTCACCAAGGCACCCCCGGGGGTTACAAGAAATAATGGCCACAAGCTAGCAGAGAGCAGATTTAGACTGGACATTAGGAAGAACTTCTTCACAGTTAGAGTGGCCAAGGTCTGGAATGGGCTCCCAAGGGAGGTGGTGCTCTCCCCTACCCTGGGGGTCTTCAAGGAGGTTAGATGGGCATCTAGCTGAGGTCATCTAGACCCAGCACTCTTTCCTGCCTATGCAGGGGGTCGGACTCGATGATCTATTGAGGTCCCTTCTGACCCTAACATCTATGAATCTATGAATCCACACCTGCAGGCATGCAGAAGCAAGAGTTTAGGCAGTCTCCCTCCCTGACCTGGCTACCTTTCCATTCCTCCCCTGAAATCAGCCTGGGATACCACAGATTGCAGTCAAGTGCAGGCAATAGAGGCTGGAGACCAGGCAAAGGCTGGACAGGAGGGAGGAGGTGAGGAGCGATGACATCTGTGCATTTCTACACCACACGGGATTCCCTTCCTTTTCAGGACCGTATGCAAGGAGCTGCACAAGGGAAGTCGCTGAATGAGGTTTTAAACATCTGAACTCAGTTTTATAGTCACACTGGCAATATGCTCCTGGTTTCCATTTTCAAGTCCTTTTTTCACAGGTTTTCAGTGCCACAATAGAGTACAAACTTTAAAATAAGAAAAAAAATTACTGCACTGGATACATTTTCCAACTTCTCCACATGAGGGAGCATGTACATGTTCTGAGTGCAGGAATTATTAAAAATGAGTGCTTTCTCTAGTTTTCCCCCTGCATTTCCTCAAACCATCTATTTTCTGGCAGGGGTTACACTGCAGAGATTATACAATGCTAGAAAAACTGGGCTTTATATGTGCCACCCACTTACCCCCACAGAGCTATATCTTCCTTGCCTTGGGGCAATCTCAGCTTGAAATGATCCCCTACTTTAGCGAGAGCCCATAATTTACCAGATATCTGAAACAAAGTTAACTGGAGGACAGAATCAACTTTAACGGTGATGAAGAAGGGTCAACTTGAGTGTAAGGGGACAAATAGCTGATACGAGTGCAGCTGGTTGGATAAGGCTGGGTCAACCATCCTTTCTGAGGAGGAAGTTATTTCATTCCTAAAATGTGGATTGTTTGGGGGAGGGTGTGGTTACCAATTACTGTTGTTTTAAAATTTTGTAAGCTTGCTTATTTTTCAGCAAAATAATTAAGTTTCAGGAAGTCAGCTTCAGATAACCAGTTGCTGGTACAATTATACTCAGGCAATCCTTCACAATATATTTGTCATTATTTTGCTAAGGCCCTAAAATATGGCTTCTCCCATGCTAGGGTCACCATACCCTTTGCTGGAAGAGCTTGTGGCAAAAAGGACACACTTGTTTTAGTAACATTCAAAACATCCCCATAGTAGTTTTGACAAATTCAAAAACATTTTTTCACTTGAAGCTACAGCAAGAACAAGTGACTTGAGTGAAGAGAAAACATCTCAAACTCCTCTCTATCACAATAGAAACATGTCCCATAACACAACAGTAGATCTGGTGGGTGCCTTCACTTCCTCTGATGAAAACAATAAAGGAAAACAATAGCAAATGGGGGTGTTTTTGTTTTTTGTTTTTATTTAAACCCCCAAATCTCAACTGATTGGAGGTATGCTTTAAAGTTCAATGTAGAAAGAAATAATATACCAGTAGCAAGACTCTGCTATGCCTGGGAAGCTAACAGTCACACTTAGCACTTATGGAGGGCTTTACATCTTCAAAGTGCTGTGCAAACATTTGCTGATTAAGTAATAATCCTCACAGTGTTCCAGTGAGGTAGGTCAGTAATATTCCATTGAGATAGATGTGCTAACATCAACATTTGCCTTTGCTCTGGAAAGAGACTAAAATACATCACAGGCCTGGCTGCTGACATCTTAAAAGTTTTGAAATAAAATGTTTTCAGTTTACAGATAATAGGATGGCATTATTTCTAACTGCTCTCATCTTCCACAACTCAGTCTGGGCTTTATGAGTAAAGCTGGACTCTCTCTCTCTCATTATGAATGATAGTGAGAGAGAGTAATGCAGGTCTAGCTACATTAGCTTCACATTGGAGCATGCCCCATGCAGGGGTGCACATTTCCCATGGGACAAACAGCAGTGGTACAAATATGACAAATAGCAGCAGCATGGTCCTGCATGCACGCTCCAGTGTATGGCCAAGTGACTCAGGTTGGGTAGGGGAGGCTGGGACAAGCAACTGTGCGGGCCCCAGCAGCCTTACCTGGGGTCCTCCCAGCGCAGCAGCAGTGTTGAGTGTAGCTCTGGCTGGCCAGGCTCCAGTTTCTAGCAGCAGAATCTCCCAGTGTCAATAAAAACCACTACACTACAAATTAGCAGCACAAGCGCCACATGTGGTTTGCAGTGCCTCAAATGGCTTTGAAGCACTGCAAACTGCATGTGTGCACTCATGAGCACGTGCCCCCATGGGACTTGCATAATTTCTCTGACTTAAGTGAAAGCTGTTGTTGCTGAACAGTCTGGAAAATCAGACCACTGTATATCAGTATGTAAAAACTGGAGCCTAATTTTATATGCTTTGGTTTGAAAATCTTTTAAAAAAGCTTCACTGTAAAAAAAAAAAAAAGATTGTGTGCTGAGCAAATAAAGAGAGATTGTTTCCCCTCACAATTTTTTTTCATAACCTAAAGGCAAACAATGTTAAATGCAGTCCTACTTCAAACATTGACTAAAATGGGACATAGGATTCCAAGTGTGACTTTACTTGTAAACTGCAAAACTGATCAATCGTAAACTGGCAGTATTGTACACTCTTCGGAGGATTGTAAAGACATTAGTGTTCCTTCTTTTTTTGTCCATCGATATCAGTCATCCTGCAACTAGAGTTTATCTAATAACACTGCTGGTGGTGCATGAGTCAGAATAAAACTCCTCTGACTTTCCTGTTGCTAGCTCTGTAGTACTAAATGGAACAAAAACTTATTTCCTCCCTTAATCAGCAAATTCATGTTCAAGATGCAGCATGAGCCAATCCATCCAGTAATACAGTGCCATTTTTAGATAGTCACTTTTCTAACCTAACTACACTTTATTACTCCAGCTGCTGCAGGAGAAGCTGAAAGATGGACTGGAACAGAGATAGTAAAATGGACACAGCTAGGGAGGCACTCTTCCTGTCAGACCCTCCATGGCCCAGAACCAAGAGGGGAGTGGACTTCTCCACCACTGGTGAAATTACAACCCGCATAGCATCCGTCTTCCCACCATGTGGTCTTGGGAACAAACTGTGGATAGGAGCCAGCCCAAATTTCCACTGGTAGGAACAGCTATGAAAGGAGTTGAAGAAGTGATCTTGGGCATTCAGAGAACATTCTACAGCTCTGACTAGACTTTTTTGCACCTGCTGCTAGTTGTTTGCTCCAACTTTCTTGCTCTCTCCCCACCACCTCAGTCTCTTCAGTTCAGCTGTACTCCATATTTGCCCCTTTTTAGCCTCAGCTTGTGTGTTCCTTTGTTTCCCCTATCAAGTGTTTGCCCTGTCCATTTAGATGGTAAGGTCTTCTGGACAGGGACCATTGGTATTTCTGTGTTATTACAATGTCCAGCATAATGGGCCATGTTTCTGGTGGCTCCTTAGCCATGCCCATAAAGTATGTCATTAATGATAATGTGATTAGGTTGTTAGTGGATGTATGTGTGAACAAAAATATCACCACCATGTACAATACAAACCAATGAATAGCACAGAGCAGCTAACAATGCTGAACATCACCTACAGTTTTGTCAGGTGATTCTTAATCAAGTACTTAATCAGTTACATTCAGGGACTACATCTTGATCTAAGCACATGCTAGTTCTGCTTTTTGCCAATTTTTCTGCAATATACTGAATGCTTATCAGAGTCTATGTTATCACCCTGTGGAAGTAAAGACACGTTGTATAGTCAAACAAATGCAATAAACCAGATCCAATGTCTTGCATATCAGACTGTATATTTTTATTAGAGAAGGAAATCATTTAATTAAAAATAGCACAAGTAATTACTTTTTATTTCTACACCATTTCTTAAAGTGCTTATAGGAAGCTTTCCTGCCATTTGATGAGCCAATAAAAACCCAATACTATTACAAGCTTAACTCACTAGAACAATTATAGCTATATACCACTACTGGTAATAAGAAGCTACTTTTCTAGAGTGTGGGACTCTACAACCCAGCTGAAGGGCACCTCTTATATCTACAGGTCACCCCTGAACTTGGACTCAGACCTGGCATCAGACAGCACTGCATCAAAAAGCGATCTGTGCTGGATGTGGAGTGGGTCTCACTGGGACATCCCTGATGCAGCCTGTATGTATGTAGCTCCTGCAGAGTCACAGATTAAAGGTGGTCTCCCCTGACGGACCTCCCCCCGCCCCCCCTCCCCCTCCCAGGAAAGGCAACAGTGCCTTCGTGACATGCATTTCTTTGAGGTGCAGTCCTTTCCCTAGAATTCAGTGGTTCCTATACAAGTGGTGATCATACAAGGCTATTACCTAACACTGGCAGGTTAGTCTGGATAGAAAGTTTTTTAACTAATTTTAGCTTCAGGCTGAAGCTATGGCTGGCCTAATCACTATCATAAATACATGGTCAAGAAGCACATTAAAATGGAGGGAGGGACTGCATTGAATAGGTGAGAATCATTTTGGAAGTGAGAGTCATACTTGACTCTGGCCCAGCCTGTGTGTCAGGAGAGTGGTTCTAGGAAGAGGATTACATGGCTCATCTCAGCATTGTAGCAATGAGCTCTCAGCAACCATACTAAACCAATTTAATAAGTTCTTCTCTTTTTGCCCAACATAATCGTTTCATGTATCACAAGTGAGAACTACTACTCTCCTCACCATAAAGGAGAACAAGGCATCAGCCACAGACACTGACCTCACTGGGCACATCCACACATACGTGGATATTAGGTTCCTGGGGACAAGTAGCAGTGGTGCACCTTGTGCTGCTGCTACTTGTCTTTGGGGAATGCCCATGCACTTTGGCATGTGCCAAGTTACCCTGGGGGTGGTAGGGGAGGCTGGAGCCAGCACTGTGCTAGCACCAGCAGCCTTATCTGGGGTCCTGGGTGCCTCCTGGGGCTGCAGCTGTGGCAATCCTGCCAGGCAGAGCCTAGTTAGCAGCCACAGCATGGCTCTGGGCAGCCCAGCTCCACTCTTCAGCAGTGCATGCTGCCCAAGCATGCACTGCTCCGTTTTTTCCCCCCCACATTTCTTTTTTTACCCCTGGATATCCAGGGGTCAAAAAACCCCACAGAACAAAAAAAATGGAGCAGCACACACTTGGGCAGCACACCCTTGCAGTGCAGAGAACACCAGACTGTGCGGTTTGTGCAAACATGTTTGCGACGCCACACACCGCATGACCACGCTCATCTGGATGCACCCACTGAGTGCAAATCTTTCTGACACTGAGTGCTTCCTGCACAGTGTGAGCAGGAAGAACTTGAACGTCTCTCACACTTCTGAGTTCAATTGCTGATCCTTATAGTGTTGTATAATCTGTTTCATAATCAATCCATCTCTCAGTTTTGATGTGGTTTATCAGGTTTCTCAACTTCAGGACCAAGACAACAGCATACAGTCAGCAGCCTAATCAATATACTGTACTTTCCAAACTATATGGAAATGGTCACTGTAGCTCACCACTCTAGTTATTGATTACTTTTAGAAGCATTAACCCAGGTTTATGATTGACAAGTGTAACAAAAAAACCCCATAAGCATGTAGTCATTGCTTTCCCCAATTTGCAATAGGATTTATTTGAATCCTTACTTTTCTATGTCTTTATGAAACAACAGGGCCTCCAGTTTCCCTTCTATTGTATCATTTTTGGCTATTATTGCTGATGCTACATTCCCCAATGTCACATTACAGCTATTTGGTGACATCTTTTTACTTCCTAGCAAAAAAGAAAAACATGTTTATACTTCATACCACAGAACCTGAAGATTGGTAGTCTTCATGAAACACACTCCTTTTATTAAAGCCTTATACTTTTCATCCTCTCCAATACCTATTCTCCTGAGCAGCACTAATAGGGTTAAATTTACCTCCTTTTTGAGTTCTCATTGTATCTCTTTCCATAACACCCATGGCAGAAGTGCTCTTATCGCAGCCCTGTCAGATTCTAATGAATCTGCAAATTCTGCTAAGTACCTGTCATCAACAATCTCCACCAGGATATGAGGAGAAAGAGAAGGAGAAGATGACAACCATGACTATCCATGTTGTCCAGCACATTTAGTTACAGAGTAACAGTCAGGGGTGGGTCTAGGGCAGGCGCAGCAGCGCACTTGCAACACCCTTTGATTCCTGGTCCATCCAAAGTTTAAGACCAACTGCCAGGCAGCAGCAGCAACAGCAGTAGCAGCATATCTGTTCAGGCAACAGTGAGAGAGTCAATTGAATTCATGGCTCATTAAAATCTACCTGACTCCTTCTAAACTCTTCATTCTACAGGTGTTAATAAGCCTCTCTCCCCTTTTAATGGCCATGATGTTCCACTAATTAAGCTATTCTTTCTTCTGCAATTCTGTTGTCTGTTAGCTGCTCCTGGTACTGTAGCTCCTATTTCAGTCCTGAAGACTGTTTTTTAACTCGTTCCAAAAAAGTTATATAGTTTGCATAAATACCAAACCAAATAATCCAGTCATAGGTCCTCTAACATATTACTAAAGCTTCTAGTTTCTTTTTACCTGGAAAAAAAATACGTGTTGCTTTATATGTGATGATGCACCTTACCACATGCACCCCACTTTTCAAAATCGTAGATCCACCTATAGTAACACTGATATAACAAATCTGTCCAGAAGCATAGTAGGTCAGTCCTGTGCCCAGGGCAGCTGTGATATGCAATGCAGCAGTGCCATCAGCCACTGCTATGACAGTGGCTATTTTTTCACCCCTCACAAAGGCAGTGCCTGGGACTACTGCCCTGGTCATGCCCCCTCGGATATGTAACTGAGTCTCTTCACACTAGGGTATTATATTAAAGGTTGCTACAGAAGTGATAATGATAAACCAAACAGAGGTTTATTTTAAATTCCTATGAGGAACAAACAGCAGGGCAGGTGAAAGAAAGAACAGGCTGTGAACTACACAGGGTAAAAATTTTCTTCCTATGTTTATGCACATGAGTACATCTTGGAAGCTAATGCAATATAAATAACAAAACCTCAATAATAAAAATGAGATTAAAAGATATGGAATATATAAGAACTCCTTCGCAAAATTTTCCAGGTTCCTATATATCAAGAGTGCTAAGTCACTAAAATCTACACATACTCCAAGATTGTGACTTAAGACAACAGCTATACATTCCATTTCAGCTGGTGAGTTTGGTTTCCAAACCTTGGCAATGCCAGCATGGGGTTCATTCGTCAATAGGTAATGAAATGAGTGGTTTTATCAGTGAAAGCTACATCATCCTGCCATTCCTGAGCTAGGCACATGCTGCTAACTCAAGATCACCTATTGACAGAAAACAGCTGTGACAGATTTGTTTCCCCAAAGTATAAATGACAACAGGGTAATGATATCAAGCACTCCCTAAAGCAGGGTAGTGGGAAAACAAGAAAAGTTGAATTTTAAAAAATCGAAGGATTTGAGAAGCAGAGCTTTCTCTGATGCTTCCTTAATAATTTTTTTTTTTTTTTTGGTAATTATTAGCTTTTAATTTTTCAAAATACTCTGGGACTGGTTCCATTCTCTTAAGTCAGCATGCATTAGGTTTCACTTTCTTTCATATGAAAGCAGCAAGTCCCATGATAAATGAAGTGAAAGGCTGCCCAGCTCCCAAGTATCTCCTTTAAGCTGTGGTGGACCCTCTGCTGAAATGCTAGTTCCCAAATTTCTGCCAATTACTTAAAGAGGCATCAACAATATTCCTTTGCATTCTTTGGTAAACGCACACTGGAGAAGTGCTTCTTAACATTTTCCATGTGGGGGTGACTATTTTCCATACCAAGCTCCCACTCCCCTATAGCATGCAGACACGTGTTTAAAATCCCCAGGATAAGAGCCCCGTTGGTGGAAAGATTGCTTTTCTGTCTCTTTTTCCAGTCGGAATGAAAACCAGCATCCTAAAAAGGCAGAAACAAATCAGAACTAACTGATGCATACCACCCATAGACTTTTTCTGAATCAAGCAATTTTTTTGTTAGTCTGATGTAAACTGGCTTTAAATGGCACCTGTAGAAATCACCTTAAGATTATATTTTAAAATCATAAGCTAAACTAAACCCAGTTTTAAACAAAGAGGTTCAACTTTTTGCAGTGTCAAAGAGAAACAACAGAGGTTTGTGCTTTCATGTCTGTTTAGAAAGCATCCATATATGGAATTTAAAATACAGCACTTTCTAACAGGGTAAAGTTCTTCACACCAAGCTATCCAACTGAGTCTGCACCTCAAAAATGCAAAACTTAAATTCTTATGTTCTTAACCTCGTCAGAAAACTCCCTGTAAGATATATTCACAAAAAAAGGAAATTCTTATACATGGGTGAAAGAAGGCCCTTTTCCATTTAAAGCTCATGTACAGGGTGAAAAGTTTGTCTACTGCCTGACCTACTTGCCATTGGACAACGCTCAATACTCATTTTACATAGCTGGCTATGAAGGGCCATAGAAGGTATGAACTAGAACAGGTAAAGAAAGGGGCCTCAAATCCATATTAGCATAGATCTAATGGCTTGAGTGATGCACAAGCTGGTGTAGATGGTGCAGCTGTGGGGGGGTTGTGCTGTCATTCTGCATTTGACTTTGAATGGAAGCTTCCCTGACCCAACTGCACTCACACAGCCCAGAATATCTGGGCTCTAAGCAGGAGTAGTAGATTTAAATGAAAGGGCAGGGACTCCATCAGAAGGAATAAAATCTACCATTTTCATAACCACAAAAGTCTCATGTTCTCTCCTTGAGTGAGTTAAAGGAAAAACAATTATAAATAGTGGATTAATTTATGCATTAGCACTAATGCTTCTTTGCCACAATGTAACCAGTCTATTGTAGCTAGAATTTGCTTAATCTGTCATCTCTACAGTTAAGCAAAAACAGCTCTTCAATTTTGGAGCAGCAACTAGCATACTAGCAATGTCTGTGTCAAATTTCATAAAACTAGAGGATTTGGTATTGTGCCTTTAGATGCACAGGGTCACATAAGTCTTTACCTGCTCAAAACAGTAAAATACATGTTATAAAATAAGGGAAATGTTTTGAAAATGAGAGTAAATTAGATGCGTCGAGGGACAGATCTGTTTTGCACTCCAGAAATTTTCCTTATATTTCAATTTAATGTTTATTGTATTACTCAATAAAAATGAATAACTAATCATAACAGCACCTCAATGGCATGATACAAATAACTCATTAAAATATGAAGCATCTTGTTAATAAAATGCACTCATCAGGATGTACGATGAATTTCCACAAACCTGTGTAGTTTTAAGGTTAGTAAATATGTCTAATAATTATCAGCAAGCCTTGGTTTTCTTAAATGGCTACTTGTATGCTAGTCTAAGAACAGAGGCCTGCATGCTAACCCTCTGGGCTCCCATCCATCGGTCGTCTCACTCCAACCACAAACTTGTCAGTCAGGGGTCTCTCCTGCCACAACTTGATGGAATATGCTGATTAGGGACAGTCTCACAGGCAGAACGGGCTCTCAGGTACTTGGCCCTTGTCTGGACAGGGGTCCACACAGTCCCTGTCCACTGTTACTCTAGTAGTGCCTAATAGATCTGGGCCCACTATTCAGGGCTACAGGCTTCAGACACAGCATAGCCTCTCTCAGGCTCATAGCTGCCAAGCCTGGCCACATCACTGCTTATCTATCTCAGCAGACACTTGCCAGCTGAGCTAACAGCCAGCCCCTCACCCCTGACCGGGCCTCTGGCAGCATCTCCTAGATACTCTTAGGCTGTGTCTACACAAGATGCTGACTGCATAGTAGCCCAAGACTACTGCACAGTAGCTTCGTGTGGCAGCAATCATGACAATGCTACTGATGCAGTAGTCTCAGGCTGCCGTGCAGCTGGTATCACAAAAAAGCTGTTCCTCAGCGCTACTGCACAGTAACCCAGGTATAAACAAGTATTAAATGACTGCACAGTCAGCATCTCATGTAGAGGCAGCCTTGGTGTCTCTTTCTCTCAGTCTCTGTGCAATTTCGGTCCCTCTTCTCTACACCCAAGCCCACTTCCCAGAATCAAGGCTCAGCCGCAGCTATGAGTGGTGGTCTAACTGTGGGCACACGTGCTCTGCCAGGGTTCACTTTACCTGAAGCAGTTACATCAGAGTCTCAATTGAAAGTAAAAGAAAACAAACACCTAAGTATGGGAACTTAGCTGATTCCACCATACAACATCTTCCATCATCCTTACTCAGCTGCTACTTAGAATTTACTCCCCGGCACTGACTCCAGATGCCTGCTTCAGCCTCAGAAGCTCCCTTCCTTTGGGCTCCTTCTGCCTATTGCTCTCTGTCCCTTTTGGCCTATTTGAGCCTCACATATTGTGGCAGTGGGTCAACCTCCACTTCCATCCTGAGTAATCACCCCATGCCTGTGCCTGCACCTAGCAGTTATCTGGCTTTCACTGCCTCAGCCTGGGTCCTTGCCAGGGCAACACTTGGAAGCCCATTAACCTTAACCATGTGACAAAGGTAAGTGTGTGTGTGTGTGTGTGTGTGTGTGTGTGTGTGTGTGTGTGTGTGTGTGTGTGTGTGTGTGTGTGTGTGGGTGGGTGGTGTGATAGGGAGTGAGCACAGATCTGGGCCCACTATTCAGGGCTACAGGCTTCAGACACAGCGTAGCCTCTCTCAGGCTCATAGCTGCCAAGCCTGGCCACATCACTGCTTATCCATCTCAGCAAGCACTTCCCCACTGAGCTCAGAGCCAGCCCCTCACCCCTGACCAGGCCTCTGTAAGAGACAGGGAGGTGCCAACCTGGAAGCAAACTGCTGGGAGCATTGCAGAGAGAGGGGGAGAGAAGGAAAGTGGCAAGAAAATGGAGGCGGGGGAGGTGAGGTAGAGACTAGTATTGAGAGACAGCTCTGAGTGTCTTTGTCTCCCTAGTAACAGGGCAGGTGGCCCCGTTACATTGCTATTATAGCCAGGGCCATGTTACATAACATTACTTCCACCCCGTGTGTGGGTGCCCAGTGCCAGTACACTGCCAGATACTGATTATTAGGGGGTGTGCAAAGCAAGCCCTATTCGATTCAGATTCAGAGTTGGCCTGAATCAGGGACAGTGATTCGATTCATTGATTTGGATCACTGTCCCTGATTCGATTCGTCCAAATCCGAATCTGAAGATTTGATGCTGATTCAGAGAATAAAATACACAGACACCGCTTTAAAAGTTTTTTCTACATACCTCGAGGTAGCAGGTGCGACTCGTGATCACCGAGATGCTGGGGCACATGGAGTATCCCACAGGAGTGCAGGAGGGCCCTCCACGTGCTTGGCAGCAAACCCGGAAGTGAGCCGGAAGTACTTCTGGTCCACTTCCAAGTCTGCCAGGAAGCAAACTGGGGGCCCCCTGTGCCTCCCCAGCTCAGCGATCGGCCACAGGTGGCCCCCCCCTCCCCCAGATCCAGGAGGCACCAGTCACCGACCTGGAGGTGTGTGGGAGAGACCCCAGTGCGCTCCTCGGCCGACCTGGAAGTGGACCGGAAGTGCTTCTGGTCCACTTCCAGGTCTGCTGCTGAGCACGCTGGGGAGCCCCCCGTGCTTCTGTGGGACGCTCCATGTGCCCAAGCATTGCAGCATTCATGAGCTCCTGCTACCTAGAGGTGTGTAGAAAAAACATTTAAAGCTGCCTCTATGTCTGGATCTCCAAATCTTTCCGAATCTCTCCAAATCGATTTGGAGAGTTCCGATTTGATTTGGAGAGATTAAAGGGTCCTCTGATTCGATTTGGATTCAGGGATTTGTCCACTGAATTGGGCTGAATCAAATCAGGGACGGAAGTTTCACACAGCCCTACTAATTACAGCACTTATAGAATTACACTTGCTTGACTACTGCCTGTAGCACTTTTCGCCAAACTGGTTTTATGTCACAGACATTGTGGTCATCCAAAGAAAGAAAGAGAGAAAACTTCAAACATGGCTGAATTATCCAAAGGCCTAACATGAGGAAGAGGCACAAAGAGAACAGTACAGAAAGCCACCACCCTTTTACCCTCTCACCTATACTAGCCTATGTTTTACCTGTCTGGCAAGCAAAGAAGGTAATAACATCAGCAGCAGGAACAGAGAATGAAGTGGAGTCCACAGCTGCTAATATCTAGCCCACTAGTGATTCTCCTTTCATTCTACTGAATTTAAATGCTTGAGTGAAAAAAATCACTTGCAAGAGAGTAAGGGTGTGTGTCTACACAGGCCCCTGACTGCACAGTTGGTACTGCACAGTTCCAGTGACAACCCACACAGTAAAGCAAGTACTACATGACTAAGTGTTAAAGCAAGTACTAAATGACCATGCAGTATCTGTTGGTACTGCATAGTCCCAGTGACAGATGGGTTGTTTTCAACCCTGCTGCACACCAGCAATGAGCTTCTGTGTAGTAGTACTACTGTGCAGTAATGGTAGTGTCACGGTTAATGCCTGCTGATGCTACATTGCCATAGTGACAAGATAAATTGCTGTAACTTGTTGCTAAGGCAGTGTACTGTCTTGTGTAGATGTGCCCAGGTGGTAATATATTGGAGGGGCCCCACATGTATTTTCTCCCAATGTATCTCTCGCTCTCATAAAAGCCTACGTCTGTCTGTCTGTCTGTCTGTAACACTTTATTTGCACTCTGACTGGCTGATGGAAACAGCCAATCAAAGTGTTCCAAGTGTGGGGGAGTGCCGCCATGATTCTGAAGCTGCGCCAAGGACTGGACAGAGGGTGGGGGAGCTAAGGGCAGCAGAGGCCCACGTCCTGCAAGAGGCAAAACAGCAGCAGCATGGGGCATTAGGTGGCAGCATTCCATCCCAGCACCCGTCATTCTTGATGGGCAACTGGCTAGTGTGTGTGCGTGTGTGTGTATTAAAGAAAAATGCATTCCATTCTGAAGGCAATTTTTTAAATGAATGCAACATTGTGATTTCTACAGGCAAAATATCTGCTCAAAATATATCACTTTGCACATACAGTACTGTGGCAGGGAAATCTTGTCTCTGTTCTAGGAAGGTGGGTGGGAGGGGACAAAGTGGTAGCAAGTACTAGCTGCTCAGGTGAACTGAGACAGGGGTTAGAAAAGGGCAGGGATTTAATGGTGGAATTAACAATACCTGGGCCCTGGGTGCAGAAGACAGTGTCACATGACCAGAAGAGGGCTGGGCTTGGGGCATATAAGCCCAGCCCCAGCCAGGAAGGGTGCAATCTAGAGCCCTAGTTTCTGCAGGACACAGAGTTCCCAATAGAGCTGGCCAGAGACTGGAGTCAAGCCAGCCCAGGAAAGGTACCTGGAGGGGTTTGCAATTGTGTTAAGACCAGTTAGGTGGGGGGGTTTTTTGTTTGAATTGAACTGGGGGACAGGTTTGTGGCTACAGGGGAGGAGGCAGTGACCACAGGTAGGGAGGACAGGAACTAGACCTCAGCTAAGGATGCTGAGGCTGAGGGTGTGAAACTGGAGCCCCAGAAGGGGCTGCAGCCAAGTCAGAGCCAATGCCTGGGAGCTGAGGTCTCAGACAGTGGACCAAGGCTGAGGGTTTGGTCAGAGGAAAAGGAAGCCAAGTCTGGGACAGCTGAAGCCCCAACAGGTGCTGGGAGGATTGCGGAGGAATGCCCCAAGTGATCGCAGACCCCAGGTGTGGGTTGAACCTAGCTGCAAAGACAGTACCAGCCAAAAGGATCCAGCAGGGTTACTCCTCATCCCAGGGACCATGTCCTCAATAAACCAAAGGATAACATAAGAGGCATAGCAGGTGAAAGACTGAAGGTGTGGTGGGGCTGGGAGAGAGCTGGTAAGTAGATCAGACCACAGAGAGCACCAGGTGCTGGGGTGGGGGACCCATGAGACCTATTACAAGTACCTACCCTTAAAAGACAGTGAGGTGGTGGGAATCAGGTGAAAAATTGTCCTTGTACCCCCTGACCAACCCACTATCTATCAGTCCAGAAACCCATGTCCACCAGGAATATTTATAACATCCAAATCTATGAGCAGCTTACAAAGCGAGTATCATTTATTGAGAATAAACACAACCCACTATGCTATCATAACTACCTGATGGAAATTTCTGCCTCTTTATACCTCCTGCCTCTTCTTTCCCCACTGGTCATGGGAACATGAGGAAAAATATTCAGGAAGTCAGATAAAATCATGACCTTAACAAATAAATCACATGGACTAATGATAGGTTTCAGGTATTAGAAGTTAGAGAGGTGGGAATCTCATTATTCTTCTTGGAGTGATTGTTGAGATACTGTACCTGAAGTCTGAAATATTATACAGACAACTGCTCAATAATAATAATAATAATAATAATAATAATAATAATAATTCAATTATGCCATGATGCCTACAAGCCACTGCTTTGATAGATTATAAGCTCTTTGGACCATCTCATGTACTTGTTATATATGTGATCAGCAGGGATCCTGATTTTCTCTGATTTAAAAAAAATCCCCAATTTTCAGTAAAAAAATAAAAAAGGAACCTCAAATCCATATTTTCCATGATTAAAGTGAAATACCACTATATTTATCTATAGATATCTAGATATATAGAGTGATTGGGTGTTGATAGATATTGATGTCTCTAGATATCATCAGATATCTATATCTATATCTATATATATATATACACACACACACACACACACACACAGCAGGATTGTGCGAAGCTTCGGATGCTGATTCAATTCAGAGGAGATTCAGCCCGATTCGGCGGCTGAATCTCCAAATCCAAATCAAATGGGGAGATCAATAAAAAGGTCTGAATTGATTCGAAGATATCTGAATCGATTCAGAAAAGATTTGGAGTACTTTGGAGAGCTTTGGAGATTCGGGCAGTCCCCCACTCACCACTGAAGGGAGCTGGACCCAGACTCCATGCCAGTAAGTAGAAGGCGGGGAGGGGAAGGGGGCAGGTCGCAGGTGAATGGAGGAAGGGACTATGGCGGGGACCCTTGCCAGGCCCCATTCCCTGCCTGGTCCCCCAGCCCCTGAGTGTCCCCTGAACCCACCTGCTGTCCCAGCCCCATCATTGGCTGCACCACCCTATCTGAGCATCCTGGCTCTTTAAAAAAAAAGAAGAAAAAATCCCTACACTCACTGGCTCCTGCCAGGTGGGGGGTGGCAATCTCAGCTGCCCGCTACTACCCTGTGCTGTGTGGGGGGCTCTGCCATGTGCCCCCATCCTCAGTCTGCTCTCCCAGCCGCAGCATCCCGGCTCTTTAAGGGGGGGAAAAAAAAGGGCCCCACACTCACTGGCTGCTGCAGCAGCTGTTGTGGCTTCTGGAGCCTTGTGGCAGAGCCTTCCATACAGTGAAGGGCAGTGGGGGGCAGCAGGGATCATCCCCCCACCTGGCAGCAGCTGGTGAATGTGGAGCTTAAAAAAAAAAAAAAAGAAAAGTGCTGGGATGCTGGGGCCGGGCAGGGATGGGAGAATGGGCGGGGAATGAGGCCTGTTTGATTCAGAGATTTGGCCGATTCGGCAATGGCCAAATCTCTGAAACAGAATCAGACAAATTAGTTTGGGACAGTGAGTCGAATCATTGTGTCAAATTGCTGTCCCTTGAATCAGACAAATACTAGCCCCTTCGCACAGGCCTAATATATAGATATCTATAGATATATAGATAAATACAGATATATATATATCTATAGATATTTATAGATAGATATCTATCTATCTATATATGGATACCTACAGATATCCATATATAGATATTTATAGATATATAGATTCATATATAGAGATATGTATAGATATATATAGATATAGAGATACAGATATCTATAGATAGATATATCTATGCATCTATATCTATACATTAGTAGTGTTTCATTTAAATCACAGAAAATTGTGGATTTGAGATTACCTTTTTTTTAAACTGGAAATTGGAGATTTTTTTTAAATGAGAGAAAACCAGGATCCCTGGTGATCAGTGCCCAGCAAAATGGGGCTTCTCTATATAAAATGAATTATAGGCAACACCTAAGGGCTAGCTGAGTTTTTTATTAATGGAAGGTTTTAGGTAATGTGTAAGGGATGAGAATAAGTTTTCAACACCAAAATTATAACATTTACTTTTATGGAACAAATGTCAGATCAGATATATCAGCGGCTGTAGACTGGTGGAGCTTCACTGGAATCAACATTGGCAATTAGCTTACTCCAAGGGCTAAATCCTACTTTATTTCGCAAGTATGCAAGTATGAACATATTCCATCTTGCCTAAGCTCCTGTGAACTTAAGTTGACCTACTTCTGTAACATGCCATGATCTTGCGCTTAAGACTAAGGGCTTTGTTGCATGGAACCCTTAGTATGTGTAAATCTGTGGGATCTTGAGCAGTATTATTAAAGTTAGAACATGTTCTGAGCAGTCACATGGTAAAAGTTACTATACAGCATACAAACACAGCTCACAGTCTGCCACTAGTGGGCTGGCAAGCAGGTATCTGGCAGGATATGATTTTTCCCATATTTCCAACAGTGGCTGAAAAAACCCCAAATACAGATGGAAGTGCTGACTGGCTGAGGTGAGGTAAGGATGTGAATTTCAATCCTATTTGTTCAATCCTATTTGTTGACATCAGATCTCCAGGGGCTCCTGGAGATAGTGAGTGGTGGAACCAAGCAAACCTTTGTCCTGACTGCTCTAATCCACAGGCTCCTGTGCTTTGGCCGTGCAATCAGAACTGTGATACTGCCATGGGTATCACGCTGGCCCATTTGCATGAGGCACACCAGGATACTGCACAAGCAGCACAACTGTGGCCCTGATATCAGATGCCACCTTACTGCTGGGCCCTACTGATGAGCTCAGACTGATGGGAACAGCTCATGCTTGGAACTTGAGATGATGAGCACTGGTGACAAAACTTTAGGATGTCCCATGGCACAAGACACGGATCCTTGCATCAAGATGGCCCCTGTTCCAGCACCAGGACATTAGGATTTGGCAGCTCATGTCTATCAAGAGACATGTGGCCCTGGTGATCTGGAAGCTGACAAATACCAACAGCCACTGTTTCATGAAAAAGCAGTCCAGCATGGGATGGACAATGGCAATGACAGCCATGCATGAAGTGTACAATGCCATATTTAAGGAGCTGGGCCCTTCGTTCATTAGGCTTGGGAACCCACAGGAGGCAATCGCTGGGTTCAAACAGATGGGCTTCCTGAACTGCATGGAGGCCACTGATGGAAAATAGAGACCATGCTCATTGCTTTAATCATTCCTCTTGGAGCTGGTTTGAGTTAACAACCTGCAATGCATTAGATATACTTGCTTGGGGATAACTGATTCATATTTGAAGAGCTGCTTTGCAAACATGAGTGGTAAGGACCTTTTAAAATGAAATCTTAGATTTCATAGTGCAGGCTAGCTGTTTCCAGAAAAAGTAAGCATCAGCTTACCAGTTTGACTTTTGAGTTTGTGAGAAAGACTTACCTGGTGAAGCCGGGAGACAGTGGGACATCGCCTGAGAGAGTGGAGCTGGCGAGAGCAAAACTGCAGCGGGAGGAGCCGCTGCAGCAGTACTTCAAAGAGGAAAAAAGTGGACAAGCTGGAGGGAGCCAGGAACGGCTCATGCATTGCCTCAGACCCACTTTATACAGGCATGCCAGGGCTGTTTGGCTGGCCAGGTGCCTGGAGCCAAGCTAAAAAGCCCGGCGGAACTCCAACCAGGGGGACCGGAAGTGTAGTCCCCAGCACAGCAGGAGGAGCAGGATCTTGCAGAAGCTCCTCCTGGGAAGCCCTGGTGGGCACCTCAGGAAGGGGTCACCCCAGGGCCATATAGACAGCCTCAATCAGCGGCACTGTCCACGGGGCCACGGTGGACAGCTGAGACCTCCAACGAAGACTGGAGCCTGGTGGAACCCAGCAGAATGGCAGATCAGCTGCAACAGACAGAGAACCAACTAGGACTTCAGAACAGGGGCAAGGCACCCGAGAGCAGGGCGGTGCCTAGTACGGACGCAATACAGGCGAAGAAAGAGGGCCACCGGAGATGCCCATGAGGAAGAGCGGCATTGCTACGGTCATCAAACCTGGTAGGCTAGAGTGGGGAGAGAACCTGGAACACCATCCTTGACAATGAATGATTCCATCACAGTTGGTAGTAGGCGGGGTGTAGGGGAGGCGGAGCCCCACGAAAGAGTCGCGAAGGAAGCAACCCGAAGGGAAGCACCAGGGAAAGCGGGACCGAAACATTGTCCTCCTGAGTGAAATAAACCAATCATCAAAGACGTGGCAGGCAAGGCTCCTGGCGCATCACCCTAAGGTTGCCCAGAAACTGACCCATTCGTCCCGAAGAAGTCACGACCAGGCTCGAGCGGACATTGCATACACAGCATCCGGTAGACAGACACGGGACATTACAGAGCTTTATAATGTTATATTAGTGTTAGGGTTCAAAAAATGACACTCCCCCCCCCCCAGCATTATTAAAATGCCAGTTTTAATTCTAAAACAGGATTAAAAAATGCTAATAACTGCTTAAATACCTGATAAAATGTATCCCTCGTTAAGGTATCTTCCAGAAAATCAGGGCAAATGAAACCAGTGCCACTTTCTTTTATGAATCAGAAACCCAACATCATTTTTAATAATCTAATTGTTTGAAAAAGAGCTGTCTAAATTCTAAGTGGCTGGGGGCCTTATGCTCCACAGGCTGCACTAGCACAAGCCAGTGATCCTCCAGGCTGCCTACTGAGCAACTGGGTACTGCCCTGCTGTACTGTGGTGCTCAGGGATCCTGACCTCATCCTCAGCTCCCTAGCCATGGGCTGCACCACTTTGCATGGGCATGCCAGGTTTCCTCACCATTACGGGGTGTGTTACATCATGCCGCCCCATCCCCTGTCATGGGACAGGAAGTGAAAGCCAGAGGAGGAAGTAGAAGCCAGAGGCTGCTAATGAAGTGTTGGATGGAGTGGTGGCACAAATTAAACCCTTAGAGGCCACTCATGGGCCACAAGTTGGATAGCTATAGTTTTAAACCCTTAGAGGCCACTCATGGGTCACAAGTTGGATAGCCATAGTTTGAAAAATAACACCCCCAAACCAACCCCTAAAGCTATTTAACCACTCAGGAAAATGCTTTGGTGCCATTTCCATAACGCAGCATTAAATATAAAAATGGAAGTTTCATTTCAGAGACATGCCGTCTCCCGTTAGGACCTGAAATTAGCCAGGGATTTAATGTTTGAAGTCTGCAAGTGAATGTAAATCAGGTTTAATGCAAGTATGATATTAAAATGAAGATTTAAAGACACTTCAAAGGATAACTGAAAACTGATTAACCTAAAATTTGTTTCATGTCTTATTCCTTTGTACACTGAAAACCATTGCAGCTTCCTGCAGTAGCTGCTACAGCAGTGTTTTTCAAGAACATGCTTCTGTTTGCTAAATTTTGAAGTTAAAAAAGAATATAATCTAAACTTTCTGAGTAGTGTTTCAAAAACAGTGCAGATTCTTGTGACCTTTCTGTTGGAGAAATACTTACATTCTGCAACCCAAGTGTTGTTACATACTCCTTTTCATTGCCTCCATTCATTAACTTTGCAACTAGCCATCCTGGGTTTCAAACAGATTTTACTGTTTTGCAGCACTCTCAGTCATAAATTAAAGTTGTGGAAGTTGAGCATTTCATAGATTCATAAGTTTTGAGACCAAAAGAACCTTTATGATCATCTAGTCTCATTTCCTTCATAACGCAGACCATAGAATATTGCCCAGTAATGCTGTTTTGAGCCCAGTAGATTGTGACTGAACTATGGCATCTCTCTTGGAGAAAAATCCTATTTGTATAACAAATAGAGCTCTTCTACCTCTTTAAGTATGGTTTAAAAATAAAAGTGTCAAATGGCATGAATAAAAATCATTTTCCCTTTCAATTAAGTTCATTTTCATTTGCTAGACACCTGATGACTTAATTCTATTAGTTTCCCTGTTGGCAATAGCAAAACAATACAGTTAGGAGTTGAACTAGATCTTTAATTAAACAAAAGTGCATACAATATTGTCCTATTCTTTTTCCATTTTCTTGAGGGGAGACGGGTGTTGTGTAACTCAACAATTCTTGGGCTCCTTTTATACATGGAAAGGAAACAAAAATGAGTTGAGAACTCAATTCTTGATCCTTTGCAGATCACTATAATCACTGCTTTAGCCAAATGTCTGTGTGCTTGAAACAGCTGTTTGCAGGCACGATTCATAAACTGGTGCTATAGATATGAATAGTACAAAGCACACTATTAGCATTCATCTTATCACAGAAAGAACTTTTCACCATGAGTTGACATTGCAAGTATAGGAAAATGCTGCCCTGTATCATCATAAAGGATGCACAGAGCTCTGGGTGCATTACTAGATGTTCATACACACTCTCAAAAAATATGGTGCATGTCCATACAATCCCTTTTATCTCAATATATCTGCATGTGGCATATAGTAGAAAAATGGAACAGGGGGGCGGGGGTTAAAATCCTTGCTTTAGTAAAGCATTAGTTTGTTTGCATATTTTTTGTAACCAGGTCAGAAGTTATTTAGGATAAACCAGATTCATTAAGGTACATAATATTCCATGGTCAGGTCATGAGTCAAACTTGCAAACATTTAAAATGTTTCCCAACATACAAAGGAAAAAAAAAGTGAAAGAATTAAAAGGTAATAACATTTTAGTAAGGAAATAAATTGAATAGAAAAGTTAGCTTTTCATCCTAATGCCTTTCACAGTTAGCAATAAAGGGCAGCTAAGTGTTGGATGTATCATTTTATGGCTATACATTTTTCCAATGACTTCATTTTTCTCAGATGCTAGTAAACCATCTGGATTATCAGTTTCCTTACTCTCCATCACCCACCCTTCTTAGCTACGAAGATAATCTGAGCAGCTAAATATAAAAAGGTATGCCAGTGCATTAAAAATAATCATCTGTTCCATGGAATGGTAAGGCTGTACTCATGTACAAATTCAGATTACGCTGGGTTTCGATGGCACAAGACACAGGGAACCATGAGGTGGGTCTGACAGATTTCTGAGCTAAAGCATGGGCAAATCAGCCCAAACCACTAAAAACTGATACTCTTCCAAGAGACAAGAAGGGGTGGGGATGAGCGGAGGAGGGTAGAAAGATAGAAAGATTCCTTACAAGGTCCTTGTGGCCCACCATAGCTTCAGAAGAGATCATCTGCAATATACTCTAAATAGGATACAGCAAATCCAGTATTAACACACTAATACCTGAGAAGATGAGGACACCACTATGGAAGCTTCACTTGTAGTTAACCTTTTAGCAGCCACTCTTTGCTTACCAGATCCTGATTAACTTCACATTGTCTTTTTCCTTCTAAAAAAATGCCTACCCTAGACTTTCTAACAAGGTACAATGTAATTGTAACAAAGGCCAAAAAATATCCAGTCACTATGCATGTAAAGTGTTTTATTGTCAGTAAAGAATACAGAATATATTAACCCACTTCATAGCCAATGTAAAACAAAAATTTATTTAAAAACCTACTACCTTAAACCAGGGGTGTCAAACTCCCTTGGTCCCTCAGGCCAGATCTGGACTGTGGGGCTCCTTGAGGGCCAGATTTGGCCCACAAGGAGCCTCACCAACTGGATCCAGACCCACCTCTTTGGTGGTGGGGAGAGTGGTGGCAGCATTACACACTGCAAAGATTAACTCACCCCTCTGCTATGGACACACATCCTCAGCAGGGCTCTGTATGCTGGAATTTGGCTCTGTCCCCAAATTCCAGGCCCCTCCAGAAGCCCTCGGGGCTGTACTTTTGACACCATCTTTGACAGAGTAGAACTTTAACCATTACCTGCCAATGTCAAAGCTTGAAAACTTTATTTTCTGGAGACCTATTGCATTCTTCCACATGGAATTACTTTAGCTTTATTTCAGCAGAGGTTATTTAGCAAATGCAAAGGATAAATGAATCCCAAAAGCACTGCAAAACTTCTGCAGTAAAAATGTAAATGGATTATCCCCTCCATTAATATCTCACTAAACAGCAACACTTTAGAAGCAATCATTCATCTGTTGCTTGCAACATAAAAGCCAAATGATATTTTCTCCATAAATCATCCGGCTATTATAAGATTAGTGTAGAAAGGAGCTCTGCCTAAGCAGAGCTTTCCTTAGAGAAAATATAATCTTTAGATTGTCTTGCAAGTAGGTTTTCAGATGCCATATTTGTTCTCTCAGAATGGTTAACTTATACGTACCATTTGACATTTGTCCATATGACAGTTTTAAGGCAAAGTTAACCTTGGAAACATTAAGGAAACTAGTATCATCTTGTGCCTAGGCTTTCAAATATGCAAATAGAACAAGCTGAAGAATGATCCTGGCCATCTATAGTACAGATTTAGAGAAAGTCCAGCTACTCTGGTTTATGCTTGCAACAAGGTAAGAGGAGAATGAAGGATAAAGGTGGTTTTAAATGGCATTTGCAACTTTTTTGACCCAAGTGCTGGGCAAAAAAGTCTCCACCATTAATGAGCATTGCTAGAAGACAGTTATGACAACTGGCAACAGTAACTCTCATAAGTTTATAAAAAACAAAATAAAATTGCAGAACTTGTATTCATGGGTAACCTCCTGGATCTAATGTAGGAAAAGCATTTTGTCTTCATAAAGAAATAAAAGGGAACAAACATTTTCTTACTGTTTAATTTCTCCACTATATTAAAATCATCATTCTCCTCTTGTGGTAATTTTTCTATACTTAAGCCGAAAGCAAAAATGTAAATTTTCGGGAATTTTTATTTGTATTGTATAATAATTTACTGTATTTGGCTAGAAATGGAAGTATTGTGCTCATTTCTTCTTCTACAAATGCTGGTTTAATATCAGAGAATCACAGATTCATAGAAAATTAGGGTTGGATGGGACCTCAGGAGGTCATCTAGTCCAAACCCCTGCTCAAAGCAGGGTCATCCCCAACTAGATCATCTCAGCCAAGGCTTTGTCTAGCCGGGTCTTAAAAATTTCCAAGGATGGAGAGTCTACCACCTCTCTGGGTAACCTGTTCCAGTGTTTTACTACCCACCTTGTGATAACATTTTTCCTAATATCTAATCTAAACTTCCCTTGCTGCAACTTGAGACCATTGCTACTTGTTCTGTCATCTGCCACCACTGTGAACAGTCTTGCTCCATCCTCTTTCAAACCCCACTTCAGGTAATTGAAGACTGCTATTAAATCCCTTCTTAGTCTCTTCTTCTCTAGACTAAATAAGCCCAGTTCCCTCAGTCTTTCCTCATAAATTATGTCCCCCAGTTCCTTCACTATTTCTGTTGCCCTCTGTTGGACCCTCTTAAATGTGTCCACATCCTTTCTGCAGTGGGAGGCCCAAAACTGGACACAGTACTCAAGATGTGGCCTCACCGGTGCTGAAGAGAGGGGCAAATCACTTCCCTTGACCTGCTGGCAACACTCCAACCAATGTAGCCCAGTATCTCATTAGCCTTTTTGGCAACAAGGGCACACTGCTGGCTCATATTCAGCTTATAGTCCACTGTAACCTGCAGGTCCTTTTCTGCAGTGCTGCTGCCCAGCCAGTCAACCTCCTGCCTGTACTGGTGCATGGGATTGTTCATCCTAAGTGCAGGACTTCGCACTTATCCTTACTGAACCTCACGAGATTTCTTTTAGCCTGAACCTCCAATTTGTCTACATCACTCGGAATCCTAGCCCTACCCTCCATCGTATCTATTACTTCCCCCCAGCTTGGTGTCATCTGCAAACGTGCTGAGGGTGCACTCTATGCTATCTTCCAGGTCGTTGATGAAGACATTGAACAAAAATGGCCCCGCAACCTACCCCTGGGGCACTCCACTTGATATTGGCTGCCAACTAGACATCAAGCCATTGATTACTACCCTTTGAGCCTGATGCTGCAGCCAGTTTTCTATATATATTACAGTCCATTCATCCAGCCTGTACTTCCTTAGCTTGCCTGCAAGAATGCTGTGGAAGACCATATCAAAAGCCTTGCTAAAATCAAGGTATACCACATCCACTCATCTCTCTGCATCCACAGAGCCACTCATCTCTTCATAGAAAGCAGTCAGGTTGGTCAGGCATGACTTGTATGGCAGGGCACCTGCAACTTTAAGGGCTAAGCCAAGCAGCCAGCAGCTGCTTGATTGCGGCAGCCATTTTAGATCCCTGGCTGCCAGTATAAACAGAACAGTTCACTGCTGGCAGGTAGAAACATTGCCTAGCTGCAAGGCTGTATGCAACACCTTGGAGGTAAGTGCAGCAGCTGTAGGGGATGGTTTGGAGGCTCCTGGTCCTGGGCATGACCTAAAACTGCACCCTGCCTGGAGTGGGTGGCCTGGTGGGGCTCCCTGTGGCATGGGAGCCTCCAGGAAATGCCAGGCCAGTTACCACCCCAGTGAAAGGTGGGTCAGGGCACCTTAATAACCCCAGCTCCCATGTCCCTGGTAGGCTCAACTGATTTAAGGGGAACCTGGCTCATGGGAGTTCTAAGGCAGGGTCCAGGTCAGTGGAGGGACCTGGAGCAGCACCCAGGCTCTTCATGAGTCCTGTGGCTGCAGGGACCCTGAGAGGGAGCCAGGCATAGCTGTGGCCACTTAAGCCTCACAGGGTGTAATACCCCAGGGCAGAGGGCCAGGCAGGGCTATGGCCACCTGAGCCAGACAGGGTGGCATATCTCAGTCAGGGGGCGGTGTGGGGTGTAAGATCCTAGGGTCAGGCAGGGCTGTGGCTGCCTGAGCCCCAAGGGGTGGAAGACCCCAGGGTGGAGTCCCAGTGAGAGGGCTGAGGGCTTAGAGCCCAGTACGTGTTTGTTTGTCTGTTTGTGTGTATGTTTTATGAAAGACCCAGTGTAAACCACTGGTGGATGCCATCTGTGAGGCTTGGGCTATGGTGTAGGGGAGGAACGGAGCCACAGATAGCACCCCCTGGCATCGGGACAAGAATGGGAAGCCTCCTCCCTATGTAACACCTCAATTATGTTCCATCAAGGCATGGCAGGTGAGACAGGTGGGCGGAGTGCCCAGAGGCAGGTGTGGAAACTAGCACTGTGGCTAGTCAGGGAGCCCCACTTTGCCACACTTGCCCTTGATGAATCCATGCTGACTGTTCCTAATCACCTTCTTCTCCAAGCAGATATCATTTGAGTTCACATCCATACTTCCTATTGTTGAGCTCAGAATCTGTCTCCACACACTAAAGCACTTTTTTCATAAAACTATGGCGGAGGTCAGTATGCACAACATGCACCCATTTGTATACACCACTATCTTCCTGCAGTGAACCAATCTGCACACAAACTTGTGTGCACACAGATCTGTGTATTCACTACGGAATTTCAGCTCCACTTCATTCCTAGAGTTTGGAGACCTCAATACACTTTTCCATAAAACCTGAGTAAGTTATACTCGGGCGTCAAAGCACTTATTCATTACACAAGCCACAAATGAGTCTGAGTGTGCTCAGGCTCATGAAAATATTATTATAATCACTTCTATTTTACTATCATAAGTCCAGCTTCCTTGGCTGAAACTGAAAAGTGCTCACTGTGGCTTAGAACAGAGGTGAGAAGCCAAGAGCTGCTGGGTGCCATCTTTGCAGTCCTTCAGTTCTGAACAGGTTCTGCATTGGTCTGGTCCTCTAGCATAAGGTGGATCAAGTTGGAGTTTGGCCTAAATTGCACCAGATTGCATTAACCCTAACTGCTCATTGTAGCAACTAAGAAAGGCCAGAATTAGGGAAGGCTGTCTCTCTTTTCTCCTCATCACACCAACCAAGCCTGGCCTCAGGGGCTAGGGACAGACACATTACACACAAACCAGTTTAAGTGATCCAAAACTGGTTTTTAAACTTGTAACAGAACAGAAGTTCAGTGCACATAAACCAATTTGAAAATGGATGAAACTGGTTTGAGATAAACCTAGCTGAATGTAGTATCAGACTTAACTGATATGGCTCAAACCAGTTTATGCAATATCTGTCCCACACCCCTTGCTGGTTTAAGTTAAACTAGATTCCCCCAGCAGCCCAGCATGCTCTCTGGCCTGGGCGAGGCTCTCTGCTCCACAGCAGAGCTGGCCCCCCTCCCCTCTGCTCCTTGGCTGGAGCTCAGCAGAGACTGCAGGCATCTGTCTGGCTTCCCCCTGCACACCCCTCCCCTCCCCATCCCCTCTGCCTTACACAGACACAGTTAGCAGCCCACAATCTGGCTATGGTCCATGCTATGGCAGACCAGACAAAGGCAGAATCAACAGGTAGCTGGTAATGTCCCTCTGTTGTTTTCTTAATGGGGTGATAAGCACTGAGTTAGGGGTGATAAACACTGTTATCCATTCCATGATGGGCTGGTCAGAGGCAGATGACCCCTCCCTAATCAGAGCATCCTGCTGGGGCCCAGCCATGCCCCCCTCAGCTCAGCACCATGGAATAGAAGGGAGAGCTGCTCTAGCCCCCAGCTTCTAGTCTGAGCTACTGCAGGCATGTGCCTGCATTTCTGGGATGTCTGTGCAGTTACAAATTGATTCAACCTAGCCAGGTTAGACTAACCTGCAAAGACTGAATCAATACAGGCTCAGGCTTTTTGAATATCTGTCCCTAGCCAGGAAGTGGGGTGTATCACAGAGCCATTACAATGGCTCTACACTGCACATGGATGCTATTGTAGTAATCCTCCCAGGCTTTTCTACTAGGTATATATGGAAAAACAAGTTTACACCAATAAAATAATGTGGCCCATGGCAAACTTAAGTTACCTCCCATGGTTTCAATATCTCTTTTTATTGTCAGCAAAGTGGCCCACTTCAAAGAGCATCTCCTCACTCAAATAGCACCTCCTAACTGTTATACCTTTTTACTGGATCAAGAAAGACCTATTTTAATTCTGCTTTTACCACAGAGCCAAAAGAGGTAGGAGAAAGTGAGCTGTATTTTATTCTGATGCATCATTGACTAAAAATGCTGCTAAATTATGACTAAAATATATTCTTTGCGTGAAAATTCTAAAGAGGTAGAAAGCACATATGTTGATTTTAGATCACAGGTTGAATCTGCTGCACTGGAAGTTGGAAGTAGTCTCCTCTTTTGATAAGTAAGATGAGCAAATTTGATACGCAAGTCATTGAGAGAATCCTACAATGTCATTTTTACAGGCTCTTTCTTGACTAAGTTTAATTGGACAACAATGGCAATTCTCTTTATACTGTATTGTCTTTCATATGAAGAGAAACCATGAAAACTTCTTTGAAAGAAATCAGACCTGAAAACGTATTCTCCTTGGGAACTCCTACATTTCAAGCGCAGGTCTTATCCTCACACTTTTGCTGATTAAATATTTTTTTTATTATGACTTCTATATTGTCCAAATCTGTTCTCAAATCCAGATATTTTAAAGTCAGATGCTGATACTCTTATACAGTGAAAACCACGTAGGGCAGGGGTTGGCAACTTCTTTGGAGCACTGGGTGGAAATAACACAATTCATTCTGACCTTGCTGATGCCACCACTGCTTCTCCCCTCCACTGATGTGTGTGTGATATGCAGGAGAAGCTTTGCATCACTGAAACACTGATGATCTCCAGGCTTTGCAGACCCAATGAAATTGCTTGGAAGGCTGAATCCAGCCCATGAACTCTTGGCTGCTGACACCAGATTTAGGGAGTGAAAATATTACACAATCTGTGTTAAGGTATTAGAACCTGGCTCTTAGCAATGCTCAAACCAGCAATCTTAATTTTATTTTCCACCACCAGCAAGATGAAGGAAAAAAACTTTTAATTTTGAGTAATAATGTCTTAATAGAGTATTTGCCAAACAAGCAGGCATTTTTTCAAAATGTACTGATTCTTTATTGCTAAAGAAAATGGCACCTTATCAGCTTGACAGTTATGTTGGCCTTTGCTGTACCCAAACTGGTAACCCAAAGATGAAAGGTTCTGTGTCCCATCACTCACTTCCTGATAGGTCTCATCCTCTGTTACATGGTTTAAAGCCACTGAGTTGCTCTTTAGAATTCAGCTTTTGAATATAAATCCTCAAAAATGTAGGAAGACCAAGGGAAAAAAGAAAAAATACAGATCAAGAACACTGAAAGGATCAGATATCTAGAAGCCTGCCTCAGTCTTTCGGTACTCCTGTACTGTACTGTGATCTAAGGACAGCAGGTTCAAGAGAGATGAAGGATACACTTCTACTTTCTCTGATGCAGCATATCTCCATTTAAGATGTTCTTCCCCTGCCCCCCATGGCTCTAAGGAGTTGTAACTTAATATTTGTGTGGTTTCACTGAAAAGGAAAGGGGACAATGGAAAGAATGATGTTTTTGCTTAGTGTAATTGTGCAGTAGCAAGAAGGCCTAGCTGCTCCACAAACCTAACAACCATGAGGGGTTACAAGCAGGCCAGCTATGGGGAATGTTTCCCACTACACGTTATGGCTAAAAGCGGATGACCAGTTTAATCCAGAGCTCATTAATCCAAGATTTGATTTACATCAAAACCGGTGGAGAAGAGTGTTTTACACACCAGCCTTAATTGGCCATTAACTTGAATTAGCTGCAACTGATCCAGGGCAAAGTGTTAATTCAGATACTTCACAGGTACTTAGTTTGGGACAGTGGGCTTGTCCATCTGTAAGGTCTGGGATTTGTTACAAGACAAAATGCTCAGGTACAAGACAAACCAGTCCTCTGTTTTTAGGCTATCTTTCCCAGTCCTAGGACCCTGCCCTGTGCATAACACTGCCAAGCTTTAGGGTTGTTGGTTGTAGCCGTGTAAGGACATAGGGAGACAAGGTTCTTTAGGTAAATGTGATATCTTTTATTAGACCAGCTAAATAGTTGGAAAAATTGTTCTTTGCAAGCTTTCAGGTACAAACACCCTTCTTCAGGCATGGGGAGAGTTTGTTCTCTGTTCTTAGACAAAGAAACAACAAACTCTCCCTGTGTCTGAAGAAGGGTGTTTGTACCCAAAAGCTTGCAAAGAACAATTTTTCCAACTATTCAGTTGATCTAATAAAAGATCACATTTACCTAAAGAACCTTGTCTGCCTAATGGTGCCAACACACTTCTTCTGCTCTACTAGTCCTGACATTAATTCAGCAGATAAGAGCAATGATTAAAGCTCTAAATTAGACCCCAGGGGACTAGGGATTAGAATTATTTTTTAGAACTGTAACAATCAGGCACATATGAATCAATTTGGATAAAGATAAAAAACAGGCTGGAACCTCCATTCCAAGCTCCAATGGAATCGTCCCTGCAGAACTCCCAGACTCCTCAGAGTTATCACATCAAGTAGACAAAGTGAGAACCATATATCTTTCTTCTGGCTTTTCCATAAGGGCATGGAACTCAGGTCTCATTACTCCCACACCCATGTGCTCTATACACAAGTGTTGAACAGACATATTGTCAGACCTTCAACTCTTCCTTCCGCCTCGTACTCCCAGGTTTGAAGTACAATACCTGGTCCTCTTTGGACATAGACTCAGTGCCTGAGGAAGGCAAAGAGTGGAACTGCAAGGAAGGAGACAGCTAATAGACATTAGATATTTTTCTGAGATGAAAGATACCACAACCCGGATTATTGTAGCTGTATGACCTTTTAGAGATTTGTATCGGAGGGCAGAATCATGTTGAGGAGAAGTAATTTTTCCACCTCTCTCCTTGCAATGCCATTAACTCTTACAAGGAAAATACAGAATTCTGAATTTAGGTTTGAAGAAAATAACTTCAAGGAAGCATTTCTTAGACCTAGCACCAGATATGGTCTCAAATCATGAAACATGAACATGATTGGCGCTACCCTCACTCAGAGATTTCTAATAACTCAAGGTTTTTTGGTGTTTAGATCAAGTCAATCTCTAGAACCAATGGTTAATACTTTCTTTAGTTACTTTTCCACATGCAAACAGGAAGACAATTAGGAAGGGCTTAATTCTTTTCTTCTTACTTTAAATGAGTGCAGCTCCACTGCCTTCAGTGAAGGCGCTACTAATTTGTAACAATCAAAGAGGTGAGATTCAGCACCTGTCAGTCTACATGACTTTCCTATCAGTTTATGGGTAATAGATCTGTGTTAAAACACTACTTACACCAGCTGTTTTAAAGAGCAGTTATATATACACATGCAAATAAGTGTGTGTGTTAGTAGGCGCGTCTACACGTCACCCTATAGTGACGTAGCAATGTGCTACGTCACTGTACAGCACACTACAGCAACACAGTGATCATGTGGGCCTACACGTGATCACTGGCTACATTGCTGTAGTGGTGCATTGCCTGCTATAGTGCACCGTTGTGGCAACAAAGCCAGTGAATCTAACTGTGCACCACCTGTACACCGCAGCACAGACGGCTACTGTGCCATGCTTTAATACTTCCCCCAAACTAGTACTAAAACACGGTGTGGTATCAACATCTCTGTACAGCAATGTGTAAACATACCCTGTATGCACATAATTAACTTGGCTTGATATAGTTATGCTTTTCAGTATACCGTTAAAAGAAGGTCTATACAGTTAAATAAGTAACTTTCTTTATGGACAATGCTGTCTTCTAGCAGTTAAATAACTGTGTTATGTGATTCATTAGTGGCAGAATTTTTTCAAAGGTGAATTACCTTTGTTCAGTGTTAACATATAAACAATATTTGACCTGCTGCAGGTCTGCCAATATTGACTGGAGGAAAATGCTGACAACCCAGAAATAACAACGTAACGAGGTCAGAGTCCAAAGACACAATCATCTAGGCCATCTGGAGTATGTAATTTTAATAGGATCTTTGGGTTAATAAGATTTTCCCTTGTTAATGAAGAATAAAGGCACAGACTAAATCAGATTAAGTGCTTCTAACGAATTTAAAAGACAATTTAACAAAATGAGGTTTTTCACATAAGAAATGAAGCTCCATCCAGAATATTTTTACATGCTCTAAACTGCTTACTATAAAATTATACTGTAAATCCTCTAATAAGCTTTATGCTGCAGACTACATTCTACCATATATGACATTGTAAGTGTCCTTAATATTACTAGCTATATTCCCTAGAGCTGGTTTATTAAGAGTATAGCACAGACCTTAGAAATTAGGGCAAATTAAGTATACTGGAGCCTGTGGAACCATTTACATGAGTAATGTTGGCCACACACATACTTTTTTTGGCCAAACTCAGCACATAGGTCTCTAGTCTGGAAAGACTTGTACATGGAAACAAATTTGTTAGTAGCAGTCCTGAGGACTGAAATTAAGCATGGGCACAGCTGGAACCACTGTGTCCGTTTGCACAGTATAAGCCTAAATCTCTCTGAATACTCAAATTATATATTGGTATAGACATCACATTTGACCTAGTCCTGTTTATCCCTGTGACGTCTTGCGCCTTTCTGGCAGCTCGGCCTGTTGGGGTGTGGCCCCTCCCCTCAAGTCGCCTGCCACGACTTTGACGTTAAAACTTACTATGAGAGGGGTCTTCAGTGGATATCTTTCCTGGGAGGACCCTCCTGATGGATGGCAATACTTATGATCGTAGGGTTCCACAAGGCTCCGCCTCCCCTACACCCCATCCACTCGCCAGCCAGTTGGATACGTGTTGATGATGGTCTCTGGCCCCGTAGGATGGCCAAGGGCCTGTCTACCTGGGTCCAGTCACTCTTCCTCCCCTCTCGGGGTTCGTTTTATTTCAAAGAAAATATTCCCCTGAGTAGGAGGGGGCTGCAGGGCTGCCTCCTTTATCCCTGCCCCCTCTAGGGGTCTCAGATGCCTCTTCCCTCCTACTGTACGCAGGGAGCTCCCCTGCCTCCTCGTTCTCAGCTTCTTCCGGGGGCTGTGGGTGTGCCCCTGCTTTGCTTCCCATAGGAGGCTTAAAGATCTCCCTAGTGCTGCCTGCGAGAGCCACGCAGGCTGGGTTACTCCTCCCCGTGCCGGAGCCCACCTAACGAGCTGCCAGCCTGCTCTCTCTCCCTCCAGCTCTCCCTCCACCCCAGATCCGGCGGGGCTTTTAAACTTTCCCGCAGCGGCCACTACGGCCGTTGGGATTGGTTCAGCTGTTTCCCATGCCGGAAACAGCTGATTAAACAGCTGGCATAATGCCGGTTCGCACAGCAGCAGACACGGCTCCTGCTCTGGCTGCCCTGCGGGAGGTGAGTTAGCTCTGCCGGGGGCCTGCTTCTGGGGTATGGGGCCCGTGGGGTTCACTCTTTCCCCTTCGGGAGCCTGTGGCGGTGCCTCGCCACCACAATTGCAGATTTTGACTCAGATCAGAATAGTAGAGGGTAGTCATTTAACCATTTAGTGCTTCCAAGTTGTGTTGCTGCTCCTCCACCAGCAGGGCTAAGTGCAGACATTCAAAAAGCCCAAGGCTGAATCAATTCAGTCTTTGCAGGTTAGTCTAAGATGCAGAGATTAAATTGAAACAGAAGTAAACAGACATTTACCTTTGATTCAGGAAACACAACCACATGCCTGCAGTGGCTCAGGCCAGAAGCTGGGGGGCACTAGAGCACAGTTCTCTGGCTGTGTTTACTTCCTCTTCCTGCTGCCCTGCAAGGTCTCTGGGCTTTGCAGTCCAGAATCACAGCAGCAGGACTCTGGAGGGTTCCTTATCACATCCTCTTCCTGCTTCGAGGTGTCTCTGGGATTTGTAGTTCACAATTGCAGCCAGCAGCAAGTTTGAGTGGGGGAAGGGGTGTTTAACCCCCCTCTCTGGCCCCAGATCCCAGCTGGGCTTTGCATGGTGGGGCAGTCCTTTTCCCTGCAGACTGGTCTGCATCCCCAGTCGGGCTTCCCCGCCCCCCCGCATTCCTTTGTCAGCCAGTCCTCACTGCTCCCACTAGACAGCAGAGGGGCAGGGCCAGTCCTGCTGTCTGGAACAGACAGCACAGACCAGACCAGGGCTGGAAAGTATGCTGGGATGCTGGGGAACTGTGATTTCACTTGAACTAGGAAGGGGTCTGAGATTGACTGGGTCAAACTGGTTTATGAAACTTCTGTTAGGTCTGATACTGCATTCAACTAGGTTTATCTTAAACCAGTTTCAGCCATTTTGAAACTGGTTTATATGCACCAAGCTTCTGTTCTGTTACAGGTTGTCCCAGGAGAGAATGGGAGGAAGGACCCCAAACCAAAAGGAAAAGTCCCTGAGAACAGAATACCTGGAAAATAGAGCAAATAAACACAAAGTTAAAGCAAAGAAACTACTTACCTACAGCAAGAGCCATGGAGCAGCAGGAACAGAGAAAGAAACCTGCGCCGTGTCTTTATCCAGCTGAAGTCGGCCAATGACATCACCGGCAATCACCAGCTGGCGGGGATAAAACCAGTTGCTAGTGGAAACGAGGGAGGAAGAGGAGCAGAGCCGAGGAAGACAACCACAGGGTGTCCCTTGGGAGGCTCTTGGGGTGGAAGGAAAAAAGCCCGAAGAGTCAGTGGAGACTCTGGGCACTGACCCTGACAGCGGCAGCGAGGAACGTCTCGACAAAGAGAGAGACAATCCAGAAGCAACTACTGCAGCCAACAAAGGTAGCAAAGGCAAAGGGAACAGAAAGGTGGATGTGGCAACCCACACCACAACAGGTGGGAGTATCGGGGCCAGTGGGGAGGTGGAGGAATCCCCCCCTTTAAGAGAGTCCTGGCAGGAGCAGTGTGAAGGGCTGCAAAGAGGCAGGATACCAACCCTGAGTACAGGGAGCAACCAGGCGTACACAAAGGGGCCACGAGGCATCCAAATAGCGATGCCACAGGAGGGAGAGAAGTGGGGAAGGACCGTACTTCAGGAAGAGGTGGATAAAGTGGGAGAGACAACTTGAGCAGGAGGACACGGGCACTTAGCCCCATGTAGGGGTCCTCTCATAGAAAGGACTTAGGGAACGAGGCACCCAGCACCCTGACGTAAGGGACCAGGAAAGGGGCCATGCAGATTCCGCACAATAGAACAGGGTATTATTTTGTGTTTTTCTTTTGCATTTCCCTGTTTGAAGGGGTTGAGGGTCAGGGGAGATGATATGGTTGAGGTATTTGGTACAGGGCCCATAGGGGCAACACATTGGGTTTAGGACCCTAGTGAAGTATCTTACGCTAGAGGGCGCAGGCTTCACGACTGAGAACACCAACTGCAAACAACCCAGGGCGGATTAAGTGAAGCGGTTTCGAGAACCAGCACCGAAGATGAGGAGGGACTCAGAAGGCCTCCACAACCGTGCAAGAGTGAGGATGTGGCCAGGAAAACCCAGAGATCTCTCAAGGTGGGGTAAGGTCAGGGTGTAGGGGTGGTAAAGCCCTGCAAGTGACCATCAGGCAGACCTCATGCCGCAGGAGGACCCTGAGTAGTCTCCCCACCACTAAGAAACATTCAAAGTCATGGCAGATGAGATCAGGGAAGACCATTCGAGGAGTAAACATCTACCCAGTGGTACTCGAGTCAGTAAGGCGAACACCACCAACTGCTTGAACCAAGGCTGCACGTGACCGGGTGTTCGAGGCTCGACGGTCACACAGGTTTTAACCATTTTCTGATCACTTAAACTAGTTTATATGTAATTTCTCTCCCTAGCCTAGATGTCAGGTGAGATCACATAGCCTGGCCACATTATTCGGGAATGATCATAAATAACAGATGCACACCATGATGTCCAGTAGGGGAAGTTATAGCACATTTTACCTCACATACTTCAGCAGGACTCTAAGTGGGACAGTGGTCTTGTATGTTTGTAGAGATGTGAGATAGAATGTTTTGTCCCAGGATAAAGGTGACATCTATTTACAGCCTTAAGCAACATCAGCTAAAGAGGTCATTGTTGTTTCTTTTATGTTTCATTTCTTACTAAAAAATGCAATATATTCTGGTTAATTTGACACTCTAAGGAGAATGCAAAGAATGGTGAATTATCTGCCAAAACCAATTATCACGAGCAGATAATAGTAGGGAAGTGCCTGCTGACAGGGAGTGGGAACTACAGCAAATTAAACCATAGCAACAATAAATCCAATAGGTGAATTAACCAGAGTTTACTGTGAGTTCAACATCAAATTAAGGTGTGTGGAGATCAGAAGTAACAAACAGATATAAATAGCTCTGAAATACCACTAACTACACCGCTGTTACGTTTCCAAGCCTACATCTTTGCATGAAAAATGTTCAAAACATGATCAAATTCCAGATTAAAATGTTCAGCCATGTGAAGGTAGAACATCAGAAGCAAATAAAAAATATTCAGTTTTTAATGCGCATTACCAAACTAAGCAGTAGGTAACTCACACTGGAGTCTCTCTTGTGCAGTTTTAGCCGAGAATCACTCGACTCTAGCTGAATTCCAAATGGAATTGTAAACTTAACTTCAAATAATCAGTGCTTTAAAACTAGTGAATAAAAGGGGACCTGATCATGCAAACAATAGCTTTTGAGGTAAGCATGTGGTTCAGCATTTGTAAGATGGAGGCCATTGTTTCTGCAGTCAGCAAATGCATCCTTAATTGTGAGTTACAGTTAAATGGCATCCCCATTAACAAACTTAGACTAGTTCCTCCGTATGTCCCACTCAGAAAATCTGTACTTGGAAATTCGCAGAAGAGGCTAAAAGATAGAAAACTTCAAACTCTGGTTAGTTTTGGAGAATGCAGATGAGATAAAGGTCAAGTTTTACAAAAATGGATTCCGTTCATTTTTCCTTCTGAATGGATTAAATAAAAATAGTCTGAAGTGGCTGGGTGGCCTTTGTAAAAGCAATCCAAAAATAAAAAAATCAGTTAATAAAATGGGCTAGGTGATTACAGTGCACTTGGGTAAAATTGGTGACAAACAGGGCTAGCCAATTTTCTTTGAACCTGGCCTGATTTTTAAGTCTAGAAATTACTTGCCCAATAGAATAAGGATGAAGGTTCTGGGTCTGTCTCTCTTCTTCTTAGCTCTTTATTCAGTCATTTATTCCTGGACAGACTAAGGGCAAACACTACAAAATTATACTGGGAGCCTTTTAATGTGCTGTCTACACAAGTGTTCGTGACTAAATAAAAGTGAAGGGTGGAGTAGAATCCAGCCCACTAGCTTCATCTGTTTTTCAGTTAATCATACATAACATTTATGGTCAGAACATAGCAGGATGCTTTTAAGCTCACAATATGGTGTAATTTTCAAAGGCTCATAAACAGGTTGCCCGGATAAATCTTAGTCATACTTTAAAAGAAATATTCAGCCTCAAGCTAAGACCAACGACTGGAAACTTCTGTCCAAAACCTTTTAATTCACAAAACTGGAAGTAACAAAAAGCTATGTGTTTGTAGGAGGTTTGTAAGGAAACTGGAAATGGACACACTATAACTATCCTTTGACTAAAGGGAAACAGATCGCGCACATTTTGATGCCTGACAAAGCAGTTATAGACAAAGCTCTAGAGATACCCCTCATGCCAATATAAAACTACTAATACTATATTCAAGTGAACAAAAACCCAGGAAAAATTTTAATTGCAATAGGTAGAATTTAAGTTTCCCATTTTAAAAAGTAACAACATCAGAGAAAGTAACTTGCCCTTGAAATTACATAGCACAATTTATTTTTTAGGCAACATACCTCATTACAGAATAATGCTGGTTCCAGTGAGGGTTCATCTTAGCTCCAGGAAGAGAGGAAAATTTTAAGAAAAGATTTGAAGACAGAAGGTGATTTGGTGGTTTAGTGGGAGATGAAAGAGAAGTTCTGACAGCTGGAGAAACATATGAGAGCGCGCAACAACCCTCAGTTATGACGAGAAGGCCAAGATTAGAAGAAAAATATGAGAAGATAGTAAAATAAAAGGGGGACACAGTCTGGAAAGTGGAGGTGAAACAAGTACATACAAAATTTTGAAGACATTTTGATACTTTTAGGACTGAGTTGTAGCTTTGTTTGGAAAGTTATTATTTTAAGTGTGGTGAAATATAACAGACATTTTATATTTTTAGTGGCCACTGGGTTCAGGGTACACACTGTCTTCATGTGTGTACACATCACCATAATTATGTTCATAATCACCAAAGGTTTTAGGTATGTAATACAGCACAAACATTCTAATATAATAAAGGGCTTAGTCTGTCTGTGTGTCTGTTTGTCCATAATGCTTTTAGCCAACTGCGCATGCGCTGCCGAGAGGGCAGGCGGCAATTGGCTGTGCAGGCCCAAGTTTGACCTACTACCAGGGAAGTTTGTGGTGGTGGCAAACACACCCTGGCTGCCTGAGCAGCAGGGTTTCCTCATGCTTCCCTGCCTGAGGGAGAAGGGGGATCGTGGTGGCGGTGCCCCCCCCACTCATTCCCACCATCCCACCCAAACAGCCAGCAGGGAGGGAAGCAGGTCACGGTGGTGGCTGTTGGGTAGTGACAAACCTGACTGGATTATGTGAGTACTGGTAAAGAATGTTTAAAAAGTGAGCTTACGCTGGTTCTCTGTTGTTTTAATCTTGTACGTTTAATTCTTCCAGGCCCTTCATCCCATAAATGGACTTCACTGAGGGTTTACACAAGCGTGACAGAGTTGAGAGCAAGATCAAGATCTTAATCTATAATAGCATTGACCTATTAATTATGCCTTCTAGGAGAGCAGTTCCATGTACTTTCACACTTTGTAAACAGCACCCAGTGTAGATGGCACCATTATCTCTCTTTGTAAAAGTGCCTCATGTCCAGGGGTCCTGGTTTTCTCTGATTTAAAAAAATCCTTAATTTTCAGTTAAAAAGAGTAAGCCTAAATCCACATTTTTCCATGAGATATACATACACACACACACACACACACACACACACACATATTATAGATACTATATATTTATATATATCTCATGGAAAAATGTGGATTTGGGGTTACCTTTTTTTAACCAAAAATTAGGGATTTGTTTTAAATTGGAGAAAACCAGGATCCCTGCTCATGTCCTACATTGCAGCAACTATTCATACAAATAAAAATGCATCACTCTGAGCTACAATTTCAGAAGAGAAAAGGCTCCAAAATTACAGCATCAGATATATGCAAAACATTATTTTGCAAAGATAAAAGCATATTAATTGGGAATGTTTTTACAAAGATGTACCATGGTCCAATGACCAAACAAGAGAGTGGGAGTTGGGAATACCCTGGTTCTGCCACTTGCTGGCTTTCTTTGTTTCCTTGTAAAACTTAAACTCGTTGTTCTCATTTACCACACCGTGTAGATTGGGATAATGATACTTATCTTCCTCACACGGGGGTTGTGAGGACTGATTAATATACATACAATGCTTTGAAATGTAAAGCACTAGATAAATGATTAGCATTGTTAGCACTGGTAGAATAAGAATATATTGTTTTAAATTACTGCAGCATTTTATATACAGCACATTATTCACTACCCAAGAGCTTTTGTTTTGGTTAGAGGATTTTCTTTTTTCCCCCAGCAGATTATCAAGCAAGCTGAAACGGCTTTTTAAAAGAAATCTAACAGTTCCCCAGGAGGAAAAATTTCAGCAGATAAAACCCTAACATCACAAGATGGTTCCCCTCTTAGAAGGTTTTTATGTAGTGTGGCTTTAAAAAGAATAGTCCAGGCAATGACATTTCTGATATACCGTATTTACTTGAACAGAAGATGACCCTGATTATACAATGACCTGCCAATAATTAGATTCTATATACTGAACATTTATAAATTTATTAAAAATTTCCAGGTATAGAATCTAATTATATGAGGATTGTCTTGAATTTGCTCCCCTCCCACTGCTACAGCAGGAAAATTAAATCTGGAGGATCAGATAGCCCCTCTGCTTCCTCCCAACTTTTTCCCCTGGTAGACCATTCCCTCACTCCTTGCTGTCAGACTCTGCTCTCCCCAGAGCCCACAGAAGTGAAAAGCAAATTTGAAAACAATAACCTTGAAATTAAACATGGCTGTAGCAATTTCCGTATGGCACCCATACACTTAGTTCATCCAGCATTGATGCATGCTACCTTTGTTTGAAACTACAGCAAATTTTAGCACAGGTAACCTATAAACAAACTTCTGAGCAGCACCTTGTCATCTGCCTTTATACAGTACAAACTACACATGATATTAGTCCAAAGCCAAAGACTTGTAATTCACTGTATAGTTCAGTGGGCTGGGTCCTAGCAGAGCCAATAGCATTTCAAGACATGGTTATCCCATAGCTCAGCACTGGTCAGTATGTGTGTGTTCTCCAGATACCTTCCCTCTCTCCCCACAAAGGATTAATGTGCTAATTAGCCCCACACTCATGACTGAAACCAAGTGTCCTTGTTACAAATCCTGAAATCCTCCAAAAATGTATATGCTCAGGGCATCCTGGTCTGGTTCCACCTCATGGAGGATCAGGTCACACACTTGTATACAGCAGACTGAGAGACGGGGCAACAGAGGGATTCTGGGTGAACTGTTTGGGTCCCCATTTTGTGATGTTTGCCAGGAATTTAAGGCTGGTGAAGAAACAGGAAGGATTGGAAATGGAAAAGAAAGGTACAGCTCAGCTGTGGGAGTGAAGCGGCAGTAAAAATGTATGCAATGCAGTGGCTCACCATGACTTGGAAAAAGAGTCATTGGTGAAGGAGGCTGCTCTTAATGGGGACTACCACAGGTTTTATTCAGATGGGTTGCACTAACCTATCTTTGTGGTAGGTTCCATCAGCATGCTTGCCCAATGTGGACCATATGTTTTATAGTAGTGCTTAGTGTTGGCTACACTTAATCAGCGTCATAGTTGGTTTCCATTGCTGAGCACATGCTTCTTTTGGCACCAGTTTATGTATAGACAATGTATTTCATGAGATTTCCTTGTATGTGATTGTAAGACAAGGGGCTTTTTTCCCCGTGCCAAGTTGTGGGGGAGCCTCATCTTGTACTCAAATACATATAGTATTTATTTTATATAGATATATCTTTACATGTGCTTAGGCTGAACAATGAATTGTAATCCCACATAATAAAGGAAACTTTCTTAAAATAAAAAAAAATCAGCTGCTCATCAAGTGAAAAATAATTTTGTTTACATCGGTCTTCTTTTTTCCAGTTGTTAAAATGTACAAAGTCACTGGACCCTAAAAACTTCTACTGTGATAGCTAGCTGATTCATCACAGCTAACAGACTCATTAGTGCAATTAAAGGAAAATAAAAACAAAATTGTTCTTGCCAGCTGGCTTTGAATTTGTGTTTGAGTTACACCGCTTACAAATAATTTTTCATTTTGCACATCGGATTAATAAATTTTGCTTGCCCAAATGGAAGAAAAAGAGTCTTACAATGTTGGGCCAATTCCTTAGCAGATATAAATTGACATCTTTTTTTTTTTTTTATTCTGCCAGTTTATACCATTCAAAGATTTGGCCCATAATGCATTAAGGACTGCTGCTTTGCTGTGAATTTTATGACATTCAGGGGGGAGAAAAAGAAAAAAATGTGAAGTGTGTCCTGTAAGGTCTCAGGCTGGGGTTCATTCACTTATTTTTCTATAGGCCAGAGGGACTCTTATGATTCAAATTATGAACAATGCTTTCACTGCGGTCATCTCTTTCAATATGGTGAAATCTGGCTGCTGGCTCCTTATCCTGCACAAGAAGCAGACACTTACAGAACCTACTGCCATGCTCTGTCAAAGTAGTTTATTAACACCCCATTAAACTAATATGCATTTTTTTGTTTCTGTTGAACTTCCTTGCTGGTTGTCAAGGTGTTTCACTAATAGATATCATTTTATGATTCAACTCAGCTTACTCTTCTCTAATTTATTTGGCAAAGCCACAACCCCAGCTCTTGTGATATCAAAACTCAGAAACATCACAGAAGTGTCTTTGATATCACAAGTTCCATAATAGGTTGTCTAGCACAACTCAGGCATGAAAAGCAGGTTAAAAGAAAAATCTTCTATTCACACACAAATATCACCATTAAGGGCAATATACATATATGAATTGCAAGACTAATAGAACTGTGAAGGAATGGATATAGGCACTTTTTTTTTTTTCTCTTTTCTTTTTTTCAACATAAGAACAGTAATTATTATCTTGGAGTAAAGCATGTCTTGGAAATTAATTATCAACCATAACATTCAAACTAGTCAGTCAAAGCTCAATCCTGCACAATTTGGTGCAGGTAAGTAGTCCCATTGTTATAAAGTATGTGCAGTATTTCATCTTAATAATTAGGAAAGGTAGTTTTTGCTTACTATATCACTGTTAAGTGAAGTTTTATCAAAATACATGTATCGTATCAAATCCTTTTATAAGTGGCAATGATTACTTAACAGTGCAGTCACTGCTAATAACTTACACAAGGTCATAAATATTTATAGCTTTAGGTAGCAGTAGATACACTACAGGTCCTTGTCCTGAAGGGTCTACAGTTTACAGACATGAGAAAGGAGAGAAATGAAAAGTAAGATTTTACAGAGAGTCTCTACTCAGGAAAGTTAGATACTTCAGAAAAGTGTGTGGGGGGGGGGGGGCCGTTATCTGGGTGTTAGAAAATGGAAAATGTAAGTAGCTTGCATATATTATTTTAAGAGTCTAACAAACAATTCAATGGTATTTCTGAACATACACAAAAAAGAAATTAATCTTACAGTGGTGTATTAAGTATGAATCCAAAGAAATCCAACTGGATTCTAGTGAAATTAGTCCTAAAACCACTATAATACAAAAAATATATTCTATACAACTTTTATTATTCTACAGAATTCAACAGATAACTGTATCCCTTCAGTAGAAGTCTACACTTTCATTAAAAATTCTACCAAAATGCTGTCATTCTCTTAACATTTCATAGGACATTTCCATAAAGGTTTCCCTTAAACCATATTTTCTCTGTGACTCATGGCTGCATAATTCTCAGTCTCAAAAGTCTGCCCAGTTTCAAAAAATATATGCCTTTTACATGAGCACTGAATGAAACTCTATGGTTTCCTGTATAATACTGTTCTGCTGAAAGATGGTAATGGCTCTTGTCAAGTACAGACCTAGTTAAACATGATGGATGCTCTAAGAATCATTCAGGTTAAATGGAAAGAGCAATTAAACAGCCTTTGTGAAATGATAGCTTACACTATAAAAGCTACTGTCTAAGGTCCTGGCCAACATGGCAAGGCCTGAGAAGAAGCCGAGCCCTGTAAGCCAAGGAGTTTCAGTAGAATAACTGAAAATACAGAGGCTTGGGGAGTGTCAGCTGGTGTATCTGTGTCAGAGAGGAAGAAAGATCACACAAAAAGAGCAACCCAACAAAGAATTAGAGAAATAATAGAGAGCACTGCTTGAAGAGGAAGCTAAGACAGAGCTCCTAGAACATAGGGAAATTAGGCTTTGGAATTGGATGCAAGTCTCACTCATACTGGTGAAAAAAGGGGAGGTACGATACATAGTCCTATACCAGTATATCTGACAGGAATTCTGTAGAGTTGGTTTCCAGAGATTTTTTATGACTGTAAAAAGCAAAGCAGAACAGCTATAAAAATTAACCCGTGTAAACTACACTAGTACAGGTATCATTCACAGTCACCCTGGAGTGGCCATTTTCCCAGTGTAGCAGACTAGCTGCCCCTGGCATGAAGCACTGTAACACCTAGTACAGCTATTCAGGAATAACTGGTCTTCAGTCTACTTTGGATTTGGGTGTATTATAAAAATATATAGAAAATAGATGTGAATTACACTGGTGCTAACATATGGCACATCCCGCTCCTTCATTCTCATTCTTTATAAATACAACAGAATTGTGGCAAAGAAATACCTGACTCAGATGATCGGTTTTCCCTCTAACAGAAAGTACCCAGCAGGCTCCCAAATACTGGTTAATCATTGTGGCCAATATGGGCAACCATAATTATGAAATCATGTACTCTTATATCCTATAAAAATCAAAGACATGAATTCTGCAAATAATATATGCATTCAAAGTTTCAGCAAAATAATATAGTTTCTCATAAACAGTTCGTTTTTCTCAAGTACCAGGCAGTGAAAATAATATCCCCAGTTCACTATACATACTGGGATGTCAGGATGGAAATGGATAAATAGGAACTTCTGGAAACAAAATATGTTGGGGTTTAAAACAGGGGGAAATTAATTTTGGGGATTTTTTTTTTTAAATAAACTACAGAAGTAACATTTGGACATTCAAAAAAGATCTGCTATGCTAAGTAATTCTTTAAAAAATATAGATTTCCACTCATATTAAAAGATAATCTATGCCATTTCATCTTTTTTGATAGGTGCTACTACATCACTAAACAGTGGAAATGCAATAGGAGGTTATGAGGGCTGGACAGGATCAACTGCTCACTGTTATGACAGCTATTGATCTGGAGAACATAGACATAACAGCTGTAATACAACATTTCTGGCCTCTACAGTTCATCCATCATTTATTCCTCAATCTAATCTCCAAACATATTGCCATTATCCAATTCCCATCAAGCTGTGCTAAATGACTCTTTCCACAGAAGCTTATGGAGCGTGACCTCCTCCTCCTCCTTGCCTGCACTACAGATGTCTCTGTCTTTAGCTGCCCTGATGGGTTTTTAAGGCATTCTCAGTATTCTCATAAATAACAATTTCTCTTTGTACCTGTTCTCACTGAAACTGCTGAGCAGACAAAACACAAGGAAGCTAGTCACCCCCTCGTTGTCTTCCCCATATCACTAATATCTTCTTGCCTTTCTGGGTTTACCAAGTTGTGTCCTGATTGAATGCAGACCTGTGTTTGGCACCATCAACACATCAGACAAAGCACAAAATACTTTTGTCTTGAAAAAAAAATCTTAAAATCACTGCATCCTTGGTGTTCCTCAATTAAGGGAATGCAAAGTAGATTTAAGCACTTGATGCCTCTTCATAGTCACTGGGCTTAATGCAATCAAACTTTGGAGATACAATTTTTGAAGGTCAAATAGCTTGTTTCAAAGAGAAGGGAAGGAAAAATAGCTAAAAACCACCTGCAGAGATGTCCTTCTTCCAAAGCCCTGGCACAAAAACTAACATATACAAACAAAGAACTGAACTATGCCAGGCTATACACAGGAGTACAAAATGGGGAGTGACAGCACAGGCGTCATTCCCCTTCCTGCATTTCCTTTAAAGGTCTGCCAACTTTGTAACCGGGAAGTGGGGCCACAGCTCCCTACCACTGCCATTGTTGATTCTAGTTCTCCATACTTGCGTGTGGAATTGCTTTCTCATGAGGGAGAGCATAGTGTATTTGTGCCAAGTAAGAGTGCAATGTTTGCTGCCCACCAGCCCTAGGAGGAATTCTGGTTCCTAAAGCAGTGCAGTCTCTGTGTACTTCCTGCCCCAAAGCACCAGAGACACCAGGCATGCTCTGCAAACTCTAATTTTGCAGAGAAACAAGGCTCTGTGTGTGCACAGCTCTCCCTGGCTATATATGTATATCTCTGTCTGTCTATATATTGAAAATCATGTTTATTTACTTGAAATATGATTCTCCATTATAGCACCAAATTATTCAGAGGGGGTAACAACAAAGATGCTGCTTTCAGTCCAACATGGATTTATTTGAAAGCGGCTTGCAACATGCTGCTAAGCAGCAGAAGCTGTAGAATTGTAAAACACGAGGCTGGCTGCCAACGCCAGGCTCTGCTGCAGCTGAGCAGGCAGCAGTTCAACATAAACAAAAATAATTGAAAATGAAAACCGAGGGAAGGGGAGGAGGGGACGGACCACAAGGGAGTATGGGCTGGTGCCAAAAAAGGGAAACACACACACACACATACACACACACACAGGTTTTCACAAGGAGAAAGTGTGCCCTCTGTTTTAAAAAACAAACAAACTAGAGTCAAAGAATCACCTTAAATAAACTTGCACCCACGATTCTAGGAATTTCTATGGCTGATTGTAGATTTTTGGATCTGGTTTAAATTTGAGTAAAGCGCCAGCATGGGTTAGAAACTGGTGAATGGCTTAAGAGATGAAATGAGTGACTTCTCCAACCTGGCAAAAGGTACCATCTTCTCGATGTTCTTAATCATTTCTCTATCTGAGGACTATATGTGTCTTCTCTCATACACTTCATTTCCCCCTCTACATATTATTAATGTGGCAGAGCCACACAACTACTTTATTGTTGACACTTGCCAGGTTGTTATCCTGTATACCTGGGTGCACTGCACATGAGGAAGTGGTCAGCAGTCTGTGATGCATCACCACACTCACATATCAAACTGTCCTTTAAGCCAATCTTATAGAGTGTGGTGTCCCGTGTTAGTAGCTACATAAGCAAACTAACTGTGTCACACAACTTTTAACCTACCCACCCACCTGAGGACTATATCTGAAATGGATTTGGAGGTTAGGGAATGGATGAAATTTGCTCCAGTCATTCCATGCATCATAGCCTGAGTTTTTATTATTTCCCATGTGCTAAGCGAGGTAGCGGCTCTACAGTGTCATGGGGATCATGCAACTAAAAGCTACCGCACTGCATATGCATATGAGGCAAAGTAAAGTTTGCCTGGGCAGAGTTTTGCATGTAAATTCTCAGTTTGCAGGGAGCAGTGGAGAGGGTTTAAAAGGAAGAAGGTAATGACCTCCACTCATAGATCTCACCAAAATCTACTGCTCTTACGGTGTCCTGAATGTTCATGTTGAGGTTTTCTTTTGACTTGAAGGCAAAATCCAGTGAAAATGAAATAAAATACATTTAGAACCAAAATAAAATACATTCTTAAACAGGAAGATAACCTGGTACAAAATAGGATTCAAATATGACCAGATAAAGTATACGAATAATGAAAACATCAGTTACAATAGACAAGAATTTTTTTTTCATAATATAACCAATCTAAAAAATGATGGGATTAGGAAGAAACTGTCTTGTGGACAGCTGTTTCAAAGTTGTCCAGTATGGGGGGGGGGAGGGGAATTGTTTGGGTTTTTTACCAGTCTGAAAGTGAATTTGGGATCACAAAAGCTTGTGCTCTCTCTCTCATACATATATATATTAGTCTACACAGGTGCATATCTATCCACCATACACTGGGTCCCTCTACACATCCAATTAATGCATGGTAAGGTTATTGCACAGCAAAATAAAGCTCAGTAAGATGTGCCTGGGAATGTGTTTACATGTGCACCCTGCTGGTCACAGATTTGCACCCAATGGGAGCAGCCCAGTAGAGGGCTGCTCCTGTCCTGCTGTCCCCTGCAGCAGCCAGGGGAGCTCCAGACTCCCCCAGGTGCCAACCTGGGGACTGGTAGGAGGCACAGGGGCTGGTCCTGATGTGCAGAGGGCTGGGACAGCTGTGCCGGGTACAGGGGCAGCTGCCTCCCAGCCCCACGCACATTGGGATGGATGCCAAAATGCACAGGGCCAGGAGAGCTGTGGTGGCTGCAGGGGCAGCTGTCTCCTGGCTCCATGCACATCAGGACCTACCAGGAGAGCTGTGCTGGCTGCAGGGATAGCTGTCTCCTGGCCCCATGTACATCATGATGAATCCTCAGTGCATGGGCCAAGGAGAACCATGCTGGCTGCAGGGGCAGCTTTCATCCAGCTCTGTGCACATTAGGACCGATCCTGATATGCATGGGGCTCGGAGAGCTGTGCCAGCTACAGAGGCAGGTGTCTCCCAGCCCCATGTACATCAAGGCCTGTCCCAATGTGCATGGGGCTGAGAGACAGCTGCCCCTGGAGCCAGCCCAGCTCCTCCTACATCAGGGCTTATCCAGACAGCAGCGGCCCCCTGTTGCCTGGGCTGACCAGGAGCAAAAAACTGTTCCCAGTCAACATCTACACATGCGCTACCTCATGCACTGTTTATAGAATTGCCGACTCTCATTATTTTTGGTGTTCCCAAAGTCTATGCTTTGGAAATGTGAAAAACTTAGCTCTTTCTTTTATATATATTTGTAAAAGAAAATATATATAAAAGAAAGAGCTAAGTTTTTCATATTCCTGAAGTGTAGACTTAAAGAACAATGCCAACAATCATGAGTTGGCAACATTGCGTTTATCTAGTACCTGTATGTGTTAGTACTAGCAAATGGTGCATTAGACTAATCTAATGCACAGTAAATCCAGTGCACATGTAGACAGTGACACTTTACTGTGCATTACATTAGTCTAATGTGCCGTAAGTGTCTCGTGTAGATACGCTCATTGTGTACGAGCATTGCGTTGAACATATGATGCAGGAGGGGATGTCCCACTCATCTGTTTGGTATAGCAATCCTTCTGTTTCCTTTAGTCTTCTATAGCTGGCCCTCATGCCTAACAAGAACAAATGTCAGCCTTGTATTCACTGTTAGAGAGAAGAGAATGGGCTGGGGCTTATGGAAAAACCAGGGGCAGAAAAAATAAAACTTTAATAGCCTCTGTGATAAACTTGCTGTAATTTCACTTACAGTCATCCTAAATCTTAGACAAACTATTCCAAACCTCCTGTTCTCTTTGTTCCTCTGGGAGTTTATTTTCCATTTTGCCAATTCATCTTTTAATACATATAAAATTGTTAACCTTGGTTTTTTTTGGTGGCCCAAGAACCAACTGCAGACAAGAACGAAGACAAGAATGGTACATCTTGTTCCTGTGCTAATAATGCTAATCTGGGTCAAAGTTACAGAGCTTCCTCCATTTCAAGATTATTCATTTTGAAGACAATATCTTCTGAAGGTACGAATGTTATTTGAAAGGTATTAAGGCTTTCAAATGGCAATGCTAAACCAATGCCCCAAACAAATAATTACTGCAAAAAAGTACTCCAAATATCACAATATAAAAATCTATTTCTTGTTTGGCATTAACAAAAACATAGTATCACTGTAATAAAAATAGGCAGAAGTAAATAGCTATATTAGTCTAAAATCACTCAGAAGGCATGATAGATATGCACCTTTATAGGCTCACTAAATGGCTGCAGACAATGGATATAGTGGTGCTTTTAGGATGAAAGGTGGAGGCGTGAAGATGGCTGTGGTGGTTGTTAGGTTTCCGATACAACGTGGTGGTGATATGGCCACTGCAAAACTTATCTTTAGCATCTAGGAAATTAAACTACTGTGCAGAGTATTGCAGAGTTAGTTGCATGGAGGGTATAAGTTGTCAAAGTCTTAGTGAAGTTTCTCTAGAGATTCCTTCCCATGTGCCCATATTATGAAGATGTCATCAATGTATCTGAGATATACCAGAGGGACAAGAGGACACTGCAGAGGAAATGAACTTCAGGGTCTGTCATAAATATGCTGGCATACTGGGAAGCCATACATGTTCCTATGGCAGTGCCATTTCTTTGTAGGTATAGAAGTCCTCAAATGTGAAACAGCTGCATGTGAGGACAAAATGGGAAATCTTAATGGAAACAAAAGCAGTTTTCTTGTCAGGGATAATGTTCCTTATGGCTTGTAATCCACATGTACCATATGCCACTGGAGCTGCCAGCTATTTAAAAAACACCACAGATTTCTTAAAGAAACTGGACTCCATTGACAAGCTTCCAGCAAACTTCATATTACCTAAAATGGATGCCACATCCCTATATCCCAACATCCCTCAGAAGGATGCATTACAAGCCATAAAGAACATTCACCTACAACTCTACCAACATTATATATGCTATCACCTGCTTACAACGCCCCTTTGCTGTCTACATCAGACAGACTGGGTGATCTCTATGTGTAAGAATGAACAAACACTGCTTTGACATCAGCTGCAGAAAGAAACAAAGACCTGTAGCAGAACATTTCAACCGCTCTAGACACTGCATAGCTGACCTCAGGATTGCTGCTCTTAGGCAAAAAAAAAAAAAAATTAAGTTTGAACAGGAAACTGCAGGACAAGAAATCCTCCACAAACTGGACTTTGTTAAGTATGGTTTAAACAGGGCCTATGGATTCTTATCTCATTACCTGGATTAGCTTTTGTGACCCACTTGTTCCTATGGGTTTACTGCTCATTTGCTTTTTTTTTTTCCTAACACTACTCTTCTCCCCCCCTCTCTCGTCTCTCTCACTCCTCCCTTGTTTTTTGTATTCTAGTGTCTCTCTCCTTCCTATACTCTGCTCTCTGCATGTCCTTTCACAGCATCTGATGTAGTGAACTTGGGTTCATGAACGTTTGTGCTCTATTTATGTATATGTCATTTAGTTAGTCTATAAAGAAGCATACCCATCTTGCCTTGTAATAAAATTGCAAGTCTAGTTTGGCTGGACTACAGTCTACAATAATGTTTCCCCTCCCACCTCCAAAATAATATATTATTGCAGCATACTGCTGGCTGTGACATCATAGTAAATACTAACTGAACCTGTCATTTTCGAGGGCAGATTTAGAAAGCATTCCCTAGTGTTAACCCTATTTTATACTTGATTTCTGTGGTGCTGCAATGTAGAAAAGATAAATTAATTGCAAAAAATAATAATGGACCTGCTTTTCATTTGCTGTCAATGAAACCAGAAGGGCAAGAACTCTTAGGCTTTCAAACAGAAGAGGTTACTTTCACAAGGCATAAAAAGGATCAAATTAATGCAAAGTGTAAGAATAATAAATATAGTATGGTGCTTATGTTTGTATTTTAGTTCCCCAGTAATTGAAAACTAATGGGTAGGGCCTCTAAATGTTATTGTAATGCAAATATTGGTATTACTTTACACCATTGAGCAAAAAAACCAAAATGTCCTGTTTGAATAACTGGGGTAATTTTCATGACACTTACATGTTTCTTAACATAGAACTAGATTCCATAGCAATGAAGCCCAGGTTGCCTAATTATTGAATATTAATAAGAAAGGAAAACATTTGGGGGGTTGAGCCCAAGCCAGTTGAAACCTATAGAAAGATTTCTATCAGCTTTAATGGGCTTTCATGAAGCCTCTTATTGCTGGTTCACACATTTCCTAAACAACTAAATGCTAATGAAATCGAGAGGGAGTGTAGATACCCCATAAAACAGAGGGTTCCCTTGGATAACAAAAGTAGTTATTGTCTCCTTAATTTAACTGACACAAAATCAGCTGGTGGAACATGACTTTATTTTGTATATCATTTTTCTTTCAACAAATCTGAAAAAAAATTAACAATGCTAAATGCACATACATGACAGCACAAAATGAAGCTGTGATTATTTCACATTTCAACAGCACAGAAACAAGTTGAAAATGTTGCTATTCAAAAGCCATAAAGACCCTGGAAAGATACAAGAGTATGAGACCACTCTTTGGGACACTGCTCACTGCTACACAAACCTTTCTTTTGGAATTCATTGTATTCAGATGTCCATGAAGAGGCTTCTCAGTACAAATACTCCCATTTCTTAGAGTAATAAAAGATAGCCATAAAACTGGTAAGTTACAACACGGGAAAGCTGAGACAAAGCAACTTAAAAATTTTCTCAGCACTGTAGCTGGGAGTCACATACATATTACAACAGGGAAAAAGGTAAGAGGGTCAGTAGAGAGGACATGGATGAAAATGTGGAGGAAATTCTACTTCCCAAGAGATTAAGACAAAAACAGCACTCTCCTCACACTCCTTTGCAAACAATATTACAGTGAAATTTAGAATAAAACCCATCTTGTAAGAGATTGAGAGACATCAAAATATAGACCCTAAAGATACAGGTGTACAAATGAGTGGCAAGAGATAGAATGAAAAAATCTGATAATCCTTCTTGCAGAAGGTTATAGCAGGCATGTGCATCAGCCTGTGATTCTTTTACTTTTGCCCCCCCCCCCCCCCAAAGAATTTAACAGAAAAAAAGTATTTTAAAGGATAATAAATATTGAAAAATGGAAGAAATCTACCTGGTGGTGATCAGCTTCAGATTCCATGAAAACCACAGACATTCTGAGAAGCCAAGCTGTGCTAAGCATGTTAGAGCAGAAATTATTGCTACAGGGTCCAAAGTTACATAATCTTTTCTATTAGTTTGAAAATACATCCTGTTTTTAAATTCCCTTATTGTAATAAAAGGAAGAAAAAGACTGTGTTCCAACACTGGAATAAATTATTCTTCAGGAACTGAGAGAAGATACTGGGATAAACTAATGTGCTAATATGACTATTCAATAGGATGACAGAGACTGTATTTTTTCAGGTAAAATCTCACACAGTTTAAAGGGCAGAGCATATTATCTCACCTGATAATTATGCATTGCTTCATTCAGCCAGTTCTTGAGTATGTGCCTAGCTTTAGTTAAGAAAAATAAAATGAATAACTTCAATAAATGGCATCCACACTTGGAGTTATGTATGTGTTCATCAGGGCCTCCAGCATTGTGTCCCTAAGATGCTACTACACTCTATTGGTAGAATACTAGACAAACATAGTTGAGGTCAACAAACGCAGGTTTCATCAGAAATTACGAGCAGAAGTTCAGACAAGGTTCTTTGGGTAAATCTGATTTCTTTGATTAGACCAACTCAAATAGTTTGAAAAATTCTTCTTAGCAAGCTTTCAGGTATAAATACCTTTTGTCAGGCTGAGGAAGTATCTGAAGTTGGTGTGTGCTCTTTCTGGATGGAATTCATTCAACTGCAGATGCTTCCTCAGCCTGACGAAGGGTATTTATACCTAAAAGCTTGCTAAGAAGAATTATTCCAACTATTTGAGTTGTTCTAATAAAAGATATCCAATTTACCCAAAGAACCTTGTCTGCCTATGTCCTTAGACCAACACAGCTACAACCTATACCCCTGTAGCAGAAGTTCGTCCATTTGATCCCTTGATCAGCAGACACAACCGGATGGATTTTAGCTTCTACCCTTCAAGCTTGGAACAGCTTTAGTGACTTGGCTTTAGTCATTTCTGATTATTTTTCACATACCCTCTGGGCATTCAAACTTATTCCTGTTACACTGCCTTCTTAAAAATGCTCCTTTTGATCCATAGTTATAATACAAATGATAAACAAGCACACTCTTGTAAATATCAGTAGTTTCTCAAAACAGAATTAACAAGTAAATTACAGCTGGTTTGATTTTGTAAGTTAAAACAGATGAGTTATGTTGCCAACAGAATCTATGCCAAAACCAAAAAAATAGGAGTAGTGACCAGTCTTCTATATTGTAGCCTTTTTAAAGAACTGATTACACCACTGAGGTGTGAGCAGGCTCCACTACTGAGACACAGGGAAAGAGAAACTGAAGGCAGGCATACTGACAATAATCATATCTCATACAAGCCAGATATGCATGGCAGGAGGTGCAATAATTGGGAAGGGGCATAAAATTCCTCTGATCCCAACTGCACTACTGCAAGGCAACTTCTAGCATGGTGCTGTAGATTGAGAAGGGAGGGGATGGCTCTGTCCCATACCCCATGCCTGAACCCAATGCTCAGTCCTGGGTCCAGCTCCAGGCAGCCCTGGGTCATCTGACTGTTGGCACCAGTGGGGCAGCTCTGGTCTAGAACAATACATGCCACACATTCTACTTAAGATGTCACAGAAACCAGCTATGAAGACATTCTACATTATACATGGAACTCTTTGTGGCTAATTTGCCAGTTTAGGCACCACAAATTGGCTCAATGCGTGGCATGTTGTAATTTATGGTGCAATTATCACAGAAATATTTTATAATCATAGACCAACAACATTCTGGTCCCTGAACTAAATCCTGGTCACATTAAATCAGGCAGCAGAATTTGCACTGACAACAAGATGACCAGATTTAATCTCTCTGGACATATTTACATGAGACGTTTACTGCACAGTAGACTAATTAGCTGCACAGTAAACATTGCATGTCTACACGTGCACCCCTATTAGACTGGAGTAAACTAATTTACTCTGCAGCAGGTTGTACTTGTAAATACAGTACATTACAATGCTTGTAAATGCTGGGAGCAGTAAACTCTGAAGCAATAATCTCTAGAGTTTATTCATGCATGTTAATATGCACATGTAGACATGGTGTCTGGCCTTTACTGTCCCTCTGCCTGTGGTCTTATCCAAAATCAGGTTGGTGAAGTAGCAAGGTCAATGCTTGGTAATCAACCTGCACTAGAGTTGTGCAGAGAATGCTAGCTGTAAAAAAAAGCTGCATTCATTATTGGCTTATGGGCTGAGTGTTAAAGACAACATTTCCTACCTTTTTATGTCTAGTCACCTCAGGGCTAGGGACAGTAGTTGCACATAAAGCATTTTCGGTTTAAGTGTTGAGAAACTAGTTTAAACCTGTAACAGAATAGAAGTTCAGTGCACATAAACCAGTTTCAAAATGGCTGAAACCGGTTTAAGATAAACCTGGTTGAATGTAATATCAGACTTAACTGATCTGGGTCAAACTGGTTTATGAAACTTCTGTCCCAGATCCCTTCCTGGTTCAAGTTAAAGCAGTTTCCTGGCATGCTTTCCAGCCCTGGGCTGGGCTATGCTATCTGCTCCAGAGATAATCAAGTCCTTATGTATAGCTGGGTCATTGGATGGGGCCCTTTTGCACAAGTCTAGCGTGAGACTTTAGACTCCTATTTTTTGGAACCACAGCAGGAAGCCTTACCTACCCTGCCATCTTACCTTATATATTCTCATCTGATGGGAGATGCCTGCAATGGCAAAGGTTAGAAACAGTATTACATGAAATTCTCCCATTGCTAAGCCAGAGGGAGTACCTTTAAGACTCAGACTTGTACTGTCTCTTAAAATGCTGGGATTTTATTTTTTTCAGGTTGCAAGACAAAACAATGGCATGCACCTGCCCCAGGACATTTAAAATGCCAGATTCTTTTTCATCCACTGAAGTCAAGAAACTGATGTCAAAATTGCTTATCATATTTGATTTCCTTTTGACTAATGGTAAAACTTGTACGTTGGAATTGCATGCAAAATGGAGGGACTAGGGATTGTTTTCCTCCATTTAAACAAAAATGCTTTTTCATAATTAAACCCAAAGAGAGAGAGAGAGAGAGAGAGAGATCATTTAGCAAACAAAAAAGAAAGCAATCAAACAAAAAGCTTATACAGAGGACATGTTTATGCTTAATGGCTTAAGCTTAGGGTGGTATACTTATGTTGGCTGGCACCAAAGTGAAATGAGAAAAAGTAGAAGGACTTGTATTTTGGCTTTGAAAAAGACACCAAGAACACCATGAGACAGAAAAGCACACTCCTTAGTTGTCCATTTGCTTTGTGCCTCCAATATGGTGTTCTTAATGCAGTTCTCATGCTACCTGCGCATATCTAACCTTTTAACTTCCATTCAACTGGATTCCTCATTTTAGTGTAGTCTCCCTTTTTAAAGTAAAAGGATACTGTAGTAGATGTTCTAGTCTCCTGTCCTACATGGACATTACACTCAATTGCATTGTGGTCACTATTGCCGAGCGGCTCAGAAACACTTAATCTTTGCACCAGTTCCTGTGCACTACTTAGGACTAGGTCAAAAATGGCTGTTCCTCTTGTTGGTTTCTGAACTAACTGCTCCAGGGACCAGTCTTTTATAACATCAAGAAATTTGGTCTCTGCATCTCAGCCTGATTTTAGATTGCCATCGTCTATTTGCAGATATTTGAAGTCCCTCATTATTACTGTTTTCTGCTGTCACAACCTCTCTCAACTCCCTTCGCATTTTTGGCTCTCTACTGCCATCCTGGCCTGGAATTGATAGTAGAGCCCTAGGCATACTTTTTTTTCCTATTTAAGCCTGGGATTTCTATCCACAAAGGGTTTATGGTACCTCTCTTTTCAGTTAGTTGAAACATATAATCTATTTGATTTGGTGGCATGGTCTTCATAGTATAAACCCTCTGGGGACCGCGAGTATATGGTTGGATTGTTACCACTTTTATAGGCTAGCTAGGCTAAAGCTAGCAAAGGTAAAATCACACCCTCAGATATACCCTCTCAGTGGGAAGGAACAGCTCAAGAACTTACTAATAGTAAGCTACATAGAATAATCCAGGCCATCTAGATCACCAGTTCAAATGCATCCAAACACAGTAGTCACTAAAAATGTTCTCATAGCTTAGCTGAAATTAATGTGGTGGTCCCATCAAGTTCTCAGTGGATAAAGGTCTCAATCACAACTACTACAGATGACAATCTACTTGTTAGAACCCAGAGGGGCCAGTAACTGAATGAGCAAAGAGAACAAACTGCATTCTAAACCTCAAGGACAGAATTTAGTGACTTTGGTGAGACTACCACCATTGGCAATGTAGTATCTGTAGCAGCACTGTTCAAAAGCACTTAATACACTCAAAAAGAAAAATGTGAAGTAGGATTTTCTCTTTCTCTTGCACAAAGACTATTATGGAACTGTTTTCCTATCTAATATTCTGAAATCAACCACTTATAATAAACAGTATTGGGAATTCAGTTTGGGGGTTTTTTTTGCTTGGTTAGTTATTAATGTGTTTTCTGTCTGAATTTTCAGCATTTCCAGCAAGCCAGGAGTTCCCTGGATCCAGCAGCAACTTCATGAAGCTGACATTTTTGACGGCTTTATTCCAATGCCAATGGTGACACTGGAAAAATGTTAAATTCATGGAAGATCACATGGGCTTCCCAGAGTTTCCAGCTGCAGAGCAGATCTGCTATGAATCCAGTCATGGTGACCTCAGATGTCTGACTCAGATTCAGGAAAAAAAAAAAAATAATCACTGAATCCAAAATGTTCCAAATGAAACATTTTGGGCCCAGTGAATCAGCACATTGAATGAACATTTGTTTAATCAAAGAAATGTGTGATGTGCTCTAATTACATTGAAACAGCAAAACCAAATCCCCTAGGCAAAAGGAACATTCAGGTTGCAAAGCCAAGCACTCAACAATTAAGAAATGCCAGAATTAACTCAAATTAAACTTTATTGTGCCCATTCATTATGATACAGTTTTTAAATACATGATGGCTAGGGGTGTGAGAAATGGGCCGCATTCAATTCAGATTTGGCCCAAGTCAGGGACAGCGATTTGATTCATTGATTCGGATCACCGTCCCTGATTCAATTTAACCAAATCTGAATCCAAAGATTCGATGCTGATTTGGACAATCAGCGATTCGGCCATAGACACAGCTTTAAATGTTATTTCTACATAACTCAAGGTACAAGGCATGGCTCGTAAACACTGCGATGCTGGGGTGGATGGAGCATCCCATAGGAACGTGGTGCCCCCCTCCCCCCCCCCCCCCCCGTGTGCTCAATGGCCAACCTGGAAGTGGACCAGAAGTGCTTCAATTCAGATTTGGAGATTTGGCCACCGAATTGGGCTGAATCTCCACTGAATTGAATCAGGAACTGAAGCTTCACACAGCCCTAATGATCACATACTGTTTTTACTCAAGACCTCCAACTCATTTAGTGCATTACTGGACCTGCTTGGGGCATGAATCAAGACCATGTAGCAAAGAAGACTATCTGTAGATCTTCTTTCTTTGCTGAAGAACCTGGACAATGTGAACGAACCACAGGACCATGGGAACAGAAGGGATGGTCTCATGGCTAAAGCAGTTGAGCGTTTCCCTGGAAAACTGAGTTCTACTCAAGCCTCTGCCACAGAGTTCATCCATGCTGCTGGAGAAGACAGTAAATCAAACTTTTTACTGATTGGTACTAATTGTGTGCTCCTCAAGTGCCTATCATCAGAACCAAATGGGTTGATGTACTGCAGGGCTAAGCACTCACAACTGAAACTAAAGTTAGTGGAATCTATGGTATAAAATAATAAGTGCTCTGGGAAAAAAAAGATCCTAGGTTTTTAAATTTGACACCCAAAAAGAGCTGATACTTTTGAAAACCTTGACATTTGGGTCTGTGACTCGGTTCCCAATGTGTAAAACGTGGATAATACTACATCACCAAAAAGGGTATTGTGAGGATGAACTGAATAACACTTGAAAGAATCAAAAAACTGTAGTGTGCCATAGATGAGCTCATGAAGAAAGTAATAATTCTGCCTTCAGTACAAGGTTTGGAGTATGTAAAGGTTGCTGAGCAGCATATAAAGCCATATATTGAATAAAGAGGAAGGAAATACTGGATGAGTAACCAATAAATGAATTCTGTTCCATCCTGTGCCGTGAATTGTATGAGATCATGTAATTAAAAATTGTATGACAATCCAGATACACTAGCACCCAAACTGAAGTTGCAAAGACAAGCTTGATTCTGTTATTTCCTAGTTTTGGAGTACTTGACAGCAAACTTAATGGTCTTTTAATGTAAATTTTAGGGTGTAATTTCCAACTTTAAAAAAACCATCCTGTAGAACCACACTACCATGCCACAGGACTTACTATGAGGATCAGAATCTTTGGATGTCCAGCTCCGTCCTCTACCACTTAAGCTAATGGAGTAACAGAGGCTACTATCCTTTATGTGAACCTGCCACCAGAAAGGAATGAGACATCAGCAGGTTTCACAGCTGTTGGCTTGACAGCAAAAGGATGCCGAGACTAAGGAATGACTGTCACCTTAGACTCTGGAAGGCATGTGCTCTTGTCTGGCTACAGACAGGCGTCATCCTTGGACTAGGCTCAGCTGTGCTGGGATGTGTCTCAGCACAACTGATCCACTTCCTTGGGTGACACAGGCATCGCTGTTTACCCAAGTCATGGCGCAGCAGTGTGATAGGCATGTCTGGGGAATCCCCTGATCCTGCAGGAGAATTTGTGGAGCACACAGGATCAAGACCCTGAAGCCCTGGGAGTGCCTGCCTGGGGGCGGCAGGAGAGCTTCAGGCTGCCCATGCTCTCCCTCCATAAAGCAAACAGATATCTGCTGCAAAAAAGTAGCACAATTTTTTACCATCATTGTCATGAATTTTATAAATAAATATGGCCAATATTCTCAAAAATTGATTACTGACCTTTAGTGCCTTGGGTTTGAACATTCAGTTCGGCATGTCTGAAAGTGACCTGATTTTTAGAGAAGCTGAAGACCCAGCATCTGAGCAGCAGGCCCCTTTCAAGCCTCTAGAGTTGATTCCCCCACTAGCCATGTTTGAATATATTGGTCATGGGGATTAAGTGCAATGTTTAATAGAGGATAAATGATTTACTAAGAACTGTATTTTCTCAGCCCATTATCATCTGCATTTATACATTTTGATTTTTTGGACTGTCTGGGTTTTAGCCCCTTGTCCCAGTCTAAAAGGTCTAAAACTAGCAACAGCACGGAATCAGTTGAGACCGCTGATGTCTGCTTTCTTGCAGACTGTCTGATGGCAAAGGGAAGGTGTAATTAACCTAAAAGGCAAGACAGGCACCACCTCTTCTCCGCCTCTCAACATGCTGAAGGAAGCAAACAGATAATTCTTCTTAATGCATACCATCGAACTCTGAGGTTTCTTATAAACCACCATAGTCTGATCCATTTTAGGTCAAGCTATATACTGTTATGCAATCCAGGGCTCTACTGAGAATTCATATAGAAAATCAGCTTCACTATGAGTAAAGAATTACTATTAAGAGGCTTCAAAAGGAGTCCCATCATTCTTCTTTGATGAGAGGTTGGTGGCGAACACATAGAAACTTGTGGGAAGAACAGTTTTGAAGAAAAGAAAAAGATGAGGAAGCCACAGGACTCCATTAGCAGGGGAACCCCCCCCCCCCCCCCAAAGTATGATGTATCACCAATAATATTCCATAGGAAATGTAATCACCCTTCATGGGTAATGAGAAAAGAGCAAAATTTAAGTGCATGAGCTACACAGAAGACAAATGTAGACTCACTTATGTAATCCACTTGATACAAAGCACTGCTTTGCTATATAGTAAAGGGAGGACTAGAGTCATAATGAATCTTTCTAAGAGGCTATGCATCTGAAGAGCTTAACTTTTTTTCATAATGTCATACTAAAGTCATCAAGTCCTTGGATACATCCCAGAAATCTTTGCCACAATTCCCAAAGCACTTCAACAAGAGGTGTTGTAGGAATTAGCGCTATGATTTATTGGCTATTTTTGGCATGCTCTGTGCTGATGAAAAATGGCTGAACAAGTCAGCTGCAACAGGACACAAAGGGTAAGCCTGGAAGGCCTCTCAGCCCCATATAAGTGAATGAGTAAATAGTTCTTTTTGTCATCTGTGGGCTAAGAACTGTTCCTGCACAGAATCTCCCCTGCACTACACAATGACAAGAGAATAGCAGTATGAGAAGCAATAAACTAGTGAAAGCTTTTGCAAACAGATGCTGTGAGACATGAAATACTGAACTTTCTCTCTTAGGGGCTCAGAATTAGATTGTCATACAACACTCCCTCAAAAGTTTTCTATCCAAAGGCAATAAAGATGGAAGAGCAGGCATTCGCCAAATGTTCCTCCTGGTGCTACACATGCAGCCCCCTAGGCCACATCCAGAAGAGCACAGCCATGCAGTTTGTGGCACTGCTAACATGTCTGCAGTGCCACATATCACCATCAGGTGTTCTCCACACTGCAAGAGCATGCCGACATGCGTGCGCTGTTCCATGGTTTTTTTTCCCCTGTGGGTTTTTTCGACCCCTGGATATCCAGGGGTTGAAAAAACCCATGGAAAAAAAAAAAACAACCTGGAGCAGCGCATGCACAGGCAGCGCCGCAGCCCTGGGAGGCCCCCAGGTAAGGCTACTGGGGCCTTACTTACCGTATGCTTACCCTACACAGGATAACTTGCTGTGTGCCAAAGTGTGTGTGGCACAGACATTCCCCAGGGACCAAACATCTGTGCTCATCTGGTTGCAGCCCTAGGTGTCATGCAGGCCTTTCCTCACATGGCTCTAGCTAGCTGCCTGCTCCATACCCTATGCCCATCCCTTAGTTCAGGCCTACATGGCATAAGTTTCTCCCTCAAGACCAGATGGGCCCTACTCCCCTCTTGGTGACATTTACTTGCCTGTTATATGTCATCCTAATCCTGCTAGGTAACACAGTATTCTACCCAAACGGAATTTTATAAGCCACACAGATGTCCTCCACTATGCCATACTATTGACAGCTGTAAATGCAGTAGCTAGCTGAGGCTATAGGCATGTGCTTTTGTCTGCACACAGCATTCTCCTGGAACTGTGTAAAGCTTGGTGACATACTAGCCAGCCACCCATCCCTTTGATAGCCTTGGAGCTGAATACAGAGCCCACGGTACTGTACATATGGGAGAGGAAGGGAAAAAAAACCATGGAACAGCGCACGCATGTCGGCATGCTCTTGCAGTGTGGAGAACACCTGATGGTGATATGTGGCACTGCAGACATGTTAGCAGTGCCACAAACTGCATGGCTGTGCTCTTCTGGATGTGGCCTAGGGGGCTGCATGTGTAGCACCAGGAGGAACATTTGGCGAATGCCTGCTCTTCCATCTTTATTGCCTTTGGATAGAAAACTTTTGAGGGAGTGTTGTATGACAATCTAATTCTGAGCCCCTAAGAGAGAAAGTTCAGTATTTCATGTCTCACAGCATCTGTTTGCAAAAGCTTTCACTAGTTTATTGCTTCTCATACTGCTATTCTCTTGTCATTGTGTAGTGCAGGGGAGATTCTGTGCAGGAACAGTTCTTAGCCCACAGATGACAAAAAGAACTATTTACTCATTCACTTATATGGGGCTGAGAGGCCTTCCAGGCTTACCCTTTGTGTCCTGTTGCAGCTGACTTGTTCAGCCATTTTTCATCAGCATATGGGAGAGGAAGGGAGAAAGCCCCAAATCCCTTCTTCACTTCCTAATGTGACTAAACAGAAGAGGGATGGACCAAGCACTAAATTATTCATCCTGTTTTTTATTGTTGATGGCTCCAAACATGTGTGTGTGTGTGTGTGTGTGTGTGTGTGTGTGCGCACACAAAACCGTGGCTAGAAATGATTTTTAAAAAGTCAATTTTCAGCAATAAACAATTCAAAGGTAAATGATCCCATGCTGGAAATTGTCTGAGTCTGAAGAAATGTTTTCTCTTAATTGTAGAACAAACAAAACATCAGCGTTCTGAAAGAAATCATAGTATTGTTTGCTTTTTCATGGGGTGGATAGTTTACATTAACCGATCAATCCTTTTGAGGGCACAAAGCTAAGAAAATTATTACCCGGTCTCATCAAGGGTTGAGCACCCTCACCTTCTTTGGCTGAAGATGAAGGAAATTCAGAGCACAGAGCACCACTTAGGATCTGTATGTTACAGAGATGAGCCTAGATTACAAATATTGCAATCCAAACTCTCAAAACTCCTTTGACATTCAGCCTCTCTAGTACTGCATGTTAATGTTGTTAACACTGACAATATTATATTTCTGAACTTGTTCCATGTTAGTGATTTTTTATTATTTTTATCAGGTGTTAACAAAAAGGCAGGACACAGTGCATTTTTAAATTTAAATGATGTTGAGGAAATCCAATTTATACTCATATACTAAAAACTTTGAATAGAAAGAATATATTTTGTAAATAAATGTTGTTTAAAAATATGGCAGCAGCATAAGCTGGAGGTAGGTGTATAGTGAAGAAAGACATGCCCATTTCATATTTTCATTGTATGTATATTTTTAAAGATTACTTTATGAATAAATATCACATGGGGGTTCATCATATTATAATTATTTTCATTTACTTATCATCTGCACATTTGAGGATCTAAAGACATTTATAAACATTACAGGCAGTTCTCAGACTTACAAGGCAAACGATTCCTGAAAACTACACCTTAAGTCGAAATGTCATAACTTGGAACCAATTTTCCCATAAAAATAATGTTATAAAAGGGGAGCTGGTTCCTTTATGATGCTGGATACAGCTACACCCAGGGAGAGTCTGGGGCAAGTTGGTCATCTGGTGGCTCCTGCTGCTCATCCAGGAGGGCATGGGCAGGGGGTGCCCTCTGATCTGCGCAGGGTGGAGCGGGGTGGGTGGGGCTGGGCTGCACTGGGAGTGGGGACTATGCCCTCCAGCCACTCACCACACTGCAGCGGGGCGGGCGCAAGACGGAGCCACTGTGCTGCCTCTGGACGAGTGGTCCGCAGCAGTGGGAAGCACCCCCCCTGCGATGAGCCACGGCTCTGTCCTGCACCCACCCTGCCCTAGTGGGCGAGCGGTGGGAGGGCATGGGGGGTGCCCCCAGATTGGGGCAGGCAACAGGGCAGGGTAGGCAGTGAAGCAGAGGCTGAGGGGGCCATAGCCCCCCCCCTCCCCATAGGCCCCACCGCCTGCCTGGAGCACAGCTTGGTGCAGCCCCAGCCCCACCCACCCTGCCCTGATCCAGGGGCAGATGCCCCCCATGCCCTCCTGCCTCTTGCCCAGTCCCGGCTGGGTAGGCACAAGATGGAGTTGTGGCTCATCCAGGACAGGGGGGAGCAGCTCCTGCTGCTGCGTGCCGCTTGCCCGGAAGCTACACAGCGGCCCCGTCCCACACCCACCCTGCCCTGGCTGGGCGAGCAGCGGGAGGGCATAGACCCTGCACTCCCAGCATAGCCTGGTGCAGCCCTGGCCCTGCCTGCCCCACACAGATCCAGGGGCACATGCCCCCACCATTTGCTCCTGGACAAGAGGCAGGAGCCGCCAGATGAGCAACTTGCCCCAGCCGCAGCCCCTCCCTCACCGCAGGGGGCTTTGATCTGCCCCCCCACACACTCCTTCCCTTCCCTCGCCCCTTCCACCACACCAAAACTTACCAGCTGGACACAGATGTAACCAGCATTGTAAAGGTGAAACCCATGTCGGAAGGTCGAAACAGGGTGTCAATTTATAAACATCTTAAGTGCCATTGGTTATAACTTGAAAAGTTGTAAGTCGAGGACTGCCTCTTTCTAAATGCTCACTCAAGAAACTATCATACTCATTTGGCCTACTAATGAAAGTGATAAAGATGTTAGGTGACCTGTCTAAAGTCATGCAGTGCAAGAGATTTGCCACTGGAAGTCAGAGTCCTATCACAGGCAGTTTTAAACATTAGAGATAAACAGTGATATAGGTACAAAATTACTTAGTATTTTCAAGAAAGGACTAACATAATCCAACACCCAATAAAATACAGTAATTACCAGATTCAATTCCACATAGAAGATGGTAGTTTTGGAGAGGGATGGGCCATCCTGGGACATATTCAGGATGAAGCACACTTCACCGGAGCCTACAGCTGTTGCTGGTACCATTACCTTGCAGAAGTATTTTCCGGGGCACATGTCTGCAAATGCATGGGGAGGTCCTCCCTCTGTACTTGCAAACCATATCCCAACCTGGAGCACAGCAGTAAGAAATACATGCCCCAGCAATCCCCGGGCAGACAGGATTGGGCTTCTGAAACCACAGGAGCACCTGGCCAGGGCAGCTGGAGAACACAGGCAGCACCTGCCTGCCCATGCTCCATAAGCAAACAGTTATCAGCTTGAAAAGCAACACAGACCATGATTCAGAATCATTGTGCTCACAAATCTGGGTATTTGTGGCATGACAAAGGGCTAAGACATCCATTCACTCAGATTTAGTGCAGCCACAACAATTTTTATGGCAGCACAAGCCAACAATCCCTTTTCAGCCATAGTCAAGTGCAGGGCAATGCATGTTAGAAAAAAAACAAACTACTGTTACATGGCTACCTACTTGGAAATAGAACGAGGAAACAACAAACAGCTCATTTAACTTGTTTGATGTATGGCGGGTGGGGAATTAAAGAGGGCAGGCAATATTAAGAACATGAGAGAATAATATGCAAGGCATCAGTTATGTAAATCCTTAGGTCAATTATGTTGAGTTTCTGTTACCATGTTCCAAAGGACATAATTGTTATGGAAAAAATTCAGATAGGAAGAAACATTACCATTGCATGTATGCCTACTTGTGATCTACAGGACTGGAAGCAAAAAGAACTGAGTTTCTATTCCAAACTTTTGACAACTTGCTGTTTTACTTTAGACAAGACACACAAACAAAACTGTCTTAAGTGCTACTAACTTTGGTACTTCCATGTTTGGTGGATCAACTTAAGACTAGGACTGTGCAAAGCTTTGGTCCCCGATTCGATTCAGCAGAGATTTGGTCTGATTCAGTGGACAAATCTCTGAATCTGAATCGAATCAGAGGACCCTTTAATCTCTCTGAATCGAATCATAACCCTCTGAATTGATTCAGAGAGATTCGGCAATTTGGACATAGGCACAGCTTTAAGTGTTTTTTCTACATAGCAGGCGGCTCGTGAATGCTGCGATGCTGGGCCACATGGAGGGTCCAAGAGAAGCACAGGGGGCTCCCCAGCGTGCTCAGCAGCAGACCCCAAAGTAGACCAGAAGCACTTTCGGCCCACTTCCAGGTCCGCCGGGGAGAGTGCGGGAGGCCCCCACCGTGCCCTCCCAGCTCAGTGACTGGTGCCTCCTGGGTCCTCCCCGCAGCCGATTGCTGAGCTGGGGGCCCCCCCGCACTCCTGTGGGACACTTCATCTACCCCAGCATTGCAGCATTCATGAGCCGTGCCTGGTACCTCGAGGTATGTAGAAAAAACATTTAAAGCTGTGCCTATGTCCAAATCGCTGATTCTCTGAATCAGCATTAAATCTTCAGATTCGGATTCGGCTGAATCAAATCAGGGACAGTGATCAGAATCAACTAACTGAATCACTGTCCCCAATTTGGGCCGAATCTGAATTGAATAGGGTCCGTTTCGCACACCCCTACTTAAGACACCTTGGGTCTTTTTTTTTAGAGCTATCAACCATTTACAATTAAACTAGTGGGAGCTAAATGGCCTCAAAACCAGTCAAAAGGAGGGCCTTGTTGTCTTAAAATGGGCATCTAAGAATGGAAACAAAGAATTAGTGGACACTGGAAGAATTGACTTAAAATGTCTCTCGAGTGTCAGTTGTCCTATTTTGATGTTTGCCCAACTTTGTGAAGTACTTTTAGATACACAGGTAGGGAGTAACATCAGTACTCCATTTTGGAGGAGGAAGAGCATGACACAAAGTTTAAAAGACTAGTCTTTGGAAAAGGAAAAAGGAGAGATGATTAATGTTTTCCAACTGTTGCTGAAAAAAATGTTTCTGTTGTCACCTTAATTTACAATAAGTAAGGTTATAAAGCTGTCAACGGGATTGTTTTTTCCAACTAAAATAGACCAAGATAAAATTAAAAAGTGTAATACTAATTAAAATACTTCATGCAATATATATCACCACTATAGAATTTGAAATCTTTCAGACAAACAAGCTTGCTGAAAAAGTAAAAGAAGCTTTTCTATGTACATGAATATTATAATGGCTGTGTAAAATCACAAAGTGATGCTATTCTGGGGTGAGGAAGAAAGCCCACCATGAATTACAAACCTACAGTATTTAGTATACAATGTTGATGTTATATAAAACTTCTGAGACACTTGACACTGCTGAGTTCAGGTGGTACTGTAGCCTATTCCAGTATGGCAGCTTCTGATTCCCTGTATGTATACATGCATACAATTTTATATATCCTTTTTTTTATAGGATAATTTCCTCAGTGAACCTCAATGGGTCCTTCTGGGCTATTACAGTCTATTGCCTAAATATGAACTGTAGTTATATGTACCAATTGTGAAAGGGAATATTAACCCAGTAGATCATTACAATAGCCATTATGATCTGTCATGTAAATGTGTATTTAGGCAGTTTTAAAATGGTAGATTTTTAATATTACCTATTTAAGTTTGCCTAGTCTCTTGATCATTACCCCAATTCCTGGTGATGACTGAAATACATCCAATTTCAATCTAGGGGGAATTTTTTATATCTAATTTTTAAAGTTGTGTTGGTACACATAAATGGATGGGCCTTGCTGTTTTAAGGTTTTGCTTAGCTCATACATATCTGGGAGGGTTCTCAAATCTACTTGGAATTCAAACATATTTTTCCTATAATTTGAACCTCTATTTCTCCCTGCAAACAAGGGAAGGGGGAGATGACAGACCATGTTTTGTGTACTTGAAGAGCCACCAAAGTAGTGGCACAAAAGAGGAAATCCCTATTTGGCATATAAGCTACATAATTTTGTATATAATAATTTTGTATTTAATTAAAATTATTTCCTTAACCTTCAGACTCTAAAGTTTTTCAGCTTGTCCTCTCTAAGCACCACTTTCATCTTATTTTCCCTACATTAGAGCTTTTTCACTATTCTCTTTTTCCCATCTGCAACCTTTTCTACAGTAAAATGAATACAAATCCTATAACATTCAAGTTAGTGTAGAAAATGCAAATTCTCACTCTCCCCATTAGGAAAGGAATTAAGCAAAATGAGCCTGTCCACAGCTAGCACTAACAGAAGGTTAACTAGAGCACAAAAATGCACTGCTGTTACATTGAGTACAGTGTAGATTCCAGTTCAGAGATTTTCAACAGGCCTCTGGACACTGTCTTATTCCCCACCAGCATTCATTCTTGTATAGCTTTTTCCCCACGTAGGCACAAAGTGAAAATTCCTACATTCCTGTACCTCCAAAACAATGATTCTGTTACCAGAGACAAACAACAAGGCAACAGGAAAAAGAAGAATGACAAAGGATGAAAGCAAGGTGAAAAGAGAGAGGGAAGGGAAGACTTGAAAAGAAATGGGAACAGGCCAGATGAAAAATTGTCAGATAATTAATGCTATATCATAATATGCAAGGATTAATTTTCTTAATATAGTTGAGGAAGTATTTCTCTATTCCTCTTGCATCCAGTCTCTACTTCTCAGCAAATGGAGCTACAGCCAAGCAGATGCTGATCTGGCTTTTATTGTGTAGAGGCACATTGTTCTCAGAGGACACCATTTCTTTTATATCCACTCACTCCATGACAAAATTTTATGACATTTATAGATTTGAAACATTCTGACATAGGGCTTTGATTTTTTTTTAAAGGAACCCAAGGGAGTTAGGTACTCAAATCCCATTGAGATTTAAAAATTGAAGCTTCAATATTAAAAAATCTATATGGGAAAAAGGCTTTTTAAAAGGACATGGAATGTCAAATGTTATTCTGAATGCCTGTGTGCTTACAGATATAGGTACAACAGCAAACAGATATATGCTCCAGCACAGCAAGTTATGTAATAAAGTCCTACGGTCCTTTTGCTTTCCACAATCTGTGTCTTCATCCCAAAAAGAATCATAGATGAGAAATAGGAGCAGAGCTAGTAGAAAAAAAATAAGATTTTCTGATGTTCTGAGTAAGTATTCTTTCTGAATTGCAAAAAAACCCTAGGAATTTCAAAATTACCCTGTACAAAGTAAAATTGAAGGTGTTTATTTTGGGGGCAGGACCACAACCACTGCACCAGCCAATGGACATGCTCTGCTTCCTGCGTTGTCGTACCTGGGTTTATTCATCCACCACAACTTCTTGGTATACTGGGTTTTACCTCTAGAGGTGGTGTTCAGTGGTTCCCATAGGACCCAGAGTGACTCTGCTGGCACATCTTCTGTGGGGCTCCTCCTCCCCTACACCACACCCCTTTCTGCTCGGGTGTTTAGGATCAGCCTGGATGATGCTAAGATTTGGTGATGGGGCTCCCTCCTCCTGCACTGAGACCTGGTGATGATGATGACTGCAGGGGTTCTGGCTGCAGCTCTGTATGCTTGCCAAAATAACAACATAACATCAATTCAACTAAAATAGCTCAGATGGTGTGGTGGGCAGGGCAATGATGCCCCCGCACCAATTGCTTTTCTTCAGTGTGTGGGTGTTTTGGTGATCGGTGCACCCTTCTCCCACAAATTCCTGAGTCAGCGATGCCCCTTGCTGGGCATAGTTTCTGGTCCAAGTTCTGCCCAGCCAGGTACTGTAATGCCTCAAGAGATGTCTCTCCATACCTGCACGGTGCTCATGGTTCAGCCAATCCCTCTCCAGGACACTCTGGGTCTGTGAACACTTGACCAAAATGTGTGGTGCCAAGGGGGGGGGGGGGGGGGGTCGGTCCCATGCCAGGTTCTCCCCTTGGCAGGTTCCAGCAGTGCCCACTGGGCTGCCCTCTCCCAGCCCCAGCTGACTGCGTATTCTTGACGGGGTCATCGTGGGTGCTGGAGAGTGATATTGGGTCTGGGCTGCTTGGCCTGCCAGCTGCAGCAATCAAGCTGGTGCCTGTTTAAATCACCAGTGATGCCTGGGCGGTACAGGCTTCTAGGTTTTTTTCCAGGGACTATACCTCCAGGGAGAGAAACCAGCTCCCTGCTGACTATATGGCATGTGTCCAGGTCCTTCCTGGATGCGAGAGTGTCAAGACAGGCACATGCAGCCCCTCTGGGAATGCTGGCTCCGAATAAACACACCAGGTCCCTTCCAGCATTTGGCTCCATTGCCAGTGCTCCCACCTCTGGGCTTCCTTTAAGCCTGGAACCTTCAGGCACTGAACCAACCAGCAGAGCTCCTTTTGGCCATGTGGTGCCATCCAGTTTACCCACAGATCAGGCATGTGGACACCAGTACTGCAGTAAGTAGGGCTGACACCTGTCACAGTTTTGTTTTGTGGAAACCCCCCCAGGAATATCAGTTTGATCTTTCCAAAATAAAACTAATAGCACATACCCCTCACTAAGAAGCAGGACACCTAGAAACCCAAGAGCTGAATCTCCAGCCAAGGCTTGCAGGCTCCCTGACACAAAGGAACACAGATTCCTGAATGCCCTGAAATCTCCAGCCCTGGGAGTCTCTATGGCTAGGGACAGAAATTACACAAACTGGTTTAAGTGATCAGAAACTGGTTAAAACCTGTAACAGAACAGAAGTTCAATGCACATAAACCAGTTTCAAAATGGCTGAAACAAATTTAAAATAAATCTGGTTGGAATGTAGTATCAGACTTAACTGATTTGTGTCAAATTGGTTTATGAAACTTCCGTCCCAGACCCTTACCTGGTTCAAGTTAAATCAGAGTCCCCCAGCATGCTCTGCAGCCTTGGGCTTGGCTGTGCTCTCTGCTCCAGAGAGCCCTGCCCCTCTGCTCTTAAGCCTCAGCAGCGGCAGGGGCATGGTCAGAAGACAGTGTGGCATGGCAGGGAGGGGGGGCCTCTTCGACTGGGGGACCACAGCCAGGGTCTGCCTGGCCAGGGTGTAGCAGGCCCTGTTAGGCATTTCCACCCTCACTTGAGCAGTAGGGGAGGTGGGGGAATGGGGGTATGGGCAGCCCCATCCAGAGCCTGAAGCAAAGGGGGAGGGGGGGGTGTTTAATCTCCCCCTCCATCCCCTGTTCCACTGGCAGCTGGAATCTGCCTGGCCAGGGCAGAGCAGCCCCAGTCAAGCATTTCCCACCCCATCCACTGCCCCTGCTCCACTCTATTGGCAAGGGCTGGGGCGGAGGCATGGCCGTAGTCTGACAGCATGGCCCTGCCATCTTCCTGCCTCACCCCCAGCCGGGGCTGGGGCTGTGGGGCTGAGCCAAGCTGGCCTGCAGGCACTGCTGAGGTCGTATGTGGAGGAGCCAGCCCAGGCTGGGCCGTGGGGGCCGGGCACTTCCCAGCAGGCTGCGGCTCAGGCTGGGGTCACTGGAGGTGTGAGGCCAGATTGTTTCCAGCTCCCCACACCCAGGCCAGGATGTGATGTCATACAGCAGCAGCCATCTGGGAAAGGCCTGGTAGGGTCAGCCCAGGCCAGGCCCTGGGGGCAGGGCCGTTCTCAGCTGACTGCCACTCTATGACAGCCAGGCCCAGAAGCACGGGTAGGGGCTGGCCAGGTAGTGGGCTACCTGGGCTGGCTTGGAGGTGCCGAAAGGCCCTGAGCTTGGCAGCTACTGCTGCTCCCCCTGTCCTGTGCAGAACCCAGTGGCTGCAGCTGCAGCACAAGCTGCATGCTGGCCTGGGCCAGCGGGGCTGTTCTTGTTCCCTCACCTCCAGCTCCTGCTGCCTGCTCCAGCTCCTGCTGCCATTGCTACCCCTGACCCTGCTACACCATTCTGGGTGGGCGGGCAGGAAGCTTCCACCCACCTGGAGCAGTGATGCGTGGTGCAGCAGGAGCAGGAGTCACAGCTGGAGGTGAGGGGAGCAGAACAGCTCTGCCAAGCCCAGCCAGCACACAGCTTCCCATCACCTCCAGTGGGTTCTCCTCGTCCCACTCCTGCCCCTGCTGCGATGCTCCAGGTGGTAGGGTGGGGGGCAGGGGGCTCCAGTCCAGCAGCTTCTGCCTAGTGCATGGTTTCAGCTCTGGCTGCCTTCTACCCACTCTGCCCACCCGGTGCAATGAGCAGCCCCTGTGGGCAGGCAGAGCAGGTGGAAGGCGGCCAAGCCAGCTGTGGATCCATGTCAGCCCTGCCAGTACTGGTGCAGGGAGCTGGAAGCAATCCCACAGCACAGCTCCCATGGCACCAGCCAGAGCTGCAGCCCACTGGGATTTACTCGGCCCCCATAGCCTAGCGCAGGCTAGCCCCTCTACATCTGCCCTCAGCAGTAACCATGGGCTGGCCCAGCTCAGCCCCACAGCTCCAGCCTGGCAACCCCAACCCCAGGCACAGCCACAGCCCCGGGCAGATAGTAGGGCCATGCCAGCCAGCTCTGGCCAGGCTCCCCACCATATGAGCGGCAAGCAGGGTGAAAAGCTGGGCAGACCCTAGCTGAGGTCCCTGTGCCCATGCCCAAACAGGGGAGTTTAATCCTCCCCCCCTAACCTCCTTCACCTGAGGCACTACCCTGGCCAGTGTGTCTGGCCTCGGGAATAAGCCTGGCAAGGGCTGCTTTCCTACTTCCCCTCCAGACACACCACAGCTGGTGTCTCTATAGGCCAGGGTGGGGGCCTGGCCAAACCTCACTCAGGTCAGCTTCCCTCCAGCCTTCCAGCTGCTGAGGAAGGGAAGGGAGAGCTGCTCTAGCGCCCCCTGGCTTCTAGCCTGAGCCACTGCAGGCATATGTCTACATTTTTGGAAGCAAAAGTGAACGTCTATTCACTTGCAAATTGTATCCCTGACTCATTAAGGCCCACTACACCCCCTGGGCTCTACCATGAGCAGACTTAGCATGTTGGTTGATGCAGCTGACATATATCAGCAGGGTAGAGGATTGTTATATTCTATTCCATAGAGAAACTGTTCCACAACAAATATTCAGTGCTGTATTCAACATAAGCTACCAGTCTGATTAGGTTTTTCATAGATTATAAAGTCAGGGAAGACCATTATCATCATCCAGCCTAACCTCCCCCCACACACAGGCCTTACGTATCCCTTGAATTAAAGGCTGCTTTAGCTGGAGCACCTCTTTTAAACACAGCATTCAGTGTTTGATTTAAAAAGAAAATTAGTGTTGCAATATTGACCATGGCCCTTGCTGGTAAATTGTCCAGTGGTTAATTACCACTCTTCCTTTCTAGCCTGTATTGGTCTAGTTTCAACTCCTACCTTTGTTCACTACACTGAACTACCATCTTTTTTTTTTTTTACAGATTTCTGCTGTGTAAGTACTTACAGACTGGGATTCAGTCACTCTTTCAACAGGAGGGAGAAATGACACATGGAAGGGTTTGCCTGTGATTACAAGCTACTGTGTAAACTTGCTCTATGATTATAGTTGATGCAAAGGGCCAGAAGCCAACCAACAGCCTTCAAAAGAGCTTTATGTAAATTATTAATTTGTTACAGAAATACTAGTCTTCCATTTATTTGACCAAAGGAGAGAAAAGCGCCAGAGCACTAAAGGACAAAGCTCATTAACAACAGGCCTCTATCCTCTGACAACTATTGTCAAACAGACTCTGTTCCTCTGGTGATCTTAGCAGAGAAACTACTTCTGGGACACTGCCAGGTCAGCAGTTAAAGGTAATCTCAAAGAATCCCTCAGCAAACTGTAACGTGTTCAGGATGAAGAACAGAGAGTTGCTCAGGGACTGAACTAATTGTGTTTTAATTTGTGTAATACCAGCCACAACCAGAGTTTTAGTGTTATTTTGCTGTAATTTAATTCTTGCAAAAGCAAAACTAAAGCAAGACAGAAAAAACATCCCTATTAAACAAACAAAAGTTAAAAAATCCACGTTGGTCTTGCCTGATTTGCATTTTGATGAAATGTGCACAGTATCAGGAAACGAGAGAGAAATATACGGTTACTGGCTTTTTTGTGTTCTAATCACAGGAGCAATTTGACAGAACGTAGTCAAGAATGGAATCTGAATTCCCCCCTACAGATCTGCTTCTTTTGTCATGTTGTGTTTTTGTGCAGGTGGGAGGGTGGTGGGGAAGGGAGCACATACACACAAGAAAGGGTACAGGTAAGTCATCTGAGTAGTTTACATCCAGATCCATAAATCATCCATCCTGCCACCCAAAAACTTCATTTTCAATAACAGACACTTCCTCCAAACCATGGGCCCAGTTATGGGCACAAAAATGGCCCCTTGATATGTCAACCTCTTCATAAGCCACTTGGAGAAGGAATTTTTCAAAAACTACACCATCAAACCTGCACTCTATTAAGTGCATTATGCAGAGGATACCTTTATCATCTGGACTGAACACCTGGGCTCACTTACTGATTTCCACCACAGGTTTAATAGCTATCACCCCTTGATCAAACTTTCTCTGGAATATTCCTGTACTAACATCAACTTTCTAGATACCACAATCCACATCCAGCACTCTACAAATGTCCACATACAAAAAACCCAGACCACCATACTTATGTCCACAAGACCAGCAATCATTCCAAACATACAAAAAAAGCTGTAATTTATAGTCAGGCCCTCAGATACCACCACATTTCCTCTGAGAAGACTCACAACATCTACCTGGCCAACCTGACATCTGCCTTTATACACAAAGGACACTCCAGTAGAGAAATAAAGCATATCTTTGAAAGTGTCAGCAAAATATCTTGCAGTAACCTGTTACAATGCAAAAGAAAGGCCCTGTGACCCAACACCTACCACCCCACACTGGAAGAAGAATAATCAAAAATTATAGCCTAAACTCAATAAAGAACAGACCTTGAGAGAAATATTCCTACCCACTCTGCTTTGGCTTTCAAGCAACCACCCAACCTTGCCCAACTCATCATCAGAAGCAAATCCTCCCTTTTCAAACATCAAATGGGACACAGCCTTTCCTTAGCAATAGATGTAAAACCTGTCAACACATCTCCACCACTACAGTAATCAATACGGCCCACAACAAACCCACAGGATCTATGAATACTACACATCTTTCCCAAAATGCGACATGTTTGGTCTAATGCAGCAAAAGCACTTAGGTAACTTTGTGGGTAGAACTAGACAACCAAGACACACCAGAATAAACTCTCATAATAAAAATATAAAGAATAGAGACATATTAACATTAGTAAGAATGTTTCACAGAACAACCACTTCCTTTCTGACCTCACTATCCTCGTGCCCAAGGAAAATTTACAAAACACATTTAAAAAAAGGCAAACTTAGGAACAAAAATGCTTAAGTTGGCTGGATAGTAAGGACCTTGTTACATGTTACACTGTGAGCTGCAGAAATGTTGGTCAGTATTAGTACTAGGTCGAATTTGGAGCAGTCGTGTTCTGGCCAGCAGGAACCTGGAGGACTGAAAGGTAAGAATTCCCCCCACTCCTGTTGCAGGTCTCCCCCCTGCCCCTTGTCCCCTGGGGCTCCCCTTGTTTTCCTCCCTTTCCTCCCCCTGCCCTCCCAGTGTTCCCCCCTGCAGTGGCAGGGGCTGGACAGGCAGGTTAACCCTTCCTTACCTGCTCCCCCAGGACAGACAGCATGGGCAGCCACAAGCAAGCGGAGGTGGGGGGGGAGGGAAGTGAGCAGGGAGGCAGTGAGTGTGGGTCTGGGGTGCTGGGGAGGGCAGGGGAGCAGTGGACTCAATCTGGGTCAGTGGAGTATGGGAAGGTAGGATGTTTACAGTAAACTGTAGCCTAGAGTTGCTACACCATAGCGAAACATGAGTGGAGTAACATGGATCAGAAATAATCCTGCCCTGGAGTGGCAAAATTTTGAGCTGCCTAACAAGTGCTTAAAACTAGTTTTAGGTGTATTGGGGCATTTGTACATATGTAAAATCCGCAGCACCGGGTACTTTGAAAAGTGCCTGGCACTGCAACGCTTGCAGTTGTATAAGTGGCGAAATGCGTGTCAGTACTGAGAAAATGGTGGTGGTGTGCTTTTGAACTAAGACACACAGAAGGTGCTTTAGTTCAAAAGTGTACTGCCACCATTCTCTGTATGCTGATGTGCATTTTGCCGCTTATACAACTGCATGCAATGAAGCGCAGTGCACATGAACGCCACATGCCCCCAGAGGCTGGCGGGGGGGGGGGGGGGGCACGGTGAGCTCCCACAGGCGACAGCAAGCAGGGAGCTGCCGCAGGTGGCCACAGCACTGTTGCCAGTGGGGGGATGACAAGCGCTGACCTGTGTTTGGCAACCACCCGCAGCAATGTCCAGCGGCAATCGCAGACTGCCCACAGATGCTGCTGGCGGTGTCAGTGGCAAGGGGAGGGGAGTAGCTAGCAGCAACTGCCTGCAGGTGCCACCGGCAGTGTCGGCAGTGCCTTTTCGCAGGGGGTGCACAGCCAATCTCAGGGGGTACATGTGCACCGCCTATGTTTCGCCAATGGCAAAGTACGTCAGCCTGCGTGCAGAGCAGACTCGATTAATCTTCTCTGAAGTGGCAGATCTCCGATAAGTTGTGGGACAAAAAAGTATGCGTATAAATGCTCAATGTCAGGACAGTCCAGGTGTAGAGATCCAGGAGCTGCCCAAAATTACAGTGCAGTGAGGCCCTAAGAACAAAGGATTGAACACTGATATTGACTGATGGCATATAATAATCTACCTCATTCCTGAAATTCTTCCTTCACACTTTAGGTAATAATGACCCTCCCTCCTTTTCAAAGGTCTTGAGCTCCCATTAACCAAGCTTCATTTCTTCTGTTTTTTCTCTGCTACCCCTGGGAATCTCTTTCTCCCTCAGTTTCACACCCCTACATGCTGTTTTTAATTATCGCTCTCCCTGCTTCTTCCCTCAGACCTGGTGAAGAATACCTTGCATTTGAAAGCTTGTCTAACAACCATGCAGTTGGTCCAATAAAAGATATAACCCTAAAAAATTCTTGTCTTTAGACTATTTTTTAAAAAATGGTGGCAACATATGCCTGCTACATCACAGCAGTAAACGGCTTTCCTTTGTTCCTATTTTAACACTTACTTATAGACATCACCAATGTACAATTCTGTCTGTAAAAGAATAGAAGTGCACAGGAAAGTCATTGGAAGGCAGGAGCAACCTTTCCTTCCCACTCCCAGGTTCCTGTATTTTTAACACCATTGCATGAGGAAGGCAGCAAAATCAATTTTTCCCCTTCCTCTCCCCGAGGCTGCTTTTTCCAGTGTATTTTAGTTGTTCTGATTAAAAATTTACTTAAATACTACTGAGAACACAGTGCATTTCTGAATTACAGTGCTGTATGTTTCCTTCCTCCAGTCTTCCTGATATCATATTCCTTACCTCTTCTCACAAGAGAAGATTCTGTGTCGAACTACTAAAGTCAGTGCCCAGATCCTGCACTAGAAGAAAAATATCTAGTGATATTCAAAAAAATTTCAAAACAGATGAGCCTGCTGTATTCTATTCCGTTATATACAGCAGAAAGCAGAGGAACTGAGTGCTGCCTTGGAAAGTGCCCAGGTAGAAATATGCAGGTGTCAGTACTCCTCATTTCAGTTCCTCGTTCTGGAGAGAAGCATTCTGTAGCAGTTATAGACCAAGCTGCTTATTTGTACTCCCAACCTGCTCCATTTCACTTTTCTACTCCTGCCATCAGCCAAGCCAAGAGGATCTTTTGCCAGTAATGGGATGCCCTCCCTAGACGCACATCTTTACCCATTGCATTCCCTGTGCTGAAAGTTGTGTCACTGGCTGCCACCATCTGAAGACTCAGTTATTAAGATATGATCCTCCATAAGCTGCAACACCAGTTTTAGAACCATTTTGCAGTTTCAAAGCTTCTACATCATATTGGAATCAAGGTATTTAACAATATTTAAGAGTTTTAAAAGCTTGGAGAAATCTCTCCTTTGGTACATTTTTTGAAAACCTGCATTCAGACATGTCTGTTTTATTTGATTGCTGACTCTTATATCTCATTCAAACAAGTGAATTTTTACTTGCTGTTCACTGAGCCTGTTCTTATCATTACCTGTAATGATACACGCTAAAAATGGAGTCATTTCTCCTAAACTGGTTGCTTCACACATACCACATCTTCTGGTTTTAAGATGAGAGCTTAGTTTTCTATTATATACATATGAAAGACTTTATATTTTACTTAATAGTGGTTAAGTTTCAATATTATTGATTAGTATTTTTAGTTTTATTTGAGGCGCATGTATTCTCATTTTCTTCACTAGAATTTCATCTGTGCATTGATGCATTACTAATTTTAATAGCTCAACAATTTAATAGACTCCTCTTACAGGAATCCTGTAAGATCGAGGCAGCAGTCCGAATTGCTTACTTACGATGGGCATAAATCTTTCCTCCAATTGACCTTTTGTCCAACATATATTTTCTCTGAAAGAAGAAACCTATTTCTTTTCTGAAAGGAGGCCCCCTTTATTATTTAACCATTGGCATGCTTCTATACATATTAGATAAATAATCCAATAAAATAAAAAGAACTGAGCTTAGAGATGTTACTGCACTGTTACTGCAGAAAATATGAAAAACAGATGAAATACTGTTCCCTCTGTAAGGGCCTATAAAATTCTCACTATCCACAACTCTTGTTTTTGCTAACATTTGTTCACCAGAGCATTCAAGGCTGAAAATGTCACAAATACTTCTACAAAAAAGTAGTCATAAGATGTTTGCACAGCTGTGGCAGGGCACTGTTAGTGCCTGCCACTTTAAGACTGGAGCCAAGTAGCCAGCAGATAAGCCCCACATTGCCACAGTGCTAGTTTCCCCACTTGCCTTTGGGCACGCCACCCACCTGACTCTCCTGCCATGCCTTGTTCTTAATTAATTACGATGTTAATTAAGGCGGGAGGCTGCCCATTCTTGCCCCGATGCCAGGGGGTGCTATCTGTGGCTCTGATCCTCCCCTACACCACAGCCCAAGCCCCGCAAATGGCATCCAGATGACACAGTGCTCCCGGCCTACAGCCAGACCAAGCTTAGGCCTCGTTGTCAGGCCTCAGACACACTCACATTCACACCACCGTCCTCTAACGAGGGCCTCTCACACTCCACCCCCTCTCACAGGGTCTCTTTCACGCATCAACAACTTATGCCACCTTGCTTCCTCTTGCAGCGGGCCCCTTAGGCCATAGGCATAGATAGTTCATACCTTGGGTGGCAGACATACCATCTTTTGGGCCTCTCCCGTGACCCTCACCAGGGTAGTGGCCAGCCAATTACCCAACCAGGTCTAAGCTTGCTCTAGTCCCTTCCGGGGGCAACTCTTTGTCTCTCTATATGTAAACATACTGGTTTCCTCCCCCTTCTCTGGGGCTCCTCATCTCTGCCCCCACACTGGGACTCTACATCTCTCACTGCCCCTCTTCACTGGGGCTCCACATCTCTGCCCCCTCACTAGGGCCGCTCCCTCACTGGGGCTCCATACCACCCCCCACTTGGGGCCACAGGGCTTACCTCTCTGGTGGGCTCAGGTGGCCATAGCTGTGCCTGGCCCCAACTACCTTTCCTTGGGGTCCTACACCCCACAGAGATCAGGTGGCCACAGCCATGCTTGGCCTCCACTCTTCCTCCTCAGGGTCTTGCACCCCACAGGGCTCAGGTGGCCGCAGCCATGCCTGGCACCCAACTATTTCTCCTCAGGGGTCTTGCACCCCACAGGGCTCAGGTGGCTGTAGTCGTGCCTGGCCCCAACTACCTCCAATGTTATCAGACCCACCTGAAGGTGATGGCTAGGATTAAGGCGCTCTTACCCGCCTTTCACTGCGTTGATAACTGGCCTGGCATTTCCTAGGGGCTCCCGCACCACTGAGCTCCCCACCAGGCCAACCACTCCTGGCAGGGTGCAGTTTTAAGTCATGCCCAGGACCAGGAGCCTCCAAACCATTCCCTACAGCTCCTGCCCTTACCTCCAGGATGATACATGAAGCCTTGAAGCCAGGCTATGTTGCTGCCTGGCCTGCTAGCAGCGAACTGCCCTGTTTATATGGGTGGCCAGAGATCTAAAATTGCCACTACAATCAAGCACCTGCTGGCTGCTTGGCTCTGGTCTTAAAGTGGAAGGTACCAACAGTGCCCTGCCACACCTTCCCCTTAAAATGGCACCTGGGGAAGGTTTCCCCAGCTGCTCCTCCAAAGCAGGCTCCCTTCAGAGCCTGTGAGAGCCCTCAAGTGGCAAGCACCCCCAAAGGTGCTCCACCACACCACTAATTTTGAAAGGTCTTTGGGGATTTGCAAGCAGTCATTTAGTCAGGTAACAGAAACAGTACGATATGATTCAAGTGACTAATCACAAAGCAGAAGCAAAATGCAAGTAATGAATACAGAGAGCAAGTCACAGTGAGTAGTTTTTGCAAGCAATCCTTAGACAAGTCTGTTCTGTTTATCAAATGTATCTGAACAACACATCAGTAAAAATCCAAACATGTTTGCAAATAATTTACAAACAATAAATGGCTTAAATTTGTCAAATAAATGGTTGAAAACAGCTTGCCCATCTGTTTCTTCTAATATTGTGGCTGCTAACTTTACAACTGTCATAATCCTTACTTTTGTTTGCTTACTGGTCACATTGTACACATTTTTGCTTCATCTCTTTGGCATTTCAGCAAACCATTATTTTGGGTTTAGTTGCATCTTTACAATGCCTTGATAACATGGAGCCTACAGTATTTAATTTTTCATTAAATATCATGAATAAAATCAATGCAAATTTGATGTGACCTTTACAGCCCAAAGATACTGTCAAGAGAAGGTTACAGCAGGAGTGGAGACAAGGCCTTGCAGTCCTGTCTGTGTCCTCTTTTGAGGTTTTGCAATAGCCTTCTGTAGGCAGTAGGCATTTTCCCAAGTTGGCAGTATTACATTTCCTGCAGTTGCAAACAGCAATTCATCCTCAATATTTCTGAACTCACAATAGTTTTTCAGACTGTAGGTTTCTTGTTGAGCAGCCTTATAATTGTTCAGTTTATAGCCAGTTATAGTGTAAGTTATTTGGTCTGGTTTAATCATCAAACTTCATTACTTCCAAACTTGTGATTACAGCAGAAGACATTTCTTTTCTATGGAAGACTTACCTGTTGCATTGAAGAACAAGGGAGTCGAGACCAACAGCAGAGCTCCACAGAGGTAAATATGCATGCATTTACATTCCCTAAATGTAAAGATGGCATTTTGCTCCCTACTGGACAGAGTATTTTCACTTCACCTCAAATGAAGACACGATAGACGTATGAACTAATTTTGTGTTGCCACTTTTTATAATTGATCTAACTTCATTAGGCTGGCTTCTGTTACAATTAAGTTTTGGTTGTCAAGTGGAAAAAAACCCTACTTGCAAACTAACAGCTTTTGAAATTTTATTCAATGAAAAGCCTTTTCATATTCTCCAGCCAACAAACAGGGAGTCTTGTTTAGTCAAAGTTTACTCTCTAAGGTCTGGTTAGGCTGAGAGAGTTCTTGATATATTTAGCACAGTAATTTGTGCCCCAAAATTAGTGAATATCGATGCCTACCCTAGTCCTTTCTATATATTAATTGCTGGCATTTTTCCAGGATCTGGACAAACTCAATCTCCAGCCAAAAAAGTTATCCCAAAAACTGCAGTATTTTTCTCAAACTCGTGGTTCTTATTTGTTTGGACACTGAAAGGCTGCAGCTTTTTTAAACAATCATTGTGTCACGGTAGGGTCCTCCAGGAGGGCCGTGATCTCCTCAAGGTCCCTCACTCCGTGTCAGGCAGGCCCAAGGCACCCTCTTATTCTCGCCCACCATGTCTTGTTGGTAAAAATAAGGTTGGGAGGCTGCCTATGACTCCCTGGGCACGGCTACTCGGGACCTCTGTCCCCGCAGGTCTCCCGGACCCCCTGGGGGTCTCCCGATACAATGGGTGCTTCCTAGGCACCCCAGCCTTATGGGCTATGCGTGGCTCCTACCAGCCCCTAATATCACGCCCCAAGCCTCGCAGATGTAATAGACGTTGATATGTCTGCACGCCCGCTTCCCGGGCCTCCTCAGAGAGAGCCCAGAGTGGGCCAGACTATAAATACCCAGCCTCTCACTGGGACTCTCGACCAGCCCACTCTGGGCCTTCCCTGATGGTGTGGTCCCGCTCAGGGACTCTCTAGCGGGCCTCCGGTCCTTCAGGCCAACCACACGGGTACCCTCTCTGACCCCGGCTCCCCGCGCTGCTACTCCCCGTCTTCTCGGGGGCAACCGCAGTGCCCTGCCTCGGTCTGAGGGGTGTTGCCGCACTAGCCTGGCACGGGTACCCTCTCTGACCCCGGCTCACCGTGCTGCTACTCCCTGTCTTCTCGGGGGCAACCGCAGCACCTTGCCTCGGTCTGAGGGGTGTTGCTGCACTAGCCTGCGGCCGGGCTCGCTATGCCCGCCTCGGGCTCCTCAATATGGCCCCTCTCTAGGGCTGCTCAGTACCGCCCCTCTCTAGGGCTGGGGTCTATGTACCCTGCAAGTGGTGCCCTTGCCGACCTCTGCTGTGCCCGTCCTGGGCTCCCTAATATGGCGCTCCCCCTCTTCGGGGCTCGCCGTGCCCACGCTGGGCTTCCCAATAATGCAATGTGGCGCTCCCCCTCTTCGGGGCTCACCGTGCCCATGCTGGGCTTCCCAATAATGCAATGTGGTGCTCCCCCTCTTTGGGGCTTGCCGCGCCCACCCTGGGCTTCCCAATGAAATCGCCCCTCTCTCTGGGGCTGGGGTCTATGTACCCCGCATGCGATCCGGGGTCTATGTCCCCTGTCTGCAACCCACTGGCTGCGCTCCTTGCCACCAGTTGCTCCTGCACTGGCGTGCAAGCTGCGCCTTCACTGGCGTTATGAGAATGATGCGCCCTCCTGGCGCTAGGCCGCGCCCTCACTGGCGCTGGGGCACCCCACCCCTCTGGGGTCCCGTTGAGGCACCTATGAGGTACCTATGAGGCTCAGCCGCTCCTCTGTGAGCTAACCTGACCCCACGACTCTGCCCTGCAACTCTCAGGGCCTAGCGCGCCCTCACTGGCGCCAGGGCCTCACACTCCCTTGTGAGCCCCCGATGAGGACACTGCACCCTCCTTGGGTGCTGGGGCCCCCACACTCCCGTAGGGCCCTTTATGAGGTCAATGCTCCCTCCTGGCGCTAGGGCACCCCACCCCTATGGGGTCCCTATGAGGACACTGCGTCCTCTTGGCGCTAGGGCACCCACCACTCTCTGGGGTCCCTATATGAGGCCTCCTCCAACCCCTATAGCCTCACCCAAGCCTCCGGGTGTAACCAACAGAGCCAAACAAACTCAACGTACAAGCCTCTAGGCTATAACATAACTACGAGCCGCATGGCCATAACTAAACTCAAAGCCCTATGGCTCCAACAACATTGCTCAATGTAACCACGGTACTTGCTCTTAGGCTTCTCTCTGCGTCCTCACTCCAGGAGCTCCTGCCTTCCAGGCTGCTGGCAGGGAACTGCCAGCCTAGCCTCAGCCCTGGGCTTTATAAGGGCCAGGCCATGCGCCCTACAGGCAGCTGTCTCCCCTTAGTTGCTCCGGCAACTCGCAGCTGTGCTCAATTGGCTCTGCCAGGGCTCTCTCCCTGGCAGTTTCTCCTCTCTAGGAGCAGGCACCAGGGTGCCCTGCGACACATTGCTTTTAAGCTTCTATTGTTCTTTTCTTTCATCCATATATCGATCAGCATATGGCAAGTATCACTGAAATAGAATGCAATTACTACACTACTGTTATCATAGGTTGCCTGACAGGGCGTGTGTCTACACAAGACATTTACTGCGCAGTTGACTAACTAACTGTGCAGTAAACATTCTGGTGTCTACATGCGTGCTCCTGTTATGGTGCAACTAATAAACTCCACAGCAGGGTAGTACTCATAAAATACAAGTACTACTCTGTTGCAGAGTTTTTTCATGCACAGCAGTGCACGTGTAGATATTGCCCTGGCTGCCTGAGGCACAGAGTGCTTCAGTGCAGAGCTAGCCAGGAGGCAGCTCCTGTACTGAAGCACCCTCATGCCTCAGCCAGCTGCTCCACATCATGAGGAGCCTAGTCGGAGCAGCCCTAGGCTGGCAGGCTGACCCCCAGATCCCCTGCCAGACTGAGCTGCTCTGATTGGGCTCCACATGCTGCGCAGGAATAAACTCCATGGCAATAAACTTCAGTTTATTCAAATGCATTAATTGCATGTGTAGACATGCCCAGGGTCTTGGACTGTTTCTGATACACATGAATTCCATATATGATAAGGTATTATACACAGAAATAACACATACAATAGACCTTAGCCAAAAATTCTTCTACTGTGTTCTCACAAAATTTTATTTTTTACAGCATTTTCTGCTAAGTGCTAAAGTCCTCAGAGTAAGAAAGTCAGTTAAAAAGCCTGCAAAAAGCTAAATATTGACTCAGCTCCCCTTCTCTCCATATACTTTGATCTTATTTGGATGAATCTAATCTTTTTTTTTTTTTAATTATGGAACAAGCTGAATTTCAGGTTTATAGTTCTGAGGTGAAAATTGCAAATGTAAATGTACTAAGTCACTACACTTTCAGGAAGATTCAAACCCCACTTTAATAAACCACTCATGGTCATGGTAGCAATAGGGCAGACTTCCCTTTTGGTCTTGGCTCTGATAATCATTCTCTCTACCAGTGTGTCAGAGCAGTCATTCAGTCCTCTACAGATTCAAGACAATGGCTGAAGACTTTTTGATCCTTAACGATAAAATAACAGTGTGAACTGTGTACATTATATTTGTTTCCTTGCCAGACAGAGGTTTTCTGCATCACAGACCTAACCTGCTACTATACCAATCACTCAACAAACCGACTATATCACAGTTATGGCAGAGTAGAGTACTGTTATTTTCAGTGAGTCAGTCTTGCAAGTGTTTTGGACAGCATGCAAGAACAACTTAGGGAAGTTATTTTGTCAGTAAAACAGTAGCAAGTTCTATTTTACATACACACAATATGAGCTGTAAAAAAATGACAAAATATCCACAAATCACCATCCAAGGAACTCTACCTTTAAAAAAAAAGTTTAAAATTGCCCCATTTGGAGCCATTTTTAATGGTGCATTTAGAATTAATTTGTTTGCAAGTGAACCAGTTCAAAGGACAGCACCATTTACCAAACAAACATTTGTGGCATTTCTGAAATGTTTTCTATGTTGTTCCTAAAGATAAGGAGAACTTTATTTATTTATTAATAGTGTGGCATGTCTGGAAGTTTATTGAATGAGGACTGAGTGTCCCTAGAAAGGGAAGTAGGTGGTACATTCACAGCACTATGATAAACCACAAAGATGTGAACTGATCCTCAAGATGACGTTTCACCTCTCAGATCTGAGAAACCACAATGCATGTTCCATAGGAAAGGATGTAATAAGTTGTACCATGTAGCAAAAAATATCATACCAAAAAATATTTGTACCAAGGTGTATGCCTGGAACACATCAAATGCAACTAGAAAGCCAAGGAAATAAATCATAGAATCATAGAAAATTAGGGTTGGAAGGGATCTCAGGAGGTCATCCAGTCCAACCCCCTGCTCAAAGCAGGACCATCCCCAACTAGATCATCTCAGCCAAGGCTTTGTCAAGCCAGGCCTTAAAAACCTCCAAGGATGGAAATTCCACCACCTCTCTGGTTAATCTGTTCCAGTGCTTCACTACCCTTCTAGTGAGAAGGTTTTTCCTAATATCCAACTTAAACCTCCCTTGCTGCAACTTGACATCATCGTTCCTTCTTCTGTCAACTGCCACCACTGAGAACAGTCCAGCTCCATCCTCTTTCAAACGCCACTTCAGGTAGTTAAAGGCTGCTATTAAATCCCCTCTCACTCTTCTCTTCTACAGACTAAATAAACCAAGTCCCCTCATCCTCTCCTCATAAGTCATGTGCCCCAGTCCCCACACCATTTTTGTTGCTCTCTGCTGGACTCTCTCCAACTTGTCCACATCTTTTCTATATTGGGGGCCCAAAACTGGACATGGTACTCCAGATGTGGCCTCACCAATGCAGAACAGAGCAAGGTAATTATTTCCCTTGATCTGCTGGCAACACTCCTTCTAAGGCAGACCAGTATGCTGTTAGCCTTCTTGGCAACAAGGGCACACTGTTACCTCATATTCAGCTTATTGTGCACTGTAACCCCCAGGTCCTTTTCTGCAGAGCTGCTGCTAAGCCATTCAGCCCCCAGCCTGTACTGGTGCATGGGATTCTTCCATCCTAAGTGCAGGACTTTGCACTTGTCCTTGTTGAACCTCATGAGATTTCTTTTGGCCCAATCCTCCAATTTGCCTAAGTCACTCTGAATCCCAGCCCTACCGTCCAGCATATCTACTACACCCCCCAGCTTGGTGTCATCTGCAAATTTGCTGTGGGGGCAATCCATCTCATCTTCCAGATATTTAATAAAGATACTGAACAAAACCAGCTCCAGAACCAACCCCTGGGGCACTCCACTTGATACCAGCTGCCAACTAGACATTGAGCCTTTGATTACTAGTTGAGCCTGACTACCCAGCCATCTTTATATCCACCTTACAGTCCATTCATTTAACCCATACTTACTCAGCTAGCTTGCAATAATGCAGTGTGAGACGGTATCAGAATTTTGCTAAAATCAAGGTATATTATGCCCACTGCTTTCCCTGTATCTATAGAGCCAGTTATCTCATCATAGAAGGCAATCAGGTTGGTCAGGCATGAATTACCCTTGGTGAATCCATGCTGACTGTTCCTAATCATCATCTTCTCCTCCAAGTGCTAAGAAATGGACTCCTGCTCCCCAATTTCCAGTCAGAGAAGGTCCTAATCCAATCAAACAAGAAAAGATGGGAGCAGTATTCATAAAGGGACTCTATTAAGGAAACTTCACCCTTGACATGATGCAGAGTCCTACTACTTTAAAGTTCTCTTTCCCTATGCAAGCCAGAGTTTTGGGCAGCATTTGACTGGGAGTACCGGCTGTGAAATCAGGAGAGCCAGGACTATGCCATGGCACCTGCAGAGAGGGAGCATATTGCATGAAGGGTTTAAGGCGAGGCGGGCAATTCAAATACTTTTGTCCTGATTTACATGTGTTTATGTAGTATACACCGAGGTGATTGCAGATGGCAGCAGCCTGCAGGTCAGTCAGTAGTTCTTTCTGAAAGTCTCTTGTGATAAGCCTCAATGGAGGCTTGGTTCTTTGACTCCTGAGCCTACCCAGCTTTATTTCTGGAACATGGCTTTTTGGAAAATCCCCTTGGATCTGAGAACTTAGTCTGGAAACAGACAATGGGCATGGCTCACACATCTCATCTTGCACCAAACCCTAGATTTTGCAGATAGGCAAGTCCACTGTCTCACATTAAGTACCTGTAAATTACTCAAATTAACGGTTTACCTAGAAACAATCACCGCTAATTCAACTTAATTGCCGTGTAAACCTAGTGTGGAAATGACTGGGCCACACCTGTTTTGGTGCAAGTTATATCCCAGACTGATCATGGCCATATTAAATTATTGTTTTTTTGCCTTGGTCTCTGACTTATGGCTCTGACTCTTGGTGTCCTCTGACTCCTGGTTCACTCCGATTTTGGCACGGACTTTGATTCCTGAAACTTGATTCATCCTCTGATTTGGACTGTGCCTCTGGATTTTTCCCTTGGGTCTGTTAGCATGGTCCCTAATTTCTGTCCTCCCCAAATGGCCCAATCATTAGGCTACAATACCTATTACCTGGTCCTTACACCAACCAAGAACTGACCACAGAAACAGATATTTTCTAGGCAGTAAAGATCCAGAATTAGAGAATGGAAAAGTCCAGCCCAGAACTAGTTTCATGTCCCATTTCTATAGGACAGCATTTTGATGTGTAGCCTGTGGTATCAGCACTGACATGAAGACTGGCAATTAAATGTATTTTCAGCAGCATCAGTGTGACTAGTTCTCCATGTCTAGGCATTGTCTTGTGATAACTGACAATATAACGCTGCCCAAGTGACAATAAAAAAAAAAGGCTGTGCATAACTGTAATAAACTCACTTTCCAATTTCTCCACAGTATATAATCTTGTTGCTCTTTACAGTGAGGTACATTCATCATCTGATCATATCCTATATTGCTCTGCTGGACATTAAGTTTTTAGTCTAGAGATATTAAATACAAATCCTTCCCACAGTAAGAGGCATCACTTAAATGTTAGAAGCACTTAGGAATTAGTCATTCAAAGATTTTTAGATGTCTCAGAAATTCCAGTGGCAGTTCTGTTGCTTTGCCCAAATAAAATAGTCAACAAGTGTACTTTAAGAAAAATGCTAAATACCAACTGCATATGATTAATCTATTAAACCACAAATGGCTACCCAGCTAGCTAAATAATTGGGTGGCCTGACACATAATGTACAACAAATTCAAGAGAACAATGGTGTCAAAAGTGTGAATATAAAAAGGAACAACCTGCAGGTTTTAGGGCCTAACTGATTATCAGCCATGTTGAAAACAGAAACTTCCCTTCCCCCTTCAAATAATATCATGCAGTTAAGTTCACTGCCCTTTCTTCCTGCAACAACTACAGAAACATTGATAAGAAAAACCATTTCTAAAACCCAATTTAAACAACTGTTTCAGCTAATGGGATTTAACCCCTCATCCTTTATTTTGGAAAGGGCGTAATATAGTTAAATCTGCCCAGATCATGGCTTCAAAAATAGTTTTAACTGCAACATCTGGCATTTGTCGGTGTTGGAGATGGCAGACTATATTAGAAAGATGGTTCTTGTTTCCTAATAAGGCAATCTCAGTGATTTTACCCCAAAAGGAAGAAACACTGATGCCTGAAAATCTGAAGTGTCCTAATGATGCAGGTGAATTTTAGAATTTTTCTTCCCACTGGATACCACCAATAGTTTGTGTGTCCAAATAAGTCCAAGATTACACCTGACATCTATTTTCATGAAACAGTCATAGCATAGCTCAGAAAAAAGGGAGGAAGGAACAGATTATATAAATAGTACTTACAGATCAAAAAAGATCAGGACTAGAATAGCAAATATGTTGTAGGCAAGGGTGAGGTAGATTGGCATATCTACAGGGTAGGGTGATGCTTAGCCAGTACTATGCTGCTTCTAATCGTTGAATTTACTCTCATTACTATAAATGGAACATTCATGCAAGACTTTAAATCGGTGGTTCTCAACCTTTTTAGATGTAGGTAGGCTTGAGGGACTTTTTAATAGGCTCAAGGCACCCCTTGGAAAATATCAGAACTTAGTTTTCACTCGGGTTTTTTTACTACAAAAAAGAACAGAACAATTGTTCTGTTCCAAAGAACTCAAAAAGGTGACACCAGGTCAGCAAGTTTTTAACACTATGAATTCTTATTTGAAATCTCTGGGTTTACCTTGTGAATCCTGTTTGCAAACCTAACAATGCTAATATTACATGCCACCCTGCAGCACCCATGAAAGGATCTCAAGGCACCCTGGTTAAGAATCACTGCTTTAAAAACAAGGTTATTTTTTCCTAAATAAACAATGTTTATTTTGGGGGGAAAACCACATAAAATGTTGGAGCTATAAATACTAAGTATACAACCATTTTAATAATTTTTATATTTTTTACATAACATTTAACTTCTGACAACAGATATTTCAAGAGCTTTACTTACTTTGGATGTGTGAATTTATCGATGAGATCAACCTTTTCTACCAGGTCTCCGCCGATGTTTCGGACTAACTCACAGAAATCATTTTCAGAGTATTTCTCAGAAGGCAGCCAAAAGGCGATGTCATTTATTAAAGGAGGATATTTGCTGAGTGGCTAAGAAAGACAAACAAAAACAAAAACACTGCATGGTCTTGTTTATACGTTTGATTTGGACAGACTTATATAACATTTTCTTTTATACTTACAGTTATATCTAATTTAAGTGTTCAATGATTTAATTCCTGCAAATTTTGAAACTTTGGGCATTGGTTTTAGAAGCACAAATTGAATTGACAAATAACCAAAATGTACCTCTGAATGTGCTGAATGACTCCCTAAAAATGGTATGCCACATGCCATAAATGTGTTTTCTCAATGCTTTCCCAACAAGTTTGCTCATTTTACAAGAACAAATACATTTCTTCAAGCTGCCATTTCAGCACATTCATCCCATTTTGCACATCATCCTTGGTAGCTAATATTCTGTAAGGCAAGCATGGTGAGTGTACCTGTGCAACTGTCTTCTGCTCAACAAGGTTGAACACATAGATGTACCCAAAAGTCAGATTTGGCTCCACAGCCAGAATATTAATTCTGATAATTACTTGTGAGCAAGAACGAACCTCAACTGCCTCTTTCCTAGGTACAGTGGCCCTGCACTTCAGCAAGACTAAAGAGTAGCAAGAACTTATTTTGATCACTAGAATCAACATTTATGAACCGAGGACATAGAGGGAGCAGGGATGTTCAGTAAGAAGAGATCCTTTCAATACAGTAATTTTCAGTTTAGAATTGCACTTCAAATCAGTTTTAAAGATATCGCACAAATTCAAAGACTCTTGTCTCATTTACATTCTCCTGGCAGTATTTCCCTTTGTTTTCTTTTTTTAACCAGCTATGTTTATATTTTTGTAATATCCAATTTAATGCTGAATAAATCTGATATACTGTTCTTGATACCTTCATATTTGTAGATTAAAGCAAGAAGCATGTTTAGACTAAAAAAATGGGGGATCAGTTAAATCCCTCTGGTGCTCTAGTGCTTCAGATAAAACAGAAGATTTCCTATTTAAAAAGAATACAGGTTATTGTCAAAGAAACTCTTTTTCATAAGGGTTACTATATGTTCTTTGGCAAATGTAGCATTTTAGCTTCTGTCTGGAAAACTCTGTCTCTTGATCTAATTGGTCAGGGCTGCAGAACTTGACATTTTCTACCTACGATTCTGAAAGTGAGACAAACGTTTATTAGAACTGAACTTTTAGGGCCAGAATTGCTGGGCTTTGGGTCAGTCTCATTTTTTTTTCTCTTCTAAAGAATATATGTTTACAGAAAAGTTGAACCACACAGAAATAGTTTCCTTTCTCAGTGCTTAACTGTCTCAACTATGTGATATCTCATTCCCTGATCTTTAGTAGCAATGGACTGCATCTAAATTGAGTACATTTGCATTGGATCCTTGGGTTCTGCAAGAGTAAATAGGTCTTTTTATTCTTATACATATATGACAGCTGATGTGTATGTCTTGGTCGACATAGTAGATTATATCAGTAAAAATGTATTCTGTGTCTGGGAATGTTTTATGACAGAATAGTGAAATCCTAAGTGAATACCTGATAAAGCAATAAACCTGTTAGAAAGGCAAATTTACAATGTGCTGATTTACACAAATCCCATTGTGGAAGGTGTAAACCCTTCAATGAATAGCTGATAAGGAATACAGGCCAAGTTTTAAATTAATAACCCCCTAGTGAATTAAACTGTGAATTACAAATGATTATTCAAGTTGTTACATGAATAAACCTGTCAAACGAATTCATTTCCTGTACACCAGTTTCAAAAAACCTGCAAAAAAAAGACAGCATGCAGAAGCCCTTCGTAAAATCCCAAAAGCTAATGAATAAAGGTATACCACTGCTCCACTACACCAAAGCCAAACGTGTGAATGCGACACTCTGCAGTTAACAAATGATATGGAATTCAAGTGCACAATGGCATCAGCATGATAAGAGCCCTGCTATCTTTTTCCCTCCACATAGTTTACTGTTATATTCTCCAGCAAAGAATCTCAGTGAATTGAGGTAATTTCAAGGTATTTAGGGATTAGTACCCAAACCATTAAAGGATCCAAAGTTGTGACTTAAGATTTTAGACAAGAAGATATGGTTTGACTGGAGAAGCAGCTACCTCAGATCGAGCGTTCCTAATTATTTCACTTTGATAAGTACGGCAATACAGAAAAAATACACTTGAAGGTTATGCATGAATGTTCTGAAACCAAATGGTGCCAAATTCCATGGATGTTTTGCTATTGATTTCATTGGAAGCAGAACTGAGCCAAAAATACAGAAGCAGCCCTGTCTTTCCTAGCTAGACTAAAGAGCATATATACCAATAAGGTCAACCACTGCAAACCCACCTGGCAGTAACCATACTTTTGTGTACTATTGAACTGAAGCAGACTACGAATCAAAGACAAAGTACTGATGGATGTAAATACAGGCAATATCTGGGTCTGTCCCTGAATTACCTAGTGTACAGGAAAAGTAGGATGTGGACAGATGAAACAATTACACTGAGTCAAAACAAGAGATTTGCCATTCGTTGGCTGATTTATGGTAACTGTTTTGTGTGCCTGCTCTATCACATGGTAAGTGGCAGCTATACCAAAGGGAAACTAGAAGGAGCAGAAGGTGGCTTCTATCAAACTTTCCTATGGCTCAGAACTGTTCTGTAACATATGAGAAATTGTTTGGGAGGGCAGAAAGAGGTGTGTTTTTTTCACATAAAATGATTATCATGGATAAAGTGACATTCAATAACTACCTTGCCCTTCTAACTTGATATAATTATCTCATCCTTCCACCCCTAAACATAGCAATCCATGAAATCAGTTTATAAGGTGCACAGATGTAACTGATTCATTATTTAAAATGGGACTAGAAGGACAAATGAACTAATGGGCCTCACCCACATGAGCAGGGGCGTGAGTTTGCAGCAGCACAAACAGTAGCAGCACAAATTTGTGCTGCTTTGTGCCACAGTGCATGCACCTGCCCATGTGCTTTGCAGTGGGACATATTGTCCTGCTGCTCCATGTGCTGCAGGGGGGGCTGGCTGGGGCACAGGGTGCCTCACTGTGGAGCTAGCCAGCAGGCAGCCTCCGGGCAGAGACACTCTGCGTCGCAGCCAGCAAGGCAGAGGCATGTGGAGACAGGGCATGTGCCTGCTTCCCTGTCTCAGCGCGCTGTGGAGCCCCCACACTGAGACACCCTGTGCCCCAGAACAGTGTGGCTTGAGATGCAGGAGCAGACAGCCCTGGGCTGGCTGCTTCCCTGTCTCTGCATGCCTCCACGTGAGGGCTGTGCTGCGGAGCCCCCGTGCCAGCCACAGAACAGCACAGCCTTTGCACTGAGGCACACAGAGACAGGAGAGCAGTAAGCCCGGTGAGTGGCTGGCTGGGGTGCACGGTGCCTCATTACAGGGGGTCCTGGTAGCAAATTAGCAGCAGCACGCATGGTTTAATGTGCAATGTTTGTGGTTTGTGGGGTCACAAAGAGTTTTGTGATGCCGCAAACCACTTGTACCTACATGTCTGGATTGGGTCATGCTGTTTAGTTGCTATAAAACAATTAATAGACACCTCACTGACCTTTAATGTTGTGGTGTGCTGTATTCTTGCACTCATAGATGCATGGTATAGAAATCTCTGTTATATTAAAGGGCAATATTCTCATATTATTGTCACTCTTTTTCACCTCCCTGCAGTCAACAGCACTGCTGAAGTATAAGTTAGTATCAAATTTGGTCTCAAGTGACCCATAAGTGTATTCAATAGAGTACTAGCTCTAAAGCTACATGATATGTATTTGACCATTACCCCTACCCACAAGTGAAAAGCATATAAAAAAAATATGTCAAGGCTCTCCTGAGTTTATGTTCTTGAGAGCAAATGTAAGCATCTAAATAAGTGGCTTGAATTTCAAAAGTGCTGAGCACTTATCTTCTCCCTTATACATCACCAAGCCCTGTTGATTCCAAATGTTTTGGTCCTTTAACTTATATCCCAGAGAACATACTGTACAAATTCCCATTCTTTTGCTAGATCATAAACTGTTGTGACTCGGTACAAACCCCTGAAATGGCTGAAAACAAGAGGCTCTCCCTTCATTCTGCAAATAAATGGGAGATGGCCACCTAAGCCCATGACCACTTGCGCACACCCAAGAGCCCTGTGAAGAAAACAACTGGGACCAGCCCTTTGTGGAAACCCTAAAGGCCAGCTGAAAACAGCAATGGAAAAAAAATGAGGGAAGATCCGAAAAGCCTTTCACATGGAGGGAGAGGGAAGCAAAGAGGAAGGGCTGGCCAATCCTATCCTGCATCCACGGGGGTCCTACAGCCAAGGGGCCATGCCCCGTTTGCCACCCACTACCTGCGCTATGTTTAAAGGGCTCGATGCAGGCAGAGAGCCCCTTCCCAGATGAGGAGTTTCCAGCTCCACTCCCTCCCGGGCCCCAGCCCCAGGGAGGGAACCCAGGCATCCCCAGCAAGTTACCCCCACCCCACACCCCCTGCAGTGCAGCCCATGTGCATGCAGCCTGGCCACGACTATTTTATTTCAGTGAGTTTATACCGCAATTAACCTGAATTTTGATTTTGGATCAGGGGGACACCAAAACTATATCTTGCAGGAGGCCCCAAAAAATTGTGGGCCTGCCCTGCAAAGAGCCCTTGGCCAAACTATCCCACATCTCAGAACTGTTCTGTTTGAAAAAATGAGTAAGGCTAGGGCCAGAAATTACACATAAACCAGTATAAGTGATAGTGATATAAGTTCAAATCTGTAATGCAACAGAAGTTCAGTGCACATAAACCGCTTTCAAAATGGCCAAAAACAGTTTAAGATAAACCCCGACAGATGTAGCATCAGATTTAACTAATTTAGGTTTAATTGGTTTATTGAACTTCCGTCCCAGATCCCCTCCAGATTCAGGTTAACTCACAGTCCCTCAGCACCCCAGGATGCTTCGCACTTCCCCTGCAAGCCCCCCCCATCTCGCAGGATAGGCAGTCTAGCCTTGGTCCAAGCTTTCTGCTCCAGCTGAACATGGAGGTGTGCTCTAGCATCCCCTGGGTATTGGCCTGGGCCACTGCAGGCATGTGGCTGCATTTCCAGAATCAATAGTGAATGACTGTTCATTTGCTTATCATTTCAATCTATGCAGCTCAGACTAACCTGCAAAGATTGAATCGATTCAGCCTTGGGCTTTTTGAAAGTCTGTACTTAGCACAAATGTTTGAAGGTGGGGAAGAGAGAAGATAAAAAACAGTTTTTATCCAAACTGATTCTATTTCTCTCTGCCTAAAACTCAAAAAGCTCCTTCCACTTTTGGGTTTAAGACAAACAGCAGGGCCCAAATTCCTGTTCCTCAAAGTGTAAAACAAATTAATAGTTGTCTCAAAAATCTTTTCTGCAAGCAACCTTCTCCCTTCAGTACAGCTGTCTGTCAATACAGCCAGGCTCAGCAGCCATCTACTGACTTCCTTCTCCTTTTGTATGCCCTAGTCTTGTTTCCAGAGAGGTTAATGGGCTTCAGCTGCTTCTGAGCCCTGCTTGCCAACCCTTACCTGATAAAACAGAGTCTTCATTTGAAACAACAGGATTTCCTGACAGTTTCTTTCCAAAAGTCCAAGGCCACAGACAAGTACTGTCACCCTATCCATACCCCCTGTCAATTTTTTAAAAGATTTTTGTGTGGCTCAAAAAATAGCAGGATTAATATTACCTGAAGATTGCCAGATATTGCTCAAGCTTGCTATGTTTCTGTGATGTACTTCAATCCCTATACTAATTTGCTTTACCCAATCCACAGTATTGTATACAATAAGTATTTTAACCATGCTATTTTAGATTTCCTTCTTCCCTCCAGTTTTAGATATTATAGTGTATACATCTTCAACAATTTGCAATAGTCGGAGAAAATTAAATAGGGCTACTCCAAGACTTGAACTAACAGTAATGTATTTCCATCAGGTAGTATTTTAGCAAATACTGTAAATACTGAGGTGACATTATGCAGTCATCCAAAGCCAAATGCTTAGAGGTGAGTATTGAATTATTAAATGTCTTTATTATAACAAAATAGAAACACTGTGGGTCTATACCTGCTGATAAAAAATTTACTGTTAGATAACAAGAAAAACAATAAGCCATAAATCATGTTCTGAATGTCCCTGATTAAGAACAAAAAGAATACATACTAAAACTACAGGCATTTCTTCCCCCCCACAGAGGTGCTTTTACTGTCTTATTTGAAAACATGAGCAAAAGGGCATCCTAATTATAACTTCTTGCTCTGCCAAACCACAGAACATATCTATCTGCATGTATTACATGTATCTGAGATGTCTATCACCTTGATAACTAAGGGCCATATCCACAAAGATATATACATGCCTAATTCCTATGGTTTTACGTCAGGGATGTCAAACAAGAAGTCCTTTTTTAAATACATAGGAAGTAAAAAGGCACTGGGTAACATGGGACCCCTGCAGGACACGCTTGGCAATCTGGTGGTTGTACCAGATGATAAAGCTGACCTCTTTAACAAATTATTTGCCTCCATATTTCTGAGCAGGGACTGGGACATCCCCCCACCCCCCGGAATCCCGGACGAACTCAAGAGGGATACAGCTGGGCCCAGGGTCAGAAAGGACCTGGTCAGGGAACTTCTGGTGAGACTGGACATCTTCAGATCGGTGGGTCCAGATGATCTCCACTCAAAGGTGCTGAGGGAATTGACAGAGGACATTGCGGGACCCCTGGCACAGCTCTACAAGCACTCATGGCGCTCTGGAGAGGTGCCAGAGGATTGGAAAGGGGCCAATGTGGTCCCTATTTTCAAAAATGGGAGGAAGGAGGACCCAGGAAACTATAGGCCCATTAGTCTTACCTCGGTCCTGGGGAAGCTCTTTGAGAAAATTATCCAGGAGCACATCTGTGAGGGGCCAGCAGAGGAAATTATGCTCAGGGGCAAACAACATGGGTTCATTAGGGGCAGGTCCTGTCAGACCAACCTAGTGGCCTTCTACAACCAGGTCACAAAATCCTTGGATGCAGGTGTCACAGAGGATGTGGTCTTTCTGGACTTTAGGAAGGCCTTCGACACTGTCTCTTCACCCCATTCTTATCAAAAAGTTAGGCGACCGTGGTGTCGATGCCTACCCAGACAAATGGGTCGCAAATCTGCTGGAGGGCTGCACCCAGAGAGTGGTGGTGGATAGGTCGTTTTTGACCTGGAGGGATGTGGGCAGTGGGATTCCCTGGGGCTCAGTCCTCAGGCCCACACTGTTCAACATCTTCATCAGCGACTTGGACGAGGGGGTAAAAAGCACCTTGTTCAAGTTTGCGGATGACACTAAGATGTGGGAAGAAGTGGGCACATTAGAAGGGAGGGACAGGCTACAGCTAGACCTGGACAGGTTACAGGGGTGAGCAGATGAGAACAGGATGGGTTTCAACACTGACATGTGCAAGGTGCTGCACCTGGGGAGGAAGAACCAGCAGCATATCTACAAGCTGGGGAACTCCCTTCTCATCAGCACAGAGGCAGAAAAGGACCTTGGAGTTATTATTGATTCCAAGATAAACATGGGCCACCAACGTGAGGATGCAGTCAGTAGAGCCAACTGCACCTTGTCATGCATCAGATGCATCACGAGCAGGTCCAAGGAGGAGATCCTCCCCCTCTATGCAACATTGGTCAGGCCGCAGTTGGAGTATTGCATCCAGTTCTGGGCGCTGCACTTCAGGAGGGATGTGACAGCATCGAGAGGGTCCAGAGGAGGGCCACTCACATGATTGGGGGCAGCAGGGCAGGCCCTATGAGGAGAGGCTACAGGACCTGAACCTGTTCAGCCTCCACAAAAGAAGGCTGAGAGGGGATCTGGTGGCCGCCTATAAACTTGCCAAGGGGAACCAGCAGGAAATGGGAGAGTCCCTGTTCCCCCAAGCACTACCGGGGGTAACAAGGAACAACGGCCATAAGTTGACTGAGAGTAGATTCAGGCTAGATATCAAGAGGCACTACTTCACTGTCTGGGAGGCTAGGAGCTGGAACCAACTTCCAAGGGAAGTGATGCTTGCTCCTACCCTGGCGGTCTTCAAAAGGAGGCTAGACAATCACCTTGCTGGGGTCATTTGACCCTAGCATTCTTTTCTGCCCATGGCAGGGGGTCGGACTTGATGATCTGCTCAGGTCCCTTCCAACCCTACCAACTACAAAACTATGAAACTCACCTGGCACCATGGGCCAAATGATTGGTGTGGAGCCAGTCCCCAGGCCAGATTGGGCCCATGTACCATCCCCCACTCACGTCTGTACATGCTGGATCCAGAACGTGTGGTGCCCACCCTGGGACCCAGGCTGGATATGACACCTGTTCAAGGCTCATCTGTGATATGGGCCACATGCAGTGGCTGCCTACAGCAGCTGCTCCAGGACCTGTGATGCACACGGTGCCTGCCTGTGGGTGCCGCAGGCAGTGCAGGTTCTGGATTGGCTAAAGAAGCACTGCATGTGGTGCAGATCCCAAACTCGCTGAAATGGGTGGTGCAGGCCCTGAAGTGGGTGCTGCATGTGGTGCAGATCCTGGAACTGCCACAGTAAGCACCACATGCAACGTGGGTCCTGGAGTGGCTGGAGCAGGTGCCATGTGTGGCATAGATCCTAGACTGACTGGAACAGGCATGGCATGTGGCATGGGTCCTGGAAGAGGCACTGCATACGGTGTGGCACACATCCTGGAGTGGCTGAGGCAGGCACTGTGTGGCACTGATCCCCTAGGACAGGCTTCACACATGGTATGGGTCCCACAACAGCCAGGGAAAGCATTGCATGTGGCATGGGTCCCAGGCCCTACAGCTAGTCTCAGATGCTCCACATGCAGCCTGTAGATCTACTCTGATACCCAGAAGCAGAAATGACTGATTTATTATTAATACTATCAGGTCTGATTTCACTGGGAATCAAGTGCCTAAATATCTTCGTGAATCTGGGCCCAATTGCTTGGAGCAGTGTTTCCCAGTTTTTTGACACCTGGGGCACCCCCTTTTTTCTGGATTCAAGCTGGCAACACATTTAACTTTCACAAATGGTGCACGTATGTAAGACTTGCACAGTGGTGCCCAAAGTTTTGGCCTTGTAAGCTGGATGTGCAGGGCTGGATTGGTCTCCAGGCTGGATCTGGTCCTTGGGTCTGATCCAACTGTGCGGGCCTGGTCCAGCTGGTGCCTGATCCACTGTGCAGAGATTAGAAATTTGGTGGCAGGGAGTACTGGCAGTGCTAATTACTACTGCTCCCCCTCTAGAGTCATTTTCTGGAGCCTCATGCCATTTTCTGGATGGCATGGCTCTGTGGGCTGGATACTGGTAATGTATCATTTTTGCAGCACACATCCACTGTTCTTGCAGCACACTAGTGTACCATGGCACACAGTTTAGGAATCATTGGCTTTGACTAGAGCCTCTCTGTACATTGCCAGATTTGTAGGAATAACCAGGTGTTGGATTCGGGCAAAGAGAACTAGTACAGATCACAAAGGGATTCTCTGCTCATGCCCATAGAGCTTTGGTCACTAACTGTATTGCTGCAGCTTATTGAGGCAGTACACAAGAGAAGAAGTGCAAAAAAACCCCTCTATTTACAAGGCAAAAAGAGCTGGATACTATTCCTCCTTCCTCTTGAGGGGATGGCTGTCTAAAGATGGGGAGCAGTTGATTCTAAAAATGAAGCTAACATTAAAACCATACCAGTCACCAGAAAAGAATATTTTCTCCTATCTCATAGGTCTAAAAAGCTAGTATCATTCCATGGCTTTTTGCAGACATTTGGCTTTACGAAAATATCTTTTTCCCAAAGCCAGTGACCAAACTGAAGCACATTGAGGGCACAGGAGGCGCTTCTTGATGCAGTGTTTAACTAAAATTCTCTCCCTGCTACTGTGCACTGACAGGATGACACTATGAAAGAGTCACGATGAACTATAAATAAAGTGAGAAAAAAGCTGAACTTGTATTTTGACAGCTATGACACAAATACAAGTTTAACAATGACATGCACCAAAAAGTGGGTTAGCAATTCCACAATAGTCAAACTACAGAGGGTTTTAATGTGACATAATATTCTCATTGAAATGAAAACTTATATTCCTATAATAGCTAAATAGTTCTCAATATATTCAATGCTGAAGTTATGCCAATCCAGTGTTGTCATAGGAAATATAAATACACAACAGGCATACAACTCAGATTTGCATTTGAAATGTAGTCCCCTTGCTAGGTAATGTACTATTTTGTATTAGCATACATGTTGTTAAATTTATGCTCTCTCTTTGAGGCTCAGGGTAGCCAAATTAGAATCACTACAGAAAGCAACACTTTGAATTCCTTGGTTGTCATAGTTTTAAATTTCCAGCCCTAGCACTCTGTTACAATCAGGTTTCTACCCCCTTCACAAGGACATTTCCATGTCTTTTTTTTTAAATCCAGATCTACTGTCGCATAACTGAAGTGGAACAACCAGGGGCAGCAGCCCCAGACAGGGTGGATCTTGTAATCTACCTGATTACTTTTAAATTCTCATTCCACAGGTGTTAATGGCCCTCTTTTCTTTTTAATGGTCTTGATGTTCCACTGATTAAACTGTTTTATCTTCCCTATTCGGCTGTCTGCTAGTGGCTCCTAGTAATGGAGCTCCTATTTCACAGCCCTGCAGACTGTTAGAAGTGTTAACTCATTTTTAACCTGGAAGGAGGTGGGCATTGGGTCCCACAGGATTCAGTCCTTGGGCTGATATTATTTAATATCTTCAACAGTGATTTGGACAAGGGTGTGCTGAGCAACCTCTCCAAGTTCACAGATGATACCAAATTATGGGGCAAAGTTAATACACCAGAGGGCAGGGAGCAGTTACAGGCCGACCTGGACAGGTTAGATCAATGGGCAGAACGTAATAGGATGCAATTCAACAAAGATAAATGTAAGGTACTGCACCTAGGAAGGAGGGATCCCCAGCACACCTACAGTTTGGGGGATGTCCTCCTGAGCAGCTTAGAGGCTGAGAGAGATCTTGGAGTCATAGTTGACTCCATGATGAACATAAGGCAGCAGTGCAATGAGACCATCAACAAAGCCAATCGCACCTTGTCGTGTATTAGCAGATGCATGGCCAACAGATCGAGGGAGGTGATGCTCCCCCTCTATGCAGCACTAGCCAGGCTGCAGTTGGAGTACTGTGTCCAGTTTTGGGTGCTGCACTTCAAGAGGGACACGGAGGATCGGGAAAGGGTTCAGAGGAGGGCCAACCGCATGATTAATGGTCTCCGTGAAAGACCCTGCGAGGAGAGGTTGAGAGATCTGGATCTCTTCAGCCTATACAAAAGATGGCTGAGGGGTGACTTTGTGGCTGCCTGTACATTTATCAGGGGAGGACAGCAGGGAATTGGCGATGCACTGTTTACCAGAGCGCCCCAGGGTGTAACTAGGAATAATGGGTGCAAACTAGTGGAGAGTAGATTTAGGTTAGACATTAGGAAGAAATTTTTTACAGTAAGGGTGGCCAGAGCCTGGAATGGGCTTCCAAGAAAGGTGGTACTATCACCTAACTTGGAGGTCTTCAAGAGGCTGCTAGATAGTCACCTGGCTGGGGTCGTCTGACCTCGGTCCTCTTTCCTGCCAGGGGCAGGGGGTCGGACACAATGATCCATTGGGTCCCTTCCAACTCTACAATCTATGAATCTATGAACTCAAGTGAATATTAACTCAGGTGTAGAAAAAACTTTCAGTGAAGCATTGGAGGCACTGTCAAGATGCTCAAGAAGGCTAGAGTAGTTTTATGCATCTGAAAAAGAGAGGGGCATTTAATTCTAATGACTACAAAACTAACAAAATAGCATATTTTAATTGTTTTTGCCTAGTTTGTTGCGTTTTTTTTTTACCCACGATGATATAGCAAATTACTACACATTCCAGTAAAGTTATTTTTGTTTTTGCTTTAATCTTAAACTGAATAATGTAGTCCTACGCTTCTAGCATATTAGGAACCCTTCTAGTTTCTTTGTAACTGTAGAAAAATATACATTGTGTTATATGTGTTGATGCACCACACTATCTGCACCATTGTTTTCAAAATCCTAGATCTGCCCATGGCCCCAGGTACTGACCTGTGAGGGAAGGGGAAGAATAAACTCTGCTGCCACAGCCATGCAACCATGCTGGTGGCATCTATAGGCAGAAGTTGTTGTTGCTTCCATGCACTGCTGCTGCCTCAGGCACCCAGCAGCTCTGTTACACCTCTGCAAATCCACACACAGAGCAATAAGGAGGAAAAAGTCCAATAGAAAAAAAATGATCATACCGGCAAATATGTATAGTATGGACCCAGTCTTCTTTTTGTTCCCTAGTACTTCCAGTAAGAGTAGAGACCTTTTTGCACCTTGCAGGATCATAATCTTTTGCAGCATGCAGCCCAAGCTATTTTACAGAGCATGCCATTAGACATTCAGATAAACTCTTGAGCATGTTGCAACCTAGATTTGTGGCATGGATGTCAACAGGTGGTATCTGGGGCTGGTGTATGGTTTTATTTTCTCAAAGGAATGCTGAAAGTGATTGTGTTTCCAGAGGCAGGGTAGCACTGTATGCGCCACACCATGCAGCAGGGATCAGACACACTCCATCATCCCTTTAAATGGTATAGTTTTGCTCCTTCATAGCACGGGTGACCAACTCTGCAAGCTCAAGACTGGGAAGGAAAGCAAAGAGACATGACTCATGCTCTGCCAATCCTTCCCCTTCTCAGGATGATTTTTGCACATTGGTTGCTCCCTGGAGTTCACGTACTGGGCTTGTGCAGCTTTTGCGTGTGGGGAAAGCTTTCCTTCTATGTGGTTCAGATGTAACCTAGTGTGTATCTGTAGATCTGGTACCAATGAGAATGCCAGCAAACACGTGTAAAAAAAATCAGTATTAAAAAAACACCTCTTTACTGAACCCTGATAACTCAAATGTAATCAAAAGAAATGTTCCTCAATTTTCCAGTCTATTCATTTCTCAGTTAAGGATAAGTATGGGAGGGAGACAGTCTAGCTATAGATCCTAGCCTACAGAAGAGGATGGGAGTGTGACACACATGGACTCCGATTCCCATGAGATATAGCAGAAGTCGGTTGTCACTATAATATTTTCATTTTCTAATTTTTCTCTTGCCAAAATGAAGTTTCCATTGTTCCTCACCACCATTTTTGAACCATCTTCCATCACAACACATTTCTTACACACCCTGGGTAGTTTACATATCTATTGTCTCACTGGAAATGTTTGATCTCTTGTCTATGCATAACAACGCATACGAAGGTCTGGTGCTGCTGTTCTGCTTTCAGATGTGAACCCAAACAAGAACCAGAGCCAACCACAACCAGCACTTGCTTGTAAAATCTGTAACTGATTCAAATGCCGATATTCACAAGCATGTGGAATCAATCAAACAATACACAGGTGTCCATTCCACCTATAACAGCTAATATCAATATCCCCTTACTGCTGTGAAAGGGGAGGGATGTCAGGCACTCTTTCTGAGATCAATATGCCAAATACTTATTGTACATTTGGCAGAAAGGCAGACTTGTTCATCAGTAGCAGTCGACACAATTTAAATAATACTGGGTTACAGACAGCATCTGATTAAGATCTGGCAAACCCTCCTCTTTGGCACTCCTTCCCCTCCCCCACAACTCCCAGAAAATATACAAAGAAGTACCATATTTACTCAAATATAAGATGACTCCCCCTTACCTTGGGGAAAAAAAACCCCTTGTCTTATTAACCTACAAGGAAACCTCATTAAATACACTGTCTATCGTTAAACTGTGGCCAAAAGCAGCCTGGGCTCAGCAATGGAAACCAGCTATGGAATTGATTAAATGCTGCTAACACTGAGCATGACTATAAAACACCTGGCCCATATTGGGCAAACAAGCTGATAGGAACTTTTTCTTTTCAAGCGTTATTAAAAACATACTTATCCTACGCTTACAAAGCAACACATATTGAGCATCCTGGTTTTACCATGACTTCATAGCTACGAAACAATGTATCAAAAACATACAGCTACATATATTTCACCTGCAAACAACATACATCAACTTCCCACAGAAAACAAACCCTTGCACAAATCTTTTTCTTCATACAGAACCCCATGAAAAAAACTCACCTCGGTGACCTCCTGGAACTCTCTGCCCCTCCCATCAGTCCTCTCTGTTGGTTTAGTGAAACAAGTGTATCCAGTCCCTTTTCCTCCACTTCTCCACCTTTTCCTCTCTGATCTCTTGCTTGTCCCAATTAATGTAGTATTTCAGTTTATGCAGCTCCAGCTTCAGGCACTATTTTTCAGTGAAAATTAACCCCTTAAACACCCAGAGGTTTCTTACTTTCCATAAACTAGTTTTAACACATGCTAATAAAGTTCTTAATAATATTTCTTCCAGTCTCTTTCGTATGAGTCCATATAGTAATCATCTCCTGCGCTAATGACAAGTTTATTTTGGTGACACTCAGAAAGCAGAGGAGCCTTTCCCACACCCACTTTGCATATGTACACTCCCAAAACACGTCCTACTGTTTCTTCTTCCCCGTACCTCTCCCTTCGGCACCTTGATGAGCCTGTCAAGCCCCATCTGTTTTGCACTTCTCTCAGCAGCAAGATATTTCTTACAATCCACACTAGGTCAGCAAGTTCACCTTTTAGTTGTTTACCCACCACCGCTCCTCACACCTTCTTCACTTGTCCTTCTGTGAAGTTTCACGCTGGCACCATCCTGTATCTCTCCCTTACTGCTTTCATCAATTTCTTATGACCCTTCAAGACCTCCAGCCCTACCTTCTCTATTTTATACCTCTGCATGAATCCTTCCATCCTGATGTAATGAATCAATGATTGCCATGCCCATGGACTCTTCAAAGAGTCCAAATACTCCCTATTTGCTCAAAATTGAAGCTGTGTGAAATTGGGTTATATACACTCCTTTCCACTCTCCCTCTGTCACCGCCTTGCATATCACGCTTAGATATTTTGCACAGACGAACAATCCCAAGTCTGGCAGCCCCCATCCCTCCATCTCTCTTGCTTTGTATAGTTCAGCTCTAGCCATCCTTTCTGTTTTGCCATTTCAGAAAAACACGCATATTTCCTGCTGTACTTTTGCCATCTGCCACCATATCAGTGAGAATACAATTCCCATATACAGAATAATCGGCAATAGCCTTACCTACCATCACTTTTCCAGCAAAGGACAGAGTCCTCCTGGACCATAACCAAAGTATTTGCCATAGCCTTGCCATCACCTTTTTCCATGCTGTATTAACTTTCCCTTTGGCACCCATCCAGATCCCTTGCACTCTGATTTCTCTCTTTTATTTGAAGGCCCAAATTCTCCAAGTCCCTCCAGTTCTCCACTCCCATTATCATGCTTTATGATCTATTTAGTTTAGCGCCCCCATCACTTTTCCATACTGTGATGTATGCTTTAGCACCCTTTCCATTGAAAGTCTATCTTTAACTACTACATTTATATCATCTATGTACAGTACACATTTTACCTCAACCCTCCCAGTATCTTTAGTACACTTCTGACCTTGTCTTTTCTTACTTTTTTAGTCTAAGTACCCCCGGCAGCCAGGTGCCAAACATGGGGGGGAAGGGGAGAGTAGGGGTAGCGTGAAGCTGAACACCAACTGACGGGGATAGCGCATGGCCCGATATGGAGCAGGGAGATGGGAATGGCGCGTGGGCGGGCAGGGATGGAGTGCTACCACCTCCCAGAAGCAGGGCCAGGGCGGGGCATGAAAGCACACCGGGCCGGGGTGATGGCAGCAGTGCCCCTCCACAGGGCAGAGAAGCTCACCAAGCAGGTGTATGGCAGTGGTGGCTGCTGCATGCAAGCTACCTTGCTCTGCAGAGGGGCACCACTGCCCTCATCCCACCCCAGCCCTGCTCCTGGGAGGTGGTGGTAC